>NC_135506.1:6159858-6459858 GCF_052857255.1 Amblyomma americanum | reverse complement strand
GTACTGTGGGCTCCAGGCTTTTTACAAACTTTACATAAGGGAGTAATTACTCATTAGCATCCACCCAAGTGCAGCCGTACAGCTATTGAGGAACGCTATACAGCTTTCACAGGAGCTACACAGTTGAAAAAATATTCATCCTGGTCTGGACATCGAACCCAGGACCACTACCTCTCCTGGGCAATAGCTCTAGCAACTAATAGACTAACCAGAAAAGCTAGCAGATGACAGGAGGTGCCAAATTGACCAACAGCTCATACTTTGAGTGGTGTTAAGGCATTGTGTTTGGGGGGATAACTTCTCATTAGTGTCCACCCAATGGTCACAGCTGTAGTAGGGCTACAAAAGAAAAGAAAAAGAAATTTGAAAACAAATGGTAAAGTGATTAACATAATTGATCGTGACCATCCACCCAAGCACAGCCGTACAGCTGCAGAGAAAAGCTAGCTCTCCTTTACAGCTGTATGGCTATGCCTGGCACATTTGCTAATGGGTTATTTCTATACTCCCACCTTGGAGTATCCCGCTGAACACGTTGGAGAAACTGCTTTTTAGTGTAGTTATAATGGGTTGCTTCAAATGGTCACTACAGGTTTCCTGGCTCACTTCTTCCACGTTTTTCTTTCAATTTTATTTTTTAATTTTTTGGCAGACACTGAGTCCACACGGAAGCTGCGTGAGGAGTTTGCCAAAGCATGCTTTGAGACGCTGCTGCAGTTCTCGTTCCTTGGGGGCATCGTGCTACCCGAGGGCGGTGTTGTCAACCGTCTGGCTGTTACTTCCCTGCTTCACCGATTTCAAGAGGTGAGTTCTTCTAGGCTTGTGATGTCTGACACAGATGGCAACTGTGGTGGAAATTTATTACGTGCTGACCAGTCATTGACATTTAAAAGGCCTTTGATCTCCACTGTGGGAGCCTTGTGCACAGCATCTACATGAAAGTGAATCCCGATGGTATAAATATTGTGGTGTGATGCTGGTGTATTAGGCATATACTGGGATAGATTGCCTTCATTTTGATTGAGTATGTATGAAGTTTTGGAAATATAAAGGGATTTTTGTCCTAATGAATTTAATTTCTGACGTGCAACTACACAGGCTAATCACACCAGCTATTCCAACGCAACTGATGTCCACTAAACACATGCCACATAAAAAAAGTGAGTCACCAAAAAGGTGGTGCTTTATGAGCCCCTTCTGGGGAGAAAGTTGTTCAGCAGGTAATTCAAGTTTATTCGCTGTTATTGTCATGTACAAGATTCAGTACATTGAATGCAGTACCTTGGGAGGTCCCAAATTTAAGAAATTATATGGGGCACCTCCTAGTACGCAAGTGAGTGGTTTTAATATGCATCACAAGCAGAGCAACAGCGCAATGACTAAGTGGTGAAAGGCAGTAGCAAAATACATGTTTATAGTTGGCTTGGATGGCACACATCTGGCAGCATAGGTGACCTGGAAGATTAAGCACTTGTGTTGGTAAAGGTCACAGGTTAAGGAATGGGTTTGTGTTTGTCATTTACAAGTGCATTCCTTGCCCTGTGACCTTAATCAACCCAAATGCTCAATCTTTCGGGCCAACAACAAGCGCAATTACGTTCTTGGCACATGACGTGCATGGAAGAAAGGGACGCAAATGGTGAAGTTTTACAGAGTGCACATTCTGTGGTGACTGAACAGATATGACATCCTGAGTTCACATGTTGGTTCTTGGCTGCAGAAGCCACATTTGGATGCTGCTAGGACAAAAGAATGTGCCCAATGTATCCTAGACTCAGTGTTCACAAAAGAGCCCCTCGTGGTTGAAATTAATCCTTAGCCCTCCATTACAGCATGTCTCACACCTAGGGTGTGTTTTTAACACACGCACAAAAATGAATACCTTTGTGCTATACCACTATGGAGCATTTTAGGCAGACTTTAAACATAAAATTTGCTCTTCATATCTTGCAGCTTCTCTGTGACCATGCTATTTTTGTCCAGCTTTAGATTTTTTGTTCCCAATCACTCACAGATTCTGTGCTAAAAGTGTTTTGCATTAGCTGCCTCGTGTTATTTTCATTCAGTACACATGGCTACACCTGGTGCAGTGTTTGTACTAGCCACACACTACAGACTCTAAGTGCAGATTTGGCATGCCTCGATCATTGGATGCGTTTCAAAATATCTTGCACGAATTAATTGCTGCTGTGGTGCTTTCTGGTAACACGGAAGGTGCCGTATTTTCTAATGTCACTTCAGGTCAGAACATTGCTGAAGCTGCAGCTCTGCTTTTAGAATTAGCAAAACAATGGCTGCCTCTTATGAAAGCAATTTTACACCCACTGGTGACACAAAGCCTTTTCCTCGACTTGTTTTCAGTTCATACATTTTAGTTTTACACCTCATCTAAGCACTATAATCTTTTGATGCCTTTCTTAGCACCAGTGGCTGTTGCCTTTTGACCTTAAAGTATGAGAGGCCGGAAAGCATCTGTCCATAACCTCAGCAGAGACCACTGGTCCACTGGCAACTCATTTAGCCCTAGGCTTGAGGGTACCTCACCATGTGTGCAAGAGCCATCGCTCATTTTTGTGTGCTTGAATGAGAGCGGGAGACCATTCAATGAGGTAGTGCGCCGCGCTTATATCACAATGAGAACACTGTATAGTGGTGCACTTGGCCATTCATTAAGTGCAGGATTTTCTGGAGGAGCTTGGCCCTTTTTTTTGTCTTTTCATCTGCCCTGCAGCCCAGATATATGTGCATGCCACTTGTAAGCAAATTTTAAGGCTCATTTGAAGGGCAAGAGATTTGAGATTACTGAAGAGATATGTGGCTACGTGACACCACAGTTGGTGGCCACCTCATAAAATTGTTCAAAGCGGCACTGAGGACTACTGGATTTTTTTTTTCTGTGTAAAAATGGATTCTTTGGCTTTTTGTGGCTATATTCATGTTTGTTTGGCAGAAAAGAAAAGAAAAGAAAAGAAAATTGAATTTGAAAATGGAACTTTTTTTTTCCCCAGCACTCCAAAGTGTATTTTAGAGGTCAGTGAACCAATACTCTGGTCTTGACGTCATGGCACTTTCCTCATGAGAACAGCTGATAAAGGCAACACCTGTATTCATTTTCTTGTCTTTTCTATCTGAAAAGTGGCCCATTTTCAGTGAACAAAGCTAGCTTCTTTCAATTAGAGGGCAGTGATTTGTCGATGCAGGCCAATTTCTATTTTTCACTGGTGTCCCTTTGAGGAGAAGTCTGCAGTCTGGTTTGGGAAGCAGGTAGAATGCTCGGTTAAGTATGCAACCTCTCAATGGCGGATATTTTTAAGGAAAGTGAGATGTGATCCACAGGGTGGCCTGCTTACTAAATAAAAGAAACAAAGAACAGTCAAATACTTTCTGGACAGAACTTCATATTGTAGAATTTGGGTAATCATCATCATCATCATCATCATGGTGCTGTCGTGAGCATGTGTATTCAGGTTGTACTGCGTCCTTCCGCAACATTTCAGGTTATCTGCCATTACGTGGAAGATGAGCAGTTGAGTGGCAAGTGCCCTCTGCCCAGGCATCGTATGGCTGAGATCTCTTTCGTCCTCAAGGCTGTGGCAACACTCACTGCTTCACTCAAGAAAGCGCCACCAAACAACGGTAAGCCGCCGTATTCATGATGCTTTTCGTGGCAGTGCGTGCATTTGCACTGCGTATTTTGATGCCAGTCCTACTGTTCGGAGCACATACAGTATGGTTCTGGTGGAGGTGATATTTTGTGCACTGACAATGCCAGCACACAAGCTGTGTACTGAGCAAGATTTTTCATGTACATTCGTCCACACACTTGTATAGACCGCTCGAGCAGCACGCTCTGTTGTGAATTTGTGACGATTGCCGCTGCCTCACGGGCTTATGATAGCTTTTAAAGATATGAAGAGTTAAGCTCAATCCACGGGAATGGGCATGTACGATGTGGTCTTGTTTTGAGCCCTAAGTCACCCATAAATGACGCAAGTGTAATGCTTGGTTCGCTGTCCGAGTGCTCTAGACAGGTGCATGGATGACTGTACTATATAAGCATTCATATTTGGGCATTCTTTTATCTTGTGTACATTTCCCATGCATCATTATTTCATTTTTCTACACCAAAAGTCCAATGATAGCACTTTGTTGTTCCACAAATCTTGCTGTTTTCTTGTTAGTTTTCACTACACTTAATGATTGATTTCGGTATAATGCAGATTCTCGCCTTTCTGAGGGTTGTTCTTAAGAGGCATGGTATTGAATGGGAAGGCAGTAAGAGTGATGCCAGGGGCTCTATGCCTTTTTGTTATGCTGGCGAGGAAGCAATGTAATTAGTGCTTGTTGCATCAAAATCATATGAATTACTTCACAGCCATTGGCTTGCTTTTGCACAATATATTCAGTTTGGAGTTATTGTTTTTAAGTAATGATATCTCATTCTTCCGATTTCACATGGCCCACTTTAGTAGTAGTGCAATTTGAGACCCCACCTGCTTCCTGAATGTGCAGCTAGGCTTCGAAAGTAGGCACACTAGATCAGGCATGTCAGCAGTCGCCGAAACCGAGGAGCATAGGGGAATGTTTCTATCTTTTTCTATGTTTCTATCTTTTTTATAACTTAATTGTGGTCATAATCTGCGGGAAATTAATAATTACTTTATCGCTGAAAGAAAATTGATTAGAAAGCGGAAGAAAAAACAACCACATGCCGCTGGCAGGATCCAAACCCTTGACCTCCGCATTTCTCATTCGGTGCTCTACCAACTGAGCTATGGCAGCAGCTGTCTAATCTTCTGCTTTCGAGGTAGTTATGTTGTGTGTAATCTAACCTTGAGAGTGTTCACCACTGTCACTTTCATCTGCGGTGGCGGATGTATAGTATGTCCTGTATTATCGCGATTGCGACATGATCGAACGATGAAGGCGGAAGCTGTGCAAGAACTCTCTTATGGTACCTATGACATCGAGGCTGCCAGAACAGAGGCCCTCGTTAAGCTATTGAGCAGACAAGGGAAGGGAAATGAGAGGCTCGTTATGACATGCGTATGAAGGAACAGTCGTTGAAACCAAGGAGCACTGGAGAATGTTTCTATGTTTTAAAGTAATTTGTGGTCTTTATCAGTGGAAAATTAATAGTGTAATTATTTTATCACTGAAAGGTAATTGATTAGAAAGCAGAAGAAACAACCACATGCCACCGGTGGGATCCGAACCCTGGCAGTCTTAATGCTATGGGTAGCATAAAGCGTTCTCGCACAGCTTCCATGCCCTCATCATTCAATCACATTCCACATGACACTCGCAGCAGTGCAGGACATACTACATCTGCCACTGCAGGCGAGGGTGGCACTGGTGAAGACTTTTTAAGTTGCACGCAACATAAATACCCTCAAGAGCAGAAGATTGGACAGCCACTGCCATAGCTCAGTTGGTAGAGCACCGAATGTGATATACGGAGGTCATAAGTTCGGACCCTACCATTGGCGTGTGGTTGTTTTAATGCAAAAGCATTTCTTGGCTCATGAGTGATGTCACCACAAGCTGCGGACAGGCACTGTGGACAGGTGCTGTGCACGGAAGTTGTAGGTGGAGCGTGTCCGCACGAACTGAATAAAAATGCAGTCGTAGCGCCATCATACGTCGCCCACTGAAACCCCCCTCGCAATATACGGCGGTGGTCCAGCACTCGCAATATACGGCGGTGGTCCAGCAGATGCCGCGCGCATAGGTGAGATGACCGAGGCAAGATGGCGGACGCATATGAGTGAGGAAGGACACGCAGTGAGAGAAATGGCTTCGCATTACTGCACCTCAGCAGACTTTAGTGCACCCCTGGAATTTTTATTTCTGCTTTTCATTCAGTTATCTTCCTGCAATAAAATAATTACACTAATTATTTGCCATTGATTAAGACTATAAATTACAAAAAAGATTGAAACATTCCTCTATGCTCTGTTGGCTTCCTTCGTGTGTATGTCATAACGAACCTCTCATTTCCCTTCTCTTTTCCGCTCAAGATTGGGCATGTGGCACTCAGCAGATTCACAATTTCAAAACCATCAGGAACAGTTAGGGACAGGCATGTTTGCCATCAAGGGACTTCAATGAGGCTATAGTGTCCAGCATGCAGCATTCCTAGATTCTTCTTCTGCATAAAGACAGCTTTTCAATGCATAATTTTAGGTGTAAAGCTGGCACCAGGATCCCACTGGACAGTTCAGAAAGGTATCATTTTATGATCATTCACGAAGGAGTTCCTAGTCTCTTTGAAGTGAGGTCAGGGCGCTTAGATAATATGCAGCTATGAAAAGAATTATGCCGAAGGTGATGACTCATGTGCTGTGCATGGCAAGTCTTTTCAGAGAATTAAACATATTCTTTTTAGAATGTCAGACTGTTCATTCAGTTGCTGATGCTGGCATACAGCATCCGTGAGGCCCCAGAATTCAGGAGTAATGAAGGTGACATGGATGTGTCTGCATAGGCATCGATAAAAAGAGAAGTGGCTAAAGGGTTGGATATCAAGAGTCAGATTCAATAAATTATTGTAATTTTTAATTCAAAGAAAGGTGAATTCTAAGTAGTACTTGTTAAGGTTGAGAAAAATGTTGAAATAAGTATTAAATACACTGAGCTTGGTGGCAGCTGCCACAACCACCCTGTTTCCATGGGGATGCTCTTACCATCCACCCAGCCATTCTCAGTGAAAACTATATCAATAAAAGTTGTTCTCTGGCATTTTGTGCGCTGCCTTTTTAAGCAATTGCTTAAGGAGCTCGTCAACTCTCCGAGTCGATGTGCACCATAACGCTTGGTCTGGCAACTCATACAGCTGCACCAGAGTTCTGCCGCTAAATTTAGCGGATGTGGTGACACCCTCTATCTGTGGCTTAAGGAGCTCGACAGCTTGCCAACGCAGCGGTGGCCAAGTGGTTGAGCATCCGCCTCGCATGCGAGACGTGCGGGGTTCGATCCCCAGTGCCGCCGGGTGCCACCGCTGATAGAATGGGTACAAGCTTTCCCCCGGTCTGGTTCTCGGCTTACTTAGGGTGAAATGCTTTGGAAATGGGTCTTTGACCGCACCTTGAGAAGTCGAAAATACTTTGTGCCATGGTGCTATTTGGCCATAGATGCCCTTGCGCCATAAAAACCCATAATCATCATCATCGACGGCTTGCCGAATTGATGTGCGCCATAAACACTTGGGCTGGTGCCGCTGGTCTGGCAACACACACAACTGTGCCAGAGTTCTGCCGATACATTTAGCGGGTACGGCGGCACCCTCGGAGGCCTTGTGGGCACTCTGTGAACTAGTGGCGCACACCTATCTCAAGAGAACAAACGTGAAATATCACAACTAATCAGTCTCGGTTCGTGAGTGGAGCATATGTGGTTGTGCCAGGTCATGCTTGGCAAGCCTGGCAAGATCCTTATCACCAAACTAGGCTGGGCATTGCCTAGGCATCTGCTAATTTTTTATCTAGCACTCTGCCAGCTGTCTGTTGGGGCTACTTGTTTACACCACAAACCTCACTGCTGCGCGTTTTCTTGTGCAGTTGAATGGAGTGTCTGGGAGCAGCTGATTGCTCTTTATCCACACCTGGTGAGCTGCAGCACATCGACGTCAGCCCAAGTGTGCCGATCGCTGAGGGAAGCCCTCCATGAGTACGCCGATCTTCTAGCACCACCACGTTCTCCACCACCACAGAGGAATGGCGGTCACCCGGCTGCGACCTAAACTCCCCTTGAACATGTTATCCAATGACAGTTTCGACATCATGGCATGACGACACTGCAGTCTGAACTCTCGCCATCCCGATTTCCGCGGCCTGAACCGCGCCACACCGTTCTGGGTGCATGAGTTGACTGTTCTCGGCATTTCTGAGATCTCGCCTCTTCACCATGACCTCAGAGACCGCGGCAGTTCGTGCGCACTGAATTTCACACCTGTGCTAGAGGTGGAAGGAACTGCATGCCAGCTTGTTAGCACCCGGTGTTCTCTCAAGATTGCAGTCTCCGTGTTACATGACGCATCCAGCAACAGTGAAGAGCGTCAGGTCTGCTCTGGCGCAGCTGCACTACACTAGTGTAAACTACACTGGTGTAGTTTATCGTGCCAACGACGTGCACTTCCCCGTTGGATGTGCGACCAGCTTTTTGTGTTATTGATGCTGGAGATTCGTCATGTCTGGCTTGCTTGCAGCCTTGCAAAAACCGGATGTGGTCATATTCCCATTTTTATTTTTTATTTTTGCTTCAGCTACAAAACGGAAGTTTGAGGAGGTCGTGCTGTAATTGTTGAGTCCTAAAGGCACTTTGTTATGCATTTCGTTTAAATGCAAGGGCCCTAGAATGTGGGTTCTGTCATTTTTATTTGCATTGTTGAAATAAGGCACAATTTCCCACATTTTCATTAAAGTCAGTTCAAGCACCATGCAAAAACGAGCGCCTCTGATGGCCGCCATCATAACATGCCAAGGCCTCCAATTTAGTTTTATGTGACTTGAGTTTCAGGTGCTCTGACATGGGTCAGTCTGATTCTGAGTTTTTGCCTCTTTAAGCCTTTCTGCTGGAGACAAAACATGTCTAGAAGTATGTTATTCTTTACAGGGCTGTGTGGTATCAATGCATATTATTGTGCACTGGACGAAGTCCACTGTGACATGTAATAATGAGGTGCTGTTTGAATACCACAGTTGTGTAGCACACAGGGCTTTCTCAAAAGAAATTGCATTCAGGTGTTCTTGATGTTTTGCTTGCTTATGCCACAATAACTAGGGCAAAAGAGACCTGTACAGTCGCCGACTGATTTTTTAACATTGAGGTGCACGGGAAAAAAGTTCGAATAAACAGACCCCTCCAATAACTGTGAAGTGTGGCAGCCATTTCATAAAGCTTTCTGCTTAATGGAGACATCAGAATTTTCAGTATCCGCAAAATTATTTGGCAGCTGTACTTGGTTGCTAAAGCCATGCTTCTGAGTAGTGTGGCATGTGTGGATTTGGTGACATGCTGTGTTCCAAGTCATGTCAGTTAAGGCAAAGACCACAGATGTCTTTACCTATTTGATGATGCTGCCAACTATAGGGTATGAAATGTCGAGTCTTAACAGGGAGTCTTCCAGTTATGGTAAAGCATGGTCTGAAAGAGTTGCTGAAAGCATGTGCTTCTTTGTGAGACGATCGCCAACAAAGCTTTGATATAAGCTAATACTTACTGTTCTGATGCTTTTTGATTTAGCTGTCATTCATGCTGAACTTACTAAGTTATACTATTTGATCGTTTGTTGCAACAGTGATAAGCTGGGCCAAGTTAATCTTTGGAGCAGTGCAAAAGCATGTTGACCAAGAAGGAGCACTGTCCTGCTTATTTCTTTTTCGTTTTTATGCTGTTTCAACATTGAAGTGCTTACATTCACTGCATTAGCTTCTGCCACTCTGAAAGTATAGCTGTGCTTAATCTGAATGATTGGAAATCAAGGCAAAGACAGCAATGCTAGAACATGATGGCTGGATGTAATGCACAGCACCTTGAGTAAACTAGAAGTGCATTTGCTAACAGATGCTGTTTACAGAAAGCTGGAAGCCTGCTGCCAGCCTGCCTTTGCACTGTAAATGCTGAAGGTGCTATTTTTTTTTCTTTGTGTCAGGGCTTAAAGTCTGGCTCCATCGGAGGGGGGTCTCTAGTGATTCAAGCACAGGTGAAGAGGGTAATAGAGGAAGAAAGAGAAAGCGGCTGGCAGTCTGTTTTACGCATAGTTTTATACAAAGGGGAGAAATAAATTTAAGGGTGTTTTTCTCGCTCAGTTTATAGCAGTTTTATACAAAGTGCATGGAGAAACAAAGAAGCTCCGTTCTAGGGCTATGAAGCTATCTGAACAGCAGACCGTAGTGCGTACGTGCAGGAATTTGGAGGGCAGTTCGCAGATACCCAAAGACAATGAAGGCGAGGGGGGTCACAGACCCCCTCATCAATAATGGAGGGGGGTCTGAGGCACCCCTCCTGAGAGCCCCCTGACTTTAAGCCCTGCTTTGTGTATACAAAAGTATTTGCTAAGTAATGAGTCACTTGCCAATCACTACATAACAAGTGAGTTTTCTTTTGGTAAAAGGAAGTACTGTGACCTCAATTGGTCAGCAAATTTGTGCAGTATCTGCACACCTGGCCAAGCATGGCTTTCACTTGACTTAATAATATTAAGTAAGGCTGTTATGTAGAGCAGGGAAGTTGCATGTTTAAATGACTGGATCTTCCTGCATGCTAAATCTTGGGAAGACTAAATGACCATCGAGTGGTACATGCTTCCTTGCACTGCATTGGCTCTGCTGCTTTCATATGGCTAACTTTAAAGCCTAATGCTTTGTTTTTAGTGTGAAGTGTTACACTGCCTGTGCCAGATCATGTGTTTCGTTTATTGACAGCACCTACCGGAGCTAAGTGATTACTGATTTCCATCCAGAACAAATGCGTTTGCAGCTGGTTAGACTTTTATTAAATAAGGTTGTCATTCCCACTTAAATGCGATCCTCTTGCTGCTGCAGCTTAGAGGTCGACGTTTTCTTGTACATAAGAGATGGTGGATATGCGTTTCCGAGAATGTATTTAGTCTGAACTGTAAAAATATAATAAAAGTTACATGCATTTACTCTCGGCTGTTTTTTTTTTTTAAATATACACTGTTTTTTCGTCGGCCGTCACTGGTGCAGTTTGCACGGAGCTGCACGTAACTGCAAGCAGACGGCAGAGACGGTGGAGGCAGTGAAGACCAAGACCTACGGAACTACAGACCTGCACATTTGGCGGGGTCCTATGGGACTGCGTGCGCCAACTTTCATTAACTTTTTGGCCGTTGAGGGCGCTCAGTTGACCTGTTTGTACGTCATTATCATCATCGTCTGCTTGTGAGAAATGATTTTTCTTCTCTCACTGCCTCCCTATGCATTTGTCCCGTCTTATTATTTTGAAACCTAGTAATGAACGATGCAAATATGACATTTCTTTAAATCCTAGCGGTGAATATTCTGTTTGCGAGCATGCATGCGTGAGACTTTCCAGAATCTTTGCTAAGGCAATGAATGAATAATGAATACTCAAAACGTAGACAAATGACAGAACTATTACATTCTTGAAGTAAAATAACCGACGCCGTCTTGTTCAACAGGTTAATTGTAGCGCCACGCCGCCCGTAGCTGGCATTCCCTAGCGGCAAAAGGCATGAACTAGATGGTGCGCGCTGGAGCAGTGCCAAATGTGCAGGTCTCTGGTTCAGTAGGTCTTGGTGAAGACCATGTGGAGACAGCGATAGGCAACGCGAAGTTTAAACCTGAATTGTAAAAATATAATAAAAGTTACATGCATTTGCTCTCGGCTGAATTTTTTTTATATATACTCAGCTGTATCGTCGGCCGTCACTGGTGCAGCTTGCGCGGAGCTGCACGTAACTGCGAGCAGACGGCAGAGACGGTGGACGCAGTGGAGACGGCGATAGGCAACGCGAAGCTTAAGTTTCGATCGAGATCTTTCGTTTATCTTGTTGGTTTGTCTGTGTCGAAGCCCTGAGTGAGCACAATGCTTCAAGCAACGGACAACGAGTCGGCCACTGATTTTAACCCTGTCACCGCGGAGATCGCTATCGCGAGAGCCCTCGATGAACTATGCGCGCGGCGTTCAAACGAGGCACCGAACCGCGCTCGTATCGAAGAGCTCCGACAGGACATCTCACGCCTACAAGAGAGTATCGACTCCGAAAACTGGCGACTTCGCTTCACCGAGCAGCGGATCGCCGAGCGTCGCGCCGAGCTGCTTCGAGAGGCCGAGCGCCGTCGGCGACCGGTGACCGCCGAAAAGGTTTCGCTCGAGCAACGCCGAGCTCGCGCCGAGAGCGAGCTGTCCGCCGTTCTCGGCCGCGCTCGGAGCCTGGAGACCGAAAAGCTAACGCTCGAGGGTAAGGTGAAGGACTTGCGAGACCAGGCGCGACACATGGAGGAGGTAGTCGGCGCACGCAACGAGCAGCTGACCCGCGTAGCCGAGGCGTGTCCTTCCGTTCTCGAAGAGTATCGGAAGCTGGTCGGTCGAAGTGGCGCCTTGCAGAGCTCGTTGTTCAACGTAGTTCGTCAGCGTGTCTCGCTGGAGCGAGAGAGGCGCGTACACGCCAAGCGGGAGGCGCGACTGGCGTCCGAAAACGCGTGGCTGCGAGAGCAACTGGAAGTAGCGTTGGTAGCGTTGATGTCTACTTGCGAGGTTGATGGCAGCACCGTGAAAGGCGAAGATAATGGCGACCCGGAGAAAGACCGCTGGTACCAAAGTCTGATGGACAAGCTTAATCGCGACTTGGTTTCCTGCCAGCGTGATGTTGAAGCGCTCAAGTTAGTCAGCGGTTGCGCAGACACAGACGACGCTACAGCGCAAACGACGCCCGATGTTGCTGATGCCTAGCATCGAAGTTCAAGCAGTTCAGTGAAGTTTATTCGTCAACAGAGGGACTCTCACGGAGGTCACTTACATGGCAATGGACCATTGGAACGTTAATTTTGCTTTTAAGGTTTTCTTACCCTTGTTCTTCTGCCGACACTGGACGTAACTGATGTTGCGGTGCAGACGACACTTGTTGCCAATGCTCAGCATCGAAGTTCAATTTATTCATTAACATACAGACATTGACAAAGGTTGCCGACATGCCAATGGAATGTTTGAACATTGTTTTTACGGTGTTTACAGCAACTGAAAATAAATTCTCACTTCAGCCTTACATTTAACTGAGTGCTCTACTTTCACTGAAGTTCTCGAAGAAACTGCCAATAATGCAACAATATTGCTCAAGAGTTGTATCAAAAATCGATCAAAATTATTGTAGTTAACCTTGCCTACCATGCCACACATAGAAAGAATTTCTGGCTTTACATTCACTGCTGCGATGAAATTATGGACAGTCATGGCTTAAATCCTGTCTTTTCAAAGCCAGTAGTTCAAAAAGCACAGACAAGACAAGCCACATCCGAGCTGGCACACTTAACTGTCTTGCGCCTTCTGATATCGAACTGATTAAGGAGCCGTTTCTCATAAATTCGCTGCAAAATGAGTCAACAGCAATCACTACAAGCCATGTTTGCCGAGTAAGCTAGCAGACCAACAACTTGAAGGATTTAGAAATATTTTAATGTGCAGACGCAGACCGCACTTTTTTTTTACTGCATTTTTCTGTACAAAATTCTTTTTAATTCACCTATAATTCACACTTAATAAAGCCGCATGGTCGTCAAGTTCTGCTGGACACTGGCCATCACTTTCTCTTGCCGCAGCTTCTCGGTCTTGAATGCTTCCGTGTTGGCCTTCTTTTCAGCCCGACGTTCACGGCGCATAGCACGTACTGCAGCCTTACGCACTCTCCGTTGTTCTGGTGTCTCATCCTTTGGCCGGATGCTGGATGCCACAGATGTGCGTGACCGTGTCTCTTCCTCTGAATCTCCTTCAAACTCTCGATCCAGTTGCTTAAGGCCTTGGCGGCTCAAGCCACCCTTTTCCTTAACGGGAAGCCCTGTTCTGGCTGACAGCTTGATTTTCTCCTGCAGGAAAGCAAGAAAAATAGCTCTGATGACAAGACTCATCACAGAACTGCAATGTAATGTAATGCTGCTCTATTATCATCATTACCAGCCTGACTACACCCACTGCAGGGCAAAGGCCTCTCCCATGTCTCCAATTAACCCGGTCCTTTGCCAGATGCGCATCCCCCTATGCCTGCGAACTTCCTAATCTCATTTGCCCACCTAACCTTCTGCCGCCCCCTGCTACGCTTGCGTTCTCTTGGAATCCACTCCGTTACCCTTAAGGACCAGCGGTTCTCCTTAAGGGTAAAAGCGCACCATTCAATGATAGGTTTCACACCGCAAATGAAATTCACTATTGATAGTATGTTTACACCTGGAAACAGCACTGTTCTTATCTGGCTGCACATCCACCTAAGTTGACTAGCAGCACAGAAGATGGTAATTAACTAGAGTAGAACCCTGCTATAGTAAAAACACGGCAATAGTAAAGTGAAACTGCAGTCCCTTTTGCCTTCCACAGATGACTGATTTTTTTCTTTTATAGTAAAGACGTCTTTAGTAAAGAAATGGTCATAGTAAAGAACACCTGTCCATGATGACGCAATGACAACATTGTGTCATGCACGCAGTCTAGGTCATCTCACAGCCACAGACACGTAACGGTGTAATCACAAGACCAACAATCCGAAGTGAATGGTGGTGAAGCCTAGTGTCAAGGATCTAAACACAAAAAAACTGTCTTGACATGCCGCAGCTTGCTTGCAAAAACGGCTGGTGGTCACGATACCTGTACTTAGTTTTTCTGACCGTTTCTAGCTCGTGAAAGCTCCAAGATCCATCAACACAGGCCAGCTTTAACTCCTTGAGGGTTTTTGCCGTACATGTACAGAGGCAGTTCTCTGTCCCGCGAGATCTTTGCCGTACGGTAAAGGTTTCAACCCTCTGTTTGAAATTTGGTGCCCAAATGACGATGCATGCTCACTGGGAGGTCCTGCCACCTCCTAGGACTTGCAAGAAGTGCATGGAATTTGACTGTGCCACCTTCTTACACAGATAAACAGAACCGATTTCTAGCTTCAGCATGTCACACGGTCTGCAGCAACGTCCTTTCATGGTTTCTGTTTCACTGTATGATAGCAACGGAGGCGCGCAAAACTTGATTTTTTATCTTTACCAGCACTGCCTTGCAGGGGTCACGGAAGTTGATTTTTGTCTTTATTGGCGCTGCTCTTAGGTTGTTTATTACCGACGCTCACAAGGTATTCTCGCTCTCCTTGTTTACTGAGTTTCCTCAGAGTTCTTCAAATGCACGGCTAAGCGACGATATGGCCGAACGCACTGCCTGTTCTGTTGAAACTGACAGCAATGACTCGTCGCCCCAAGAGGATAACAAACGCGTATTATGTGTGCAGACAGCGATAAGGCGCTGTGTGTAGACTCGTGTTTCAAGGAATGCCACACTCTGAAATACCACTAAACATTTTGCAGTTCTGAGTGATGCCGACACCAAAATACTGTACCCAATTTTTTTTTTAATTTCTTCCCGACTGTACATTCATAATCTGCAATGAAGTAATTTGTAAAAAAAAAAAAAGAAATTCGACCCTCAAAGGGTTAACCTGTCCTCAGCATCCCTTGAATTTGAGAAAATACAGCTCACCTTCTTTGGCTCAGTAATGAGCTTTGGATGATTATACAGGTTGGAGTATGTACCTTAGGAAGAAAAAAATTAGACATGAGCAAATGTACCAGCTGCCAGTGCATTTTTAAAAGACGCATGCGACTCACTAAGGATAGACTCGCAGTCCCAGCGTTCCTGGGGTGCTTCAGTGTCGACTTGCATATCCACTAATTCGTCACCCTCCTCTTCAATGGCAGCCATGGTAGCAGCGTTTCGGGCATTCCCTTTGTCTAGCGTCACCTCCTTCAACGTACTGGAGCCAAAGGCAAACGGGGGTAAATTCTAGCTGTGACTTCACTACATGACTGCAGTGAAAGCAACAAAAATGTAACGCTGCTGAGTGGGCAACAGCTAATAGTGCAGCTCAGTTAAACTGCACTTTACACAGTTAGGTGGTGACACAGCAAAATGCCAGCACTCCCTTAACCAAAACTAAGCACCCTGCAAAACACACATCACAACAAATTGTTCTGTCCAACTAAAAGTTCACATTTACAGCTTTCATTTCGGATTTCAATGTTGTTGTTTTTTTTTGCAAATGTCACACTTGCTAACCACAGCTGCAACAAAGCAATATTTTTCTAATTGAAAGCTTGGCAAGTTGCGGTATTGTGTGCAAGAACAGTGCACCAGACACAATGAGAAGGGGCAATGCTTATGCATTCTTCCTAAGGTTGTTTTGCGTCTTGCAGCTAGAAGCCTAGCCTACAAGGAACATCTGCTAAGCTTACAACTGATGTGAAAGGTCTTGTTCCTTTCACTATAGCGGAAATGTTTTGTAGCTTAAGCATTCCGCAGACTAACTAGCACTTCCAAAGCTGCTACAAACAGCCAACACGAGTTGCTTTTTAACACACTGCTTGAAATGCAACAGCATTTACTGTTAACTTGAAAAATGGGCTGATAAGGACTACTAACGGAAGTTGCTTCATGTGCTGAAACTCCGCTACCAATGACTTCATGATCTCACTATCGGGTTGAACGTAGCCTTCAATCTCCTCGCCATCCAATGCTCCAAGTTCCAAGTCGTCGTACTGTTTGAACATCTGGAAGAAAAAGAAAGTATAGAAGACATCATGGCCGACAAAGAGAATTCATGGGTACTTGCTTATGAAATAGCCTTGATCATAACCTTCAAATTTTACCTACTCTTCATGCCTTTAAAAAAATAACTGAAACACTTCCTACTTAAAACTCCATAGTCCATATTCCCCTTTTATTTAATGTTACAGTTTATTTATAGTTGTGCAATATGTGTTTACTTGATGTTGTAACCAGTGCTCAGTGCCTATTGCTCCAATGTGGTTTCTTTTTCGTAAATAGTTATGTCACATTTTGCTGTCGTCCACATAGAATGTGTTAGTTCATATTAGTTGGACCCTTAAGCATTTTATGCTGGGTCCCTGCAGTTCTATTTTTGTATTTTGGCACTTTATGTGAAATAAATACTGTATTCTATTCTAAAAAAAAATTGTGCTATAAATACATTGCGAGAGAATAAGAAAAAAAAAGGGTGTGTGCCCAAGAACGACATCAAACATTTCCACCCGTCAGCCTGTTTTTGTCTGTTCTTTTATGCTAATAAACGTAGGCAGTTACTGCAGTGCAGAGATGCCGCTACAGGCAAAAAAAGGACGGCACTCTACTCTACTCAATCAATTTTCATTCTGCAGTATGCTCTTTTTTTATGAAAAAGAGTTCTTACACAATAAAATATAGCTATTGTACCTCTTCGAAACGCTCATCAAGGGTCTTGAGCCCTTCAGATCTTCGAATCACTGAGGAAGACATCGAGTAGTTTGTAAACCTCGACCGTGTTTCTTCTTCAGTAAAGGAGAATCGCTCCTCGCTTCCTTCAGCAGAGTCAAAATCTTCATCTTCATCGTCACAACTGTCAGTCTCCTCCTCATCCCTGCAGTACCACAAACAAAAATACTGTATAAAATAAAGTTGTCCAACAAACTCATTTGTTTAGTTCTCCACATTTACACAAGTCAAGACACAATCATCATCCGGCTCTTCCTCCATAGCTTACTCAACATCAGCGGGGTCCACAACGCCATCAGCAAGCTGAATGAAATCGTCCTCAAGAACGTTTTCTTCATCTTCAAAGTCGAAGTCATCATCTAAAGCAGCGACAACATCTGGATCCCAATCCGGTCGTGGCCCTGCAGAAAAAGAGAATTAGCCAGTCTCCAAAAATTTGGCGCTGCAATGCTGCATCGAAATACAACTCAAGCTACAAATGCCTCACCAACTTGCGGGGCAGCTTTGTTCAGCAGACCCTCTTTTTCTTCAACTGTTGATTGGAAAACTGAAGAGGGTAGTCTGATTTCTTTCTTTGCCTGGGAATAAGTTACATAAATTCAGCTACACTGTTACTCAGCAAGAGCAAAAGAGAATCACAGAAACTTCTGCATGACTGTGAGCATATCTGACCAAAAATCTGGAAGTCACAGGTTTTTCATTTGCTGGTTTCTCTGCATCAGTAAGTAATGCCAGTGTCAAGCATAGAACATAATGTCAATAGCATGTGTACAGCACATCATTGACAACTGATGCCAACAAGAGGCAGATAAGGAACATTAATCACAAATTTGTAATTTATGCAGAAGATTGGAAAAGGGCAACACGTGACATCACGTATTGATTATGCATCTTGCATGTCAAGATGAAATCGTTTCCGTTTGCTACCTTTAGCCCCTTTAGCATAAAAGATCACTGCATACAAATGCTGCTTTGCTGCTGAAATTCTACTGACCTTGGCCTCGCCGCTGGACTGGGCAGCTGGGATACGAACTCTATGAACAACCGGCTCCCAGTCTGCAACCACGTTCACGTCTTTGAGGTGCTGGAGATAATTGTAATCATCGTCAAAGTAAATGCCATACTTCCGTTGCTCCTCTTTCCTCTTTTCGTCGGATGTCGGTACCTGTAAAATTGAAAATGTCAACATGAGTGGCTGAATGTTTTACATCCACAAAGCGAATAATCCGCCAGTTTACAACAAGATAAACATGGGAAGGCTATACTCATGTAGCAATGTATTCACAGCTCCCATGCAGGCTGCTTTGCAATGTTTTGCAGCCTAGCCAAAATCGACGCCTTCGAGGGGAGGGGGGGGGGGGGGGTGCAATGCGGTTTTTTTCAAACAAAATTCCTCGCTCGAAGGTGTGGCTGCAATCGCCTCCCCACCATTTCTTATAAAAGAGCCCTTGATAGCAACTGTTTTTGGAGGTGTCATTTCATATATTTTTTACTAAGAAGCATTTCAGCTTCTTAGCAAAGAAAACAATTCTCAGTAACATTTCTTTTTTAAATGAAACCTGGCCTTTCGGCAGCTCCCTTTAGTTCCCGCTTATTGCTCGTGAACATTAAGTAATTCCTTTGATGGAAGGAGCAGCAGTAGGAAGTGAATTCCGGCAGGAGCGCGTAGGTATGCATTGATGACAAAATCAAGACTGCGGCGATCGTCAACTCACGTGGCCTGGCCTGTCGTCTCCCTGAAACGGTCGGCCCGTTCGCTTTTCGAGCAGGACATGCTTGGGTGCTGTTTCGTCGGCCTGCAGAGGGTCCTTCTGGCTTCGATGGACCAGCTGGAAGGTGACCGCGTTCTTCTTGTCGATGAATTTCTTGCGTTTCCCACCCGGCTGCAATGTTTGAGAGCGCAGAGAGGCGGACACGAAGTTTGGTCAAGACACATCAGGGTGAGCAAGAACTTGCATAATCCATGCATATTTACACTCACCATTTTAAAACTAGAGACAAATCCTCCCCAGACAAAATAAACGATCGGGCAGAGTGTAAGCACGAACTACGCACGCATTCCCGTTTCAGCGGCCATGTCAGCGGCCATGAAAAGAAGCGTCGATGCGCGCGCCCCCTCCGCCAGAGGGGCACATATATTTATCATCACCAGCTTCATCCAATTTATGTTTGTTAAAACTTCAGAACTTTATAGTTTTATAAAGTTGCGAGCTTTCAGTTTAAAAATAAATTAGCTAATAAATGCTAAAATTGTGACCAAAACTTTATTAATATGATCTCAAACTAGCAGACGAGAGAGTAGGTTCGGCTTTCGTTTTCTCGGCGCGCGCTTGTGCTTTCATCCTTATGAAAGCAGAGTCTTTGCCAATATAAGCACATTCAGCAGAATTATAACAGCGGTAAATCCAGCAAGTACATTAACTTCTTAAATTATTTTCAAACCTCGGCAGCCAAGCCGAATTGCTCTCTGCTCCCGCGATCATACGAGTCTGCTGTCCTGCTGATCTGGCGTCCCTGAAACGACTTGCGAAGTGCAACGTTAGTTTTCTCTTTATTCCTAATGTAGCAGCTAATATTGCGACGTTTAGTCATTGCTGCGTCTACTTAGATTGGAGTTGTCGAGGGAACCATTTCTCTTCACTTGTTTCGGCACCCGAGCTACAGTAATGTCGAACGACGTCGACAGCTTCGACTGTGACGCCACAATAACTGCAATCATCCTTGCTCTGGAAGAGCTCTCGCTTCGTCAACAGAGGGATGCCCAGCTCGAGAGAGAAATCGGCAGACTGGAATCCAAGAAGTATCGGCTGGAGACGCGTTTGGAGGCCACCAACATAAAGCTCCAGCAACTCCGCCGAGACGCCATTCGACAGGAGTCGGCGACCTTGCGTGAGTTTAAGCGGGAAATCGCTCTCCTGGAGCAGGACATTTCGAAGTCGAAGGACGACTTGCGAGCGTTGGAACACCAGTGCTCGCAGCTGGAGGCCAAGTGCGGTGCGCTGGAAAAGGAAAAGGGCGAGCTTCACCGGACTGCCGATGAACTGAACAGGAGGATCGAAGAAATCAAGCTGCGGGATTCCGACACTGCCGCCAAAGGATTCGAACTACGAAAACTACTGCAGGAAGTTCGGTTCGAGGTAGGTTGCAGTATTTTACTTTACAATGAGAGCTGTGTATGGGACACCTTCCGCAGCCGAAGAAAAAATTAAATTCGTTTTAAGTAAAGGAATGTCAGCTGACTCACTTCTCGGTGGACACCTCAACCGAGCGACGGGAGAAAGGAGAGAAAGAAGTGATATAGAGGCGCCGTAGTCCCAATAAATTTCGACCACTGGGAAGATGTAGCGCGAGGCACCCCTCTTCTCATCCCGTTCGGCTACTGATCCGGCGTACCCGGGCTCGAACCCGACCGCGGCTACCACGTTTCGATGAAGGGAAATGCAAAAAGGCGCCCATGTGCTGTGCGATGTCAGTGCACGTTAAAGATCCCCATGGTGGTCGAAATTATTGTTGTTGTTGTTTGCTTCACAAAATTGCCATTTTTTTTTTCATTTTTGCTGCTTACGCAGTAAAAAAATGAGGATGTCGCCACCGTCTGGAAAACGAAGCAACGAGCGTTAGCTTTTTCGTTTACTAGAATGGATATGAATGACATTAAAGTGAGGTACACCAATGGAAATACGAATTTTACATCTTGGATTTACAAGTGACTCACCAGTCAATCACCAATTGGACATATACTAATGACGTCAGCAATCAAGCACCAATTGGGTTGCTATATCGAATTACTATGGGGGCGACCATCTTGAATTCCTCGGACTCAGAAAATTTTACGCCGAAGGGAGGTGGTAGCAGACCCCAAGAAATCGAGAAACGTGACGAGTAAAAGTTGACGCTCTTTAAAAAATGTCTTATGAACCATTGCGTTTTTTTGTTTGTTTTAATGGTGGTTGGTTGGTTTTTACATTACAAAACATGCACCAACTCGTCAAAGAGTCTGTCGTTCTGATATTGATTTTTGTGGCGAAGTTTACAAGGCCCATAGTGTTTCGCAGGAAAAGGTACAGCGCAAAAAAGACAGGCCTAAAGGAGCGGACAGACACAGCCGCTCCTTTAGTCCTGTCTTTTTGCGCTTTACCTTTTCCTGCGAAATGTGCCGACTAGCCCAGACTAATACCCTTTCCCATAGTGTTTAGTTTGATTCTGCCCTCGTTAAAGGCCAACTTCGGTGATTTAATGCACATTTGGAGTTGATAATTACATCACTTTCCTCTCTTCGTGACAAAAATCCATTTTTCAAAACACCGAACAGAAGTATTCTAAAAGAGCAAAAACCAGAAAACCGAAACCACAACTGGGTTTAATGACGTCATGATAGACCAGCCTATGACATCACGGATACTGTCGCAAAACCTATCGTGTATTGGTTCAGTAGGTTGAGTAGGTGATGTGTGTGTGTGGGGGGGGGGGGGGGGGCGATAAGGTGGCGGTAGAGGCGTAGTCCTTTGAGCCAGCTGTCTGACGTGTTCCGAACTCCCTTTTCCATCCTTACCGCTAGGTGGCCCAGCTGGAGCAGGAGCTGTGCGAGCTGGCCGAAGTGGAGCGCCACGCCAGAAACCGCGTGGACTGGCTGCTGTCCGAAAGGGGCCGCTGGGCTGACGGCGCTTGTCGTCTGGAGGCGGACAACAACGCGCTCAGGCTGGTGTCGTTCGCTGGAGCTCTCTCGTGCAAACCTTTTCACAAGGTTATGTCGATTGGAGGCCTCTGCCATAATGGACACTGGGCTGGGTTGTAGGGGACACCTGCCAACACCAGCTAGCATAAAGGCGAAGCCGCCACTGCCCCGGGGGTCCTGAAAGGTCTATAACCCTTTTCAGTAGCTACTAGTTCTATAAGAGACGCCGCGGTGGCTGAGTGGTTATGGCGCTCGGCTGCTGGCCAGAAAGACGCGCGGTCGAATTTTGATGGAGGCGAAATTCTAGAGGCCCGTCTGCTGTGCGATGTCAGTGCACGTTAAAAAACCCCAGGAGGTCGAAATTTCCGAGTCGCTTTGGGACGTTAAACTCCCATAAACCACTAGTTCTATACGAGCAAGTGTGGGCAGGTGCCTCCTACAGTTCAGTGCCCAATATGGCGGTGGACCTCGACCCATTTGTGCAAAAAAAAGCATGGTTTCAAATCCAGCAGATTTTAACGCCTTACCGCAAAATAGAGTAAATTAGAACATTGCTTCGTAAATTAGAACATGTAATACTCTGCGCATGCATACGAGGATATGGCAGTTTCGATTTCTCTTCTCTGCGAGCAACTAATTTTTTCTTTTGCCGTGTGCAAATGGAAAAATTGATGAGGTCACGTGGCCAATTGTTGAGGAGTATATTGGGTTGTCAGTGCCCATTCTTTATGTGTGCCTTTGTCTCCACCCTGTTTTCCCTTCGTTCGATTTCAACACTTGGCAGTGTCCGTCCTCTCTTATGTGTGCCCTTTCCTTGCACCTGTTTAATTACGCTGTTTTTCGTCACCGATGTTTTGCACCAATCCGCGGTGCCAACCGTGGACCCCATACCCCAGTGAATTTCCCAACCTCCTATAAAACGGCCATAATGGATAGCTGCCCAGCTTCAGTATAAGAGCTAGGCTTCCCGGAACAAGGTATGGATGGCACCGTCCGCTCCATCGAAGGTTTCACCGGCGCCTTGGTCGGTTGCTCTGCAGCAGCTGGGCACAATGCAGAGCGTTCACTGGTAGGCGCATATAGGATATGCTGCGCCGAGGAATTCTCATGATCAGAGGTGATCATTACACTTTCCTCTTGTATGAGCCCAGTTTGCGGAGGAAGTGGCGCTGTACAACGTAATATTTGTGGTGAACTTCTTCCGAGCAGGCCGCGGTTGTTCGCCGTCGCGTTCCGCAGGCAGACTCTGATCGAGGCCAGGGCCCGGGCGTCCTGCACTCCGGCTCGCCGTCGTGACGTCACGGAGAGGATTGGCCCGGCTGTAGCCGACGAAGGCTTTCTGCAGCGGGACACGTTGGACCAGCGACGGCAACAGCTGTGGGACGAGATCGTCATTGTGCGCGCCGAGTACGCGGCCCTGCTGAAACGCGCCGGCTACCGTGACACCAAGAGCGTCAGAGCGCAGACTGACTAGCCGCCGGACGAAGACGGCTTCGTGTGGTTCTGTACATGCGGAGGATGTAGGAGTACAGTAGAGAAATCTCTCGAGATGGACAGCTTGGCAACAGCCGCAGGCCCTCAGACAATAGAAAGTTCTAGCACGTACGGTGACCACCACTGCGCATGCGCAGATGATCCTGACACGGCAGGTGCATCTCCAGCTGGTCTGCACCTGACGCCTCGGGATCATCTGTGCATGGATATTGGCGACTCAAGCTTGCGGTATACGCTAGGCTGATACTCTCTAATGGCAGCTTAGATACATTCACAAAAAATATACACAGAAATTAACATGAGTTTTCAGCAAATGACAGTGTAGCAATGCCGTGACGTTCTGCACAATAGGTAGCGAAATAAACGTAAAAGATTTTATTAGAACATGCCAGACGTGCATAATTCCACGGAACAAAACAAAAATGGATGTATATCTTTATAATAAAATGCTTTTTAAGTTGTCTATATAAGTGAGAAATTCAAATCGAACTTCTTTCTTATGCAGTCGCTTATCTTCGTATGGATGGAAATGCTACAACATACAATATTTAGGAGAAAGGTGACTGACGCCAACCAAGTTCATTTTTGGGAAAACCCGACGTTTCGGCACTGGCTCGGTCCCTTCTTCACGCTGTGACTACGGGCGAGGCGCAGCTTGGCTTTTTAAGCCCACGGTGGTTTTGAGGAGCACAAGTTCGCGAAAGAGTTACTCCTTCCCTCTTTCGCCAACTTGTGCTCCCCAAAACCACAGCGGCGGGTAAAGCTCGCCGAGCTAATGAAACGGAGGAAGAACGGATGTCCTATTCGTTATCAACCGAAGCTGCTTCTTCTAAAGATAAAGATAATGAAGGCCCACCACGCATTATCAGTCAATACCATTTTTATTATGCTAAGATAAAAAAAAGCTTACACTGATTTCTGAACGCCTCTGAAAGTGGACAAACACCGACTGCAGCGCTCTTGCTGTCCCGCCAGTGACCACAAAATGGTCGTGAAGCGAAGGGCTGATGCAATAACTTCGTTTTCTGCAGTCATTAGACCAACGAAAGATGAGTGCATAATAACATATACAATACAAGAACCAACGCTGGAAGATACACTCAAAACATATTGTCTCTTAAAAGAAAACATTTGACAGAAGTCTGTCTGGTTGGGAAATTTAATTTAGGAGAAAGATGACTGACGCCAACCGAGGAGAAGCCTCCTGCGTGGGTTGGCTTCGGCTTCCAGTACAATAGTGCCGTCAAAGTCAATCCGGTGGCCGCATATGCCTCGCAGTGTTCGGCCACAGCGCAGCGTTGACGGTTCATCTGTCGGACGTCGCTTTGTGTTGACTCATTTTTTCCGCGAAGTTCTTCGTGTCCCCTACGGAAGAGGCCGAGCAGACCGAGCAGGGGATTAGGTATAAAACACCTTGGGCCCTTTCTTCCCTTGGGGTTTGGACCTTCCCTTGGGGTTTGGGCCTTCCCTTGGGGTTAGGGCGCTCGGCTATTGATCCGGAGTTCCCGGGTTCGAACCCGACCGCGGCGGCTGCGTTTTTATGGAGGAAAAAACGCTAAGGCACCCGTGTGCTGTGCGATGTCAGTGCACGTTAAAGATCCCCGGGTGGTCGAAATTATTCCGGAGCCCTCCACTACAGCACTACTTTCTTCCTTTCTTCTTTCACTCCCTCCTTTATCCCTTCCCTTACGGCGCGGTTCAGGTACAGTGTACTAGAATATACTTTCTAGTACACTGTAGTTCAGGTGTCCAGCGATTTATGAGACAGATACTGCGCCATTTCCATTCCCCCAAAACCAATTATTATTATTATTATTATTATTATTATTATTATTATTATTATTATTATTATTATTATTATTATTATTATTATTATTATTATTATTATTATCCCTCGGGGTACAACTTGCTTCAGCGGCACAGACTGTGACGTCACAAGCCGGTAATGGCGCGTCTACTGTCGAGCTGCGTCCTCAACGATGGTCTGGATATCATTGTCTCCGACCAACGCGAGGACGCGAGTTTTCGGTAACGACACCGTGACAAAGTCCATCACACAGCTGCCGCCGCAAAAGACAAATACCACGTAGCCGCGACTGGGGTATGCAGCAACGGGTGACGTCACTTTAATTGGCACACTCGTGGGAGAGGGTTGATGTGTCGATCCTCGGCCCCTGTCCATGGGGTCCAGCTCAGTGCTTTCCGGAAGCAGCGCACTGTTCACCACTGAGCGCTCGGGCCAGGGACTCGCAGAAAGAGGCGGCTGCAGTCAGAATACATGAGCGACAGTATAGGGTCAGGACCGCGTACATATTGCATCCCTCACCCAAATATCAACAGGCTCCAGGCAGCATCCCGGAACATAAAGTAATATAGCACAAATTTAGGGCCCTTCGTTTACGCGTGTTTTATTTTCATGAAATGTGAGGGATGAAAACAGGGCGATGTTTCTTATAATCTCAAATTAGGGTACGAGTCGGGTTTTTCACAAAAATGTTTGGTTATTAGGGGGGTTTTCTTCAAGTCATTTTTTGTAGCAAACGACAACTTACTCTAAGCACTCGTATTTACAGTGGGACACGCGAATGCTCTTTTTACTTTGTGGACAGTATGGAAATGGCACGTTGCAATGAATACTATTCACCTAATTTTCTCATTTATTGTAACAATTTCTTCGCGTACATTAACATATCTCGCGCAGCACGTCCTGCCAGCCCTGATTTTGTCCTGCCTGCCTTTGTGTGTCTACACTGCGAAAACATTCATTAATTGTAACAGTGGCCATTTTAAACGCAGAAGACCTTTGGAGCAGGATGTCGTTAGCGCGCACGGTGCTTGACGCAGTGATGTCGTTAGGACGCCTGGTCAATTACCTTGTTTTGGCATGTCTCTTCTACAGCATTCTTTCCGGACTTTTCCTCAAATTATAAGCCACATCGTGAATGCGATCGGTACAGAAAAACTTGAAAATCATCAGTTAACTGAGAACATCCCACTGAGATAAGATAAGCCCAAGCCTTTATTTTATTTTCGTGCGTTGCTTTAGGCACTGGAAAACTGCGTTCCTTATAGAATACGCAGTTTGTTAGAAATCGGGTTCAATCTCAATATTAAGAAATTTGTTCGGGGGTTCAAGAATCGGGCAAAATACGGTTTTACCCGGAAACGAAGTGCCGTACATATATTTTACCCCCATTGACGCTTATATATGTTTTCGACACTCTGTATTGATTGAGCGTATTGAGCTAGTGATTGGAGAAAGTGAATGAGCATGATAAGAGGTTTGGTTTCTGTTTTGACGAAATGAAAGACGCAGTAAATGCCTCGCTTCTCGGTGGACACCTCAGCCTAGCAGTGAGGAAAGGAAGATGGGGTGAAAGAAAGAAAGAAAGAAAGAAAGAAAGAAAGAAAGAAAGAAAGAAAGAAAGAAAGAAAGAAAGAAATTTGCCGTAGTGGATGGCTCCGGAATAATTTCGATCACCTGTTAGTGAGTGAGTTTGCCCCGCCGCGGTGGCTCAGTGGTTAGGGCGCTCGACTACTGATCCGGAGTTCCCGGGTTCGAACCCGACCGCGGCGGCTGCGTTTTTGTGGAGGAAAAACGCTAAGGCGCCCGTGTGCTGTGCGATGTCAATGCACGTTAAAGATCCCCAGGTGGTCGAAATTATTCCGGAGCCCTCCACTACGGCACCTCTCTCTTCCTTTATCCTTTCACTCCCTCCTTTACCCTTCCTTTATGGCGCGGTTCAGGTGTCCAACGATATATGAGACAGATACTGCGCCATTTCCTTTCCCCAAAAACCAATTATTATTATTATTATTAGTGAGTGAGTGAGTGAGTGAGTGAGTGAGTGAGTGAGCGGGTGAGTGAGTGAGTGAGTGAGTGAGTGAGTGAGTGAGTGAGTGAGTGAGTGAGTGAGTGAGTGAGTGAGTGAGTGAGTGAGTGAGTGTGAGTGAGTGAGTGAGTATGCCACCACTCACTGGTGTGCAGCAGGGTGCCGATCTCGGGCTCCCGACAGCCGCTGCACGCCGACGTCGAGGAGAGGCTTCCGGCGCTGTACCACTGTTCCCTGCCGGACGAGGCGTCCGTCCTGTACTCCTCTTCCGAGCAGGACGACGAGCAGCTTCTGCGGCCGCAGCACGGGGGCGCCACTGCGCTGCACTCTTCGTCGCCGCTGCTGCTACGACAGCAACAGCAGCAGCACAAGCACGCCGCACGGTCGCAGTCGCACGCGACGGCGCCTGAAACGAGGCGGTGGAGGTCACGTGGTTTGACTGCTTGCATGTCACTTTTTGGTGAGAGGCAGATCCGCTTGTTCCAAAACCCAAAAACACGGCGGAATCCCGTAACTCGCTTATTTCGAACTTTCGGCTTATTCGAACCAGCCTTCATTTCATTTCACGTCCATGAGCATTTCACTGAAAGTGTCTAGTATTTTGCGCACATCGTGCCGTGCGCAAGAACGCTTCGCGATTACAGCGCTCTCATCTGCGACTTGCTAAAGCGTTGCTGAAAACAAAGCTTCACGTTAAGAGACAATCCCCAGCGGCTGTTGACGTCGCGCTTTTTGTCGTGCACTGCATAGAATGCGCGAAGCTGGCAGTGCTTTACGAAGTCACGGATGAAATCACTGCAATCGCGGCTAATTCCGGCGCACGGCATGCTTTCGCGTGGTATTTTGACAAATTCGCAGACTTTCAGTTTTGGCGAATTAAATAATGGTAGGGTTTTAACGTTGTTCAAACGAGTAGACGTGCGAAATCATGTTTTTAGCCTGATTGGCTCATGGTTGCGCTTTGCAGGGTCGTTGGCAAGTCTGGCGATGATATTAGTTCCGTAGTAGTATTAGTTAATGAAGTCGACGATATGCAATGCACAGAGCGAGTGTGTATATATTGTTTGATAGTAGAATTAGCTGATGAAGACAACAATGCGCAATGCACAGCGTGAGAATGTGTTGCAGTTTGACGCGAGGTGTAGTCGGCTGCGAAGTGGCCAGCGAAGCTCATCTGTTCGGACCCGAAAGACACGGCCGCGGCGGTCGAATTTCGATGGAGGCGAAACTGTAGAGGCCCGTGTACTGTGCGATGTCAGAGCACGTGAAAGAAACCGAGGTGGCCGAAATTTCCGGAGCCCTTCACTACTGCGTCCCTCAAAGCCTGAGTCGCTCTGGGACGTTAAACCCCACATAAACCAAACCAAAATAATCTGTTCGCGACACCGCGGGTTCGAATTCCAGTAGTGGCAATATTTTTTTTATTTATTTATCAACGATTTGGCCAAGGTCACACTCAAGGTCAAGCTTCACACAAGCTCAGTGAGCCGGTTAGACCTCGTGAAGTAGTGTTTTCGCACTAACATTAAGCCGTTAAGAAGTGGTGGGGATAAGGCAGCCGCAGCTCGCACAGAACACGGTTATTTGGAGGGATATAGGAGAGGCCCTTGTCCTGCAGCGGGCGTAATCAGGATAATGATGATGATGAAGGCTACCTAGTCGGAAGTAGCTGGGCCGGACCATTTTCATGGCGCTCAACAACATGTCAATTTACACCTGAGCGTTTAAAACCAATTTTAAAAGTTCATTAATTTTTGTCAACTTATTATAGGTGGAACGAATAGCCTTAGCCGGTGCTTTACATAATTCCTAACAGCATTAGCCTAATTTCAATCCAGTATGATACTTTAGTTCTTTTTTTAAAAATTTTGAATCACTTATTAGCTGGGATCAAGAACCTGCACAGGAGCTTATCAGTTAAACCATCTTGCGCGAAATTCTTGCGGTCAGCTTTGCCATGGAGCCAAAGCTGCGAAGCTTATGTAAACAACGTGCACTCTTTATATGTAGCGTAATATAGTCTCCGGTAGTAGATGTGGGTGTGTGTGTGGGTGTTAAGGAAAAACTGGTAAAAACGAGTATCATCATGGGAACAGCAAACCGCAAAATGCATAGTTTCGGCAATCGTACGTTGTCTAAATTCTCTGCTTCCGGGCTATGAACAGCAAATTGTAGCCTGCATATTAAGCCCCCGACGGACACTTCCTTTTTCAGAAATAGTACCATATGGTCGTATACAGTACCCGTGCGGCAATCTGTCGAGTGCCAGAAAACACACGACGAGTTGGACTCGTCAGAATCCCAGTTGGCTTATGACGATCCTGGCTCGTCCAAGTCTGCTTGTTTAAACCGGACATGTCGTGATTTCGTTGTGACAGTGGCGTGTTTTAATTACCTCTGTGGACAACGATACCGCCTCCGTTGCAGTCTGGGCAGAGCGAGTTGACCGCCCCTTCAGCACTAGCAGCAGCGGCTGACCGGCGAGGCGGCGAGTTCTGGCGGCTCCGCGTCGAGACCGCGCCTTGACGAAGCGCGTTGTCGCCTTGCCGCGGAGTCGCGGCTTTGCTCTCCGGGACCCGCGGCCGTGACATGCGCATGCGCACGTGGGCCTCGAATGAAGTGGTCGTCGTGTCTTCCTTAGGAGCGTCGAACCTATGCACGCGACAGAGTCCAAGAACCGGTGTAAGCGGTGTCGTTTCACCACGGGAAAAGAAATCTAAAACTTGCCACACTTGGAGCGTATAGCGCATTTCATGTTCTTGCCACTGCAGCGTGCTCCATCAAGAAGGGCAGTTTTTTACAGCGACGTTTCCAGGTTCTGTGGCAACTGACGTAACATCGCGCCACGCAGATGGATAAGCATGTGAAGTGACGTCACGCAAAACGTCACTGCAACACTCCACGCTGGGGGTCCGAGCGTATTAACGTCATGAATGACAGCATAGCGACATTACGCGCACTCTGCAAGAGAAGAAGACAAGTAACAATGCGTTATTGCATTCAGTACCATAAAGAGCTCTCACCGAATGTGGCACACATTACACAGTTGTAGCCATCCTGTTAGTTTTTTTTTTTTAAGCCTGATTTATGCGAACCGTCGCGCGTCCGCGACCTCCCCCACACCCTACACACACTCTCCCTAACCCCCAAGTAAGAAGAAACGCCCCCGACTTAAGGCGTTACACTGCTGATCTCCCTCCACACACTCTTCGGCGAATGTCAGCATGAGGAACTGATTTCGACCGGATGCCCTAACAGACCGTGATGCCATGTATCCGCCCAGCGATGTTCTATTTGGGAGATTTTTCCTTTCACGGAATTTGAGGAGCAAATTGTTTTATGACAAAGGAATTTTTGCAGAATTGTAGGAAATTTTAACTATTAAGATTGTCTCACTTTTTCAAATTGACGAAAGATTTTAAGCTGATGCGTCCCAAAAGAAATTGGAAGCGATGACTTCCCTCTAAGGACATAATGGTATTAGCTGAGGACTAACCATTAACTCCTCACGAGAGCAACCATCGCTCGTGGTTTTGGGGCTCATCAAGGGAGTTTTCGGTTCCGGCAAGGAACATCAATGTATACGCCCATTCACGCATAGGCTATATGCCGCGGCTATTTGTGTTTGTTCAGTGCCAGTTCAGTGTCAGTCATGCGAAGCGTCGTTTAATCAACCAGCTAGCATAACCACTCGTCGTACCTTTTCTAAAGCGTAAAAACCAAAGAAAAACATTGCCGGTTGAATATCTTGTGTCCTTGTAGATGGTTAGCGTATGGCATCATGTGCGCCATGATGGTTCAGCACGCATAGCTTCCACTAGAGTCACTAAATAAAAGAGTCACTAAATAAAGTCTTTATTTAGTGACTCTAGCTTCCACCATGCACGTTGTAGCAACGCCGGTAAGCGCAGAGATGCACATCTTTTTCGCCGTGCTCCTGGCCTCCAACATGGCGGCCACTATTTACGTTGGTGCACGTCATCTGTAGGTTCCTGCACTGCCTTGATTTGACTGCCTTAACCAGACCCTTTACTGCCCTGTGAGACCCACAACTTGGCTATCACGGTGCATTCATAAACGACAATGATTCTGTAATAAAATACATGCATCCTCTTTGCAGCAATTCTTTCACATGTTATACGGCGGTGCACTGTTTTGTCCATCCTATTTCTGGACACCTCAACCACTAAATGATTGCAGAATCGCATTGGCGTGAGCACAGGGAAAGTGGCAAGGGGGGACACTGCATAAAGAAGGGGGAGCATATTTTGCCCAATATTGTTCCCTTCTATACCAGAAGACATGAAGGATTAACTTAACTGATGCGTTTTAGTTACTGCGTTGTTGTGCCAGGAACTAATACGAATAAAAAAAAACAAAGAATGTTTTCGACAAATGCGCCTCCTGCGCGTGCCCCGTCGGAACGCCCGAGTCCTCACCCGATCTCGTCAGTGACGACTCGGTGGTGCTCCGTGGTCACTACCTTGGTGGGGCCCATCGACGCAGACACGGCCGCTCCCCGAAGCGAGCCCTTCACCGCCGAGTCGCCGTGGAATTCTTCCGCGGCCTTGCCGTTCGACGACGCTCCCTTGGCACTGGCTGCGCCCGACGACGGAATGTCTCTCAGCAGAGCCGCCAAATGGTCGGCGTCGAGCTTGGCGCCAGCGATGCCCGACATGGCGGGCTTCTTCACCTGCCTGGAGACGGCCTCTTCGGCGACGGCTTCCTTCTTGGCTGCCGCCACAGTCGCGGGCCGCCTGCTCTTCGGCGTGCCGTGGGTCTTGCTGGCGCAACGAGACGTGGGTGCCGCGGCGGCATTGCCCTGCTCGGCGTTCTGCGTCGCGGCCGACATCGCGGATTTTGTTGCCTCTCACGGTCGGAAGAGCGAATTTTTAACGCTGCATGGCGACATCTTCCCAGCGTGGGCAAATGTGATAGTGATGATGACAGTGTGAAGACAATGAAGATAAAGATATTGCGTCAATATGTCATTACTCGTGCAAGGCACCCTGGCCAATCCCCCACTGTATGTGCCACTCCACCTGAGGCCAAAATACAACATCTCTGTCAGTGCGAGCGCCAGAGGTTTTGCATTGCATCAAATTTGCTCGTACGATCAGGATTACGTAACAGCTACCGGAAGTCGAAATTTAAAAACATCTCTCGGTATTTTTGTTTTATTCAATTCCAAGTTCTTGTGAACTCTGAAGCGCTGGCAGACGACGGACGAAAGGAGGACGTGACACACACTGCGCTGATGTCAAACCAACAAGCCCAGCACCACACCCTGCTCCTTGTTCTTGTCTCCTAATTTTTTTCTCTTTAATTAATGTTTGACTTTTTACACTAAGCACATTCATTAGCTTGCAACCGGTTAGTCGCCCTCCTCACTGAACCTTGGCCAATCGGCCCTCGTGGATGTGTGCCACATGTCTGAGGCAACAACAAAAACGAGGTAGAAGAAGACTTTCAGTTGGCAACTGCGCGACTTTCTGCTGTACCAGCGCCTCCTCGCTGGTTGTACAGAGCCGGCCAAAATTGTGCTTTATGGCGAGTGTTCGAATTAAAAAAAAACTATACAGTAAGATGTCATATCCCGCGCTCCTCCTTCCCTATGAGGAGGAAAACGGAAGGCAATTATCGGAATCGCGAGTTTCTCGCGTCGGACCGTGGCGTGACTGCAGTGGTGTGGAACGTATTGATTGGTAAGCTGTCTCTCCTCTCTAGCACATATGGTAAATATATGAATTCTTCACCTTCTCATGTGAACCCTGATTCGGGACCATATGTAAGGTATCTAGATGTTGTTATTGATGTTACAACCGACAGCTTTAGTTATTGTATATATATATATATATATATATATATATATATATATATATATATATATATATATATATATATATATATATATATATATATATATATATATATATATATATATACTTTTTACACGTACCTTCAGCTAACGCACACGCACGCGCGCACACACACACACACGCACGCACGCACACAGCTATCAAAGATCTCGAGCTTTTTTTTTTTTTTTTGGAGAGAGAGACAGAAGGATAGAGATGTCGTTTGAGCGACTTCCCAAGTCGCAGCCTCTGGTCGTGATACGGTCGCACGTAGCGCGAAACTCTATTTTTAGGCTCTCTTTTCTCCGGCCTAAAAGATATATCCGGAACCGAAACTGTTCGAATTCACCGCATCGATGCGCAAAAAGCAGCTGTGAAGATTAGAGCCCAAATGAAGGCAATAGTAGCCAATCCAAAGCCAAATGGGCGCGCGGTAACATGTGTTCCGCCTGATACTTCGTTCATGCTTCTGCGTTGTCTATGCAACTTAGTGCTCTTCCGTGTTGCTAACAGCATTCCGAGAGCATTCTGCCATGCCTTCTGCAGCAACCAAAAAGTAAGTTTCGTGCAGCTAAGCAACAGCTTGCTGAACGAACCCTTCGAAACACGCATGATAGCAGCACGAAGACATTTTACTACTATGCACAACTACCCGTTGTAAATATGCTGCGGTGTAACTTACGTGAAATGACATTTTTTAGGCTGTCGTGTTGTGTAGTAGACGAATGGCGCGCTGTGTATGCTGCAGTTTCAGTGTGTGCGCCTACGGATGCTTAGCGGTAATCTCGAACGGTTTGCGATCCTTGACGTCTGAGGTGGTTGTGGTTTCATGTTGCAACATTCACCTCTTTAATTTGTTTGTATTGTGCCCAGCACTGTATTTGCTGTGGGCGCTCGGATTGCGGCAGTTGTTATGGGCCTGGTGCGCAGTGAAATGCTGCTTTATTTTTTTTCTTGTTTGCACAATGCTAAAACAAACCGAGGAGCTTACGAAAACGCCCGTACCAGAGTTTCCGTCCCTTTGCTGTTGGTGCTTGTGAACATCTTGCACAGTGCGTTCATATATTATTGGTCTCATTGCAGCAGCGTTTTTACAGTATTTGACGCTCGCACTCTGTTTTCTGTTCCTACCCGCCGCGACGACATTATCAACGGCTGTAGACCCCAAGGTCGCGGGCTCGATCCCGGCCGTGGCAGCTAAATTTCGATGGAAGCGAAATACAAAAACTCCTATGTGCTGTGTGGTGTCAGCTCTCTGTAAAGAATTCCAGGTGGTCTAAATTAATCCGGAGCTTTTCACTGCGGCATCCCTCATAGCCTGAGTAAATTCGGTACGTTAAAAGCTCAGAATCCGCAATTGACAATCATTTCTGTTACTGTTTCTACATTAGATACCAAGTTCCCGACGGCTTCTGTGCTGTGACAAATGGCGTCGCACTCCCAGCAGAGGAAGTGTCTGCTGATGAGCATCGGGTGTGGCTTATTCAAACACCCAATGATGTAAGTGCATAAATATTAGAGCGTCTAAAGTGAGCTGTTCCTCTGCACATATTTGTTAAAGGGAGTTGAGAGGCAACTTTTTAAGGTGGCTGTTGGTAGAGAAGCAGTGTGTGAACAGTTTAAACTGCAGCGTTGTGAATGGCTTTTTTAAATTTTTGCATGTAGGCCTTCGCTCAGGAAGTTTTCTTTTGCTTTTGCAAACTGATTGTTAACATTGACTTGGGTAGAATTGGCGGTCATCAGTGGTTGTGTAATGCAGCACTGGTAATTGGACATAGCATATAGGATAGACTGTAAATGCTGACTGCAAATGATGAAGTCTTTATTGAAACTTTGTTTGTGATGGCAAATGTTACTGGCTTGCATAACCTGGCAGTTTAGCATGTAGGTGTAAGCATCGTTTATGCTGTACATTTGAAGCATCGGGAATTGGAAATAAGCTTATTGAACAGATCGTGTTGCTTGCAATTCTAGTTTAATTAATATTTTTGTTTGGGAAAGTTGGTTCATTTCTAATAAGGTACATACTTGCATGAAGAAGACAGGACTCTGTACATGTCATATGTGTTTCTTAATTGTGTCCTGTCTCTCTTCACGCAAGTACGTACCTTATTAGAAATTCCAGTTTGAATGGATGTTATATAAAGCTAATTATAATGAGCAGTTTGTGAAAAATTGGTTTTCACTGTATAATTCTTTGTGTTATTATTTTGTGGTCCTTGTATAGCCAATGAAGTGCCTATGCTTACAACATAGGTAAACACTGTTTCCCTATGATCTCTCTATTCAGGTGAACATCTCAAACTTGGATGGAGTGAAGATTTCACTCAGAGGGGGTGACAGAACTTCAGTACAAATTGGAGAGGACACATATGAATTTTTAAAAAGGGAAAATCACAGCGTAAGTCACTGCAACTTCTTTTGCCGAAATATAGGATCCATGAAATCTAGTTATTTTTTTACATGCCCAGGAGACCCAGAAGTTGAGCATCTCGGTGCAAGATGAGACAAGTGAGCAGATAACGCTCGGTAAGATTAAGCTGCCTAAATTCCACTATTGCTGCTTGTTTTTCACATTTTATTTCCGTTAATTATGAGAAACTTTAAAGCATAGACGTGAAATTCAGCCCTCATGGCTGCATTTGAAACCTACCCTTTCGGGCTCTGCACCGGAACAGTGTAGCCCGTGAGCTGCCTGAACAGATCGAAACATTAACCCTGTTTTGATTGCTTTTCATTAAAATGTTCACACGTGCTAAGACCTGGTCACTAATGTATCATGCAAGCTAATAAATTGGCAAGAATTACATCTTTATGTTCTGCTATCACGTGTTTACATGTGAAGCACTTAATTAGTATACAATAGTTGAATACAACTCAAGAACAAAGTGGCAAATGCCCCTCAAAGGAAGCTTTCCAGCCAATGGCGTCGACCGATTTTCATGACGCGGTGGTTAATCCGATTAAGCCGCAGTTCGTCCGTCCTAATTCATCTGCCTCTTCCTGTGTTTTTACGCTAGCAGGTCCAAGGGGATCAGTGAAAGGAAGAAGGGGAGAACAGGTCGACGGCATTGGCTCAAGGGGCTCCTTTGGAGGGCATTTGCCACTTTGTTCTTGAGCTGTCTCCAACTGTAGTTGCACGTCTATTACTTGTGTGAAGATCAGGACCCCATGAATAAGTGTTCTTTTTTTGCCATTTTTGCAGTTGGAGGCACATTTGCTGGCATGGCCACACTGATGAAGGAGATGACATGTCTGAAAGATTTGCCGGCTCCAAGCTCTCCAAAAAAACTGCAGCTTGATTATTCAGCGCATGAATCAGCCCGACAGCGTTTTGTGCCATTTGGCTCAGGTTAGGGATGGACTTGTGCTATAAGCATGTATGCAGGAGTCGAGGGTCATTGGCCCACCTGTGCGCTGTGTAAACTTAAACCAGAAGCTTGGGTGAGTTGCTAATCCATTCAGCAAAAACAGCGCAAATTCAGATTTGGATGAAGCACGAGCGCTTGTGCTTGTGTGTCTTCCTTCGTCCCACACACTGGTTTATTAGAGCCATGGACAACCTTCACTATGAGTGAAGTAAACCATTTTCATAGAAGAGTGATTGGGATTCAAAAGTTTTGTTACAGATAATATTGGCAAAAGCAGTGGGGCCTTAACAGTTTTATTCACGTTCTAAATGTACCCATCACGTAAGTATTTAAAACAGACATTATATCTATTTCTTTTTTTTATTTCTTGTGGGAATTCATAAGGTGTTGATTGTGCTTTCTCTGCTATACTCATTATCTCATTAAAGACAGTTTTTGTTTTAAAGGGGTTTGGTTGTATATGCTGCGAGAGTATAGAGAAGATGTGCTAGCAGGAAAATTGGCCCATTGATGGAATCCGCATGGCAGATGTTTCTTGAGGAGGACATTTTGTTCAATGCACAACTCGTTATGAAAATTAAGAGAGCATTTGCATTCTCTGGCTTAGTTTCAGGTGGTTTGTGTGAGGCACAAAATGGCATTAAAAGATGATCATTTGCTTATTAAGTACCAACTGGTTGTATGTGCTGAAAATGTGCTTTGAACTAACAGTGTTTATTCTTTTTCTTTAATTTCAGAGGATGTGATGACCATGAGTAAAAAGCACAAGGACAGGACTGATAAGGATGGTGAGATGACCATGAGTAAAAAGCACAAGGACAGGACTGATAAGGATGGTGATATGACCATGAGTAAAAAGCGCAAGGACAAAACTGAGAAAGACCACAAGGCCAAGCGGTCAAAAAGATGACCCGCTTTTGTACAGTTTGTTTATTGAATGTGGTGAAAAGAAATGGCATCCTGTGTTCGTCGTGAACAAAACTGATGTACCGAAGTTTACGCTCAATCATGCCAATTAAACTAACATCAGCATTTCACGTTGCTGTTGTTGCAACACCTGTTTAAGCATGACTTGCCATGGTGGCTCAATGGCTATGTCATTTGGCTGCTGTGATTGAGACCGCGGGATTGCATTCTGTCGCAGTGGCTGCATCTTGATGCAGGCAAAGCACAAAATTGGCCTTGTGGCGTGTGATGCTAGCGTGCAGTAATGAGCCTCTGGTAGTTGAAATTTTCCTGGAGGTATCCACTACAGCAGCTCTTCACCGCATTCTTCAACGCTTTCCTCATGGTGCTTTTCCAGTGTCCACCGTGAGTGAGACGGTTTTAGTGCACCTTTCTTTTCTTTATAACCGTTAAGCTCATTTTATTATTAGTTTGGCACTTGTGCCATTTTTATCACTCTGTGCTCTGGCAATTTAAACCTGTGGGCATGTCTGTCTTATCGGCATCATACCTTTTCAGCTTACATCTACAAACTCCACAAGCGGTGTAAGTTGGCGATGGATGGCGCCGCATTTAGTTTTGCAGTATGCCATAGTGTGCAAGTGTCTTAGGTGTTTTGAACCAAATATCTTTAGCTGATACTCAATTTTAAAATTGGGAAAACAGCTGTTTTGTGGCTGAGGATTTGTTATGGACTGTGCGACTCGTGAAGAATGGGTGCACGGTAAGAGTATGCATGACTGCTGTGTCTCGTGCTGAGCACTCTTGTTTTAGCCCCTTCTAATCCTTTCCCACAATTTAAAAAGTGTTCACCGTAAGTGAAACAGTCATTGTGCCTTACATTTCCTCATCACCTCCCCAACCTGTCACCCTGGGTTGTCAGCTGGTGCGCTTGACTGAGGTAAAACTCAAAAGGCACACCTTACCGTGTCGAGTGAATGTGGGCCATCGGTGACGCATAGATGTCACGCACTATATCAAAAGCTACCAATGCACTTTCCAATTTGTTATGACATCAGTTATAGTTATATATATATATATATATATATATATATATATATATATATATATATATATATATATATATATATATATATATATATATATATATATATATATATATATATATATATATATATATATATATATATATATATATATATATATATATATATATATATATATAGCCCAAGAAGTAAATCTTTCACTATTTAAGTAATTTTATAACTGCTGCAAAGTGGTGAATCTTGGCTCGGGACTGAAGATTGCAGTGCTCTACGTTTAAAGGACTATAGACACCTAATTTTATTGCACGTTTTCTTCTGTTAAACTATGCGTTGACAATAAGAATACGTGGATTACCAGGTGGTATTTGCCTACAACCGCTAAATAAGTTGTACTAATTAACTTTCTTCTCTTATGCTGTTTCGGTTTCATCGACCGAACAATGACTGTGACGTCACGTTGATGTTTTGGTCACGTGAGCCACTAGAACAACTAATTTAATCGCTGCTATGTAGTTTTAATTCACTACGGCATTTAATCCATCCTCTTCCAAGACCTGGAATGACAAAAATGCCCGTTCAGCATTTATATAGTCGATTTTTTATGCCTCATGTGACCTAAACACCAACTACGCGTCACAATCTTCGTTCAATTGATGAAACCGAAAGTGAAACAGCGTGAAGAAGAAATTCAATTATAATTTATCTAGTGGTCATACACGACTACCATAGGGTGCTCCATGTACATATACGAATGTCTAACGGATAGTTTGAAAGAAGTATACACGCAAGCAAAAATTTGGTGTACATATTCCTTTACTAGTATGGCCAGTTCTCTGACGGCTGTCTTAAGACTCCTTGGTGTTTTAATTTTTTTTGGCTTCAAGATAATTTCTTCTGAAGCGATAGCGACGGTGAGCGTCAAGGTAATGTCGGAGAGTGTGGTTTTAGTTTAGACTATGGAGACCTCATAAAATGAGACCAAAGTGCCAACTGCTGTCCACTAGGGAGATTTTTTCCTGCCTGCTGTCAGTGTACTAATTTTTTGTGCTGCCTAGGATGTAATAGGAATGTTTGCAGTACTATGGCCTTTATTAGCCACTTGTCAACATTATATTGCCAAGAACTGGTCTCACCGTGTCGACAGAGACAGCTGTTTTGCCTGGAAAAAAATCCTTCCCCCCACATGACAATGCAGTGGAGCCGAACAGGTGATGAAATGTGGCAATGTTATCAAGCTTATTTTCTCAATATAGGCAATTGGATTCAATCAACGTGATTAAGTATGTCTGGGTGCTCATACTGAGCAAACAACTTTGTGCTAAAGCTGATGGCTAAAAGAGAGTCACAAGTGCAGAGGCATGTCATTTGATTTTTTGCTCGTATACAAGACTGCTTCAGAGCTCCTAAGACTGCACCTAGGTCTAATATATTGATGCCAGCTTGTTTTCTGGTCTCTCTTTTCTTCCTAGGTTAGTGCATCGAGAGGGTATTTTACTGCTCTTCTGTGTTTGATGGATATCTGTATGTGTCTTTCAACATTAAGGAACTGTTTCGTGCACTGACATGCGAGCCTTGGTTGGTGAAGGCTTGCTTTTGGAGCTAAAAACATTACTAAGGTACAACATTTTTGTGCATAATCTTTAAATTGCTTTAATTAAAATTTTTAATACACCAGATACAGTAGCCAGTTTTTTCTTTCTTGATACTCGGACATCTTTTGAAGTACTGCTAAACTTTTGTACCTTGCAGTATTTCCTGTGAATTAAAATCCCGTATTTACTCTTTCATTTTCTATCATTAAGAATAAAATTCATGCTAGTAGATGTGTATCTACTTTGTAGTGTATTTAGATAAAGTATATAGAGAAAAAATAGCTTTTCCAGCATGTCCAAGAAATAACTGCTTTCCAAGAGGCAAGAAACATTTTGTTGTAGCTCAAAGTATTGGTCAGGCAGATTCATGCTAGTAGATGTGTATCTACTTTGTAGTGTATTTAGATAAAGTATATAGAGAAAAAATAGCTTTTCCAGCATGTCCAAGAAATAGCTGCTTTCCAAGAGGCAAGAAACATTTTGTTGTAGCTCAAAGTATTGGTCAGGCAGAGCACCTTAATTAGTTCTGCGGCCTTGAGCCATGCGTGCCCAATAAAGATTTTTGAATTAAATTAAATTGTAAATTAAAGCACTGAAACTCTCAGGTGCATTATAAACAAAACAAGAACCTTTTTGTATGTTTCCGAAGTTTATAAATGTTCTGTTTTTCGTGTTGTAAGCTTAATGTTATAATATTCCCTATAATTTTCTCCAAATTTTGTACTGACATATAAGATTTTACATTGCTGCTCAACATTTCTGTTTGAAATGCAGCTGTCAACTAGTATATTCATTTCGCTTCATTTTGATGTGCTGAATGCTAATGTAACATGATTTTTTCAGTCAACCCAGGTGATAATCTGTTAATGGGAATCTGCTGGTATTTAATAGTCCTGTATGGTACCAAAGGGAAGCCTTCTAGTTTGCTGCTGGTTGAAGTGCTCCCATAGGGTGCTAGCTGGTTTTGTGCCGGGGTCTACTGGTCCCAGAAGGAAACACCCTTCTGCTTTTCTTTTGATGTATCAGCTGGTTCTGGGTTGAGCTTTTCTGGTCCCTGCTTGGAGATTCTGGTTCTGAAGTGGGATTTGCTGGCTTCTGAGAACTTTTTTGTTATTGAATTGGCAGCTTGCTCCATTGTTTGTGTGGTAATGGTATTCTTCAATTGACAAAATATTTTGCCATATCTCTTGAATTTTTTCTGCTATAAATTGCATAAATAGTGCAGAAATTGAATGAGAAAACTTTGTTTTTGAACTGTTCCCTACTAACACCTGTGGGATGCCCTTAATAAGGGATAAGCATGAGCTCTTTTTGCAACTTTTTAAAAAGGCTAGAAAACGAAGGATGTTATTAAAAATAAAAATTGGAGGGAACACTTAAGCTCTACCTTAAAGGTATGATGCGGCTGCGTGATTGGTTAATTCCCATATATGCTGAAGGTCATTCTCTACTTGACATTCATAGATCCCTGTGAGCCTCGTACCCTTTCTGAGGCAGTGATGCAGCGGTTAAGTGATGTGCCACTGCCCTGCGATGGCAGGTGCTCCCAGCAGTGGGCTTTGTACTGTCCAGATTGCTTTTCCGAGCGGCCAAACATTGATTTAACTGCCACCTGCCATGGTGGGCAGTTTGCTCGCTATCCGGTGGGTAGGTTGTGATGATGCCGCAAGGTTATGTGACTTAGGTGGCCCATTCACCTCCTAGGTTGCTCTCTGGACATCACCTCCCAGAGTCATGCTTGCTTTTTCGCTCACAATGCCGACACCATATTTTCTGGACAATGGGCCCTTTAACACTATTGCATTAATAAAATGTGCGTACAAAAGTGCACCTTTTTTCCCACAGTAAGGAAGGAGTTAAAGAACTCCAGGTGGTCGGAACTATCCCACAACTCTCTACTACGGCGCCTGTATCTTTCTTCTTTCTTTTGCTACTAGCTCCTTCATTCCTTTTGAACGTGGCGGCACATGAGGCGTCCACGGAGTTGCCCAGACGGTTGCTTGTACACCAACTACCTACATCGCTGCTCCCCATCGAAACACACCATTATTATGCAAACATACCGTTATTGGAAATGGGTGATGCTCCATCACAGCAGCATTCCCTATTCAGGTTGTGTCGACTTTCATTTTGATCCTTTTTGCAGTGTCTCACTTCTTAATGTGCACCTCAACAGCGATGGCGGTAGTGAAAGAAGAGAGGTGCTGTAGTGGAGAGCTTTGGAATAGTTTCGACCCCCACTCCACCGTAGTATGTGCCATCATTATTTGAGGCCAAACAACCAACCATTTCGACCATCTGAGGATCTTTGTGCACTGACGTCGCACAGCACACTGGCGCCTATGTGTTTCGCCTGCATCAACACCATGTAGTGGACAGCAAATGTATCAGACAACACAAATACGTCCTCAGGACATCCTGAGGATTTATTTTTGAGGACACTGGGTTGTCCTGAGGATGTCCTCTACTGCTCCTCAACAAGCCCTCACTTAGTCCTGTTGTTCCGCCTCAGTATGTCCTCAGGACACCCTCAGATTTCCTCTGAAGGACCTTCTTAGTCTGTTTTCAGGACGCCGGATGACGATTTAACCCAGAGAACGCGGGTCATTATTTGCTAAATTATTGTAGGCAGTGTACACAGGGTTGTGAAGCAGCTTTCTTTTTTTGCTTCTTTTATCTTGCAGTTTTGCAAACAAATTTTGCAAAAGTTTCGCCATGCTCAACCTTGGTTCATTTACCGTATTTGTTGGTACATACAGGTTGTTCTTTGTGCAATATTTTCATATAACAACAACTACAACTCTCTTATAAGGAGTTACGATTAGAAAAAGTGATGCCGACTACAACTCTCTCAGGAGTTGAATTCTGCCACTTCAGTGCAAAAGCCACTTGGACGAATGGCCTCAAAATCTAAGTAGTCCAACCCCATCAGAAGCATGCAGTACATAACAGGTTTAAAAGCCAAAATATCTTAAGACATCTCCACAAAGCATATATTTTCTTTAGTCACAATGGTTTCCTTCATTATATCGCTACAGTGAACAAATATCTTTTAATAAACCTGTAGTTTTGAATTAATGTAAGCCGAGTGCGAGGGATAAAGGTGGTTTTATCTCAGTTTAATGCCACAATATTGTCCTACGATTGGATGTGTGAGGAATTTTTGTCATCGAGTCGTCCAGCGAAGTACGAATTACTGAGGACGTTTGGTCATGACGCACTCAAAAAGTACTCAATGTCCTGCTCGGGATGAGGACGTCGTCAGGACGTTTGGTGTCTCCGAAACTGTTTGCGAATACCTGATATTGCCTTATTCCATGTTCACTCATCCTCCATCGCCATTCTCAATGCACTAAGTGTGCAGTTTACAAGAACTTCGTGCTTGGTGACTCATTCTTTGAAGGTAGCGCTGTTAGTTTGCTGTGTCGTCCTCTCGCCATGTGGGCTTCCTACTAGCGCTATCTTCACGTTCAAGGGATTGCTAGCAATAGTTTTTACTGTTGGTTCAAATTAGCTGCAGTGTACTGGAATACTTAAATAAGTGAGCGAACTTAGGCGCACCGCTTGCGCTGAATGAAGAACTCGAATCTCGCGCGCCTCGTCGCTCCCCTACCCCAGCTCGTGGTCAGTTTACATGGAGGAAAAAAAGCCTAGGAGGGAGCGCGACGCCAATTAAGCGGCCAGCCTTCTCAAGCCAAGCGCTCATGAAGCGCTCCCTCCCCCGTTTTTTTCACTCTCCCAGTCAGTCCTTAGTATTTTCTTAGTATTTCGGTGTTGGTATGTTTTAGTGCGCCCGTCTGCGCGGCCCGTGACGCGGGCATCTACAGTAGGTCGATCTACGGTCAGTCTGCCGCCCTAGTCCGCGCATGCGCGCGCCCAGCGGCGCTAGATATCACCGCACGCTATCACGTGGCGTGGCACTTGAGAATTAATTTTTGAGGACAGTGCATTGTAAGCAACTCTATGTGGCGTGGTCACGGGGGGAGGGGGGACCGACTCTCTTCTTTTTAATGCATTTTTACTTTTTACGACTAGGCTTCAACGCTCGCCGGATGCTTTCTCCTCAGTTTTTTTTCCTCCATGTCAATTTACGTAAACTGCGGTCAAGTTTCATCAGTGAAAAGATACATTAACAAAAATTCATTGGTATAAAAGTCGGAGAGATAACTAAAGAAGTGAGAGAAGAAAAAAACTGTTTTCGGAAGACAATGCTCACCGACTGCCTTGCTAAGTGTTCCAAACTTTTCTTTTCTATCAATTATTACATTTTGACTTAATCATTATTATTTAATCTCTCTCTTTATTATTATTCTTATAATTTTGAAATCATAACTCTCATCCCTTTTCTGTTCATGAGGAAGAATTCACCGGTGTTACAGTGCACTAGAATATATTCTAGTTCACTGTACCGGTGTTGCGCTCTCACGTGCTTTTCCTTTTTATTAACTGCGTTCAGGTGAATAGCCACAGGATTCTTGGCCGACCCCCAGTGTGGGTATGTGCCATCTTTTGATAGGCTAACAACAACAGCAATGGAGACATGAGCAACACAAGGCAGCAGCTTTTATTTGCCCCTTCCAGATGGCGACTCCAACCGTAAGCACCAGAAAGTGGCTGCTGGAGCTAATCATTTATATTTATTAATTTATACTGTTTAAAGCTTTAACGAATGAATGTGTCTGTGTTTTTGCTGCTAATAAAATTAAATATTCACGATTGGCGGCAGTTAGCGGAGTGCTTTCAGCCTTATCAGTTTGCAACCATGTGTAGCCTTGAACCGGCCCTTTGTTTCAGCGGCTCGTGCGTTTCGTAAACGTTGGAAAACGCTGGGGTGGGTTGCAGCGTCCGCCATCCAAATTAACTGCGAAAAGCGGATAAATCGGGTACGCTGCTCTTGCAAAGAGATAGGCTATTGTTTAGAGTAAGAGCGTGAAGCCACAATAATGTCCGTGGACGCGTTTCCTCTTTTCCCCGTAGCCCTCCAGGCCGAGTTGGACGACATGGACGCCGGGCCAATTCTTCGAGACATCATGCTCGGTCACTTCATGGGTGACGGAGACGGCAGCATCTTTTCCGACGTCGCAGTCAGCGAACCGACCGCGTCCTCCGGTTCCTGCGACGACGGTGCGCGAGCTGTCCTGTCGCTGCCACCGGTCACTCGGCAGCAGGCGGTGTCGACGCGGTCGAAGTCTGGTCGCCAATCTAGGCCTAACGACGCCGTGCTCGCTGGTAAGTCTCGCTCTCGTGTCAAAGGCGAGTCCCTTTCCAGCTCTGACGAAGTTCACGTAGATGACGATGAAGACCCCGGCTCGCCGGGTGAGTTGGAAGAGGACTTCCTAGAAGCGTTCAAGACCCGCGGAAGCTGCATGAGCAAGAACGCCATTGCAGCGCGGGAGAACAGAATTAAGAAAAAGCTTTATGTGAAAAAGCTCGAACGCAGCGTCCGCGCCCTGTCGACGGAGAATGCGACGCTCAAGCAGCGTTCTGTTGAAATGAGCAGGGAGATCGAAGAGCTGAGCGACGAAGTGCAGTACTTGAGAAGTGTGCTCTGCAATGTCGACGAAATTTCGACGTTGGTTCACAACATTCGTTCGGTTAGGCCTAGTTTGGCGACCTCGCTCTCGGACGGGCTCTTGGAGGGCGTCCCCGCTAAGCGCCGGAAGATTGAAGCAGATCACGACTACATTTCCACCGGCGGCAAGCGGAGGCCGCCCGTTGAGAAGGCGGGGGGTGTGTGCATCCACGTCGCCAATGGAGCAGTGTCGTTGGAATTCTGTCACCGCTGCGCTGGGAAGGCGAAGAGTCTTCACGAGGAAAAGCAGTGCCGTGTGGTGAGCACCGTGGGATGAACCGGTACCGGGCGTCTCGCATGACCTTGACAAGTGTGAACTCCAGACGATGGTCGGTACAGCGTGTCCATTATGCCCGTGTAGTTAAGGACTTGAGCGAGAACTCGTGCCTGTGCCACCGATGTGAGCGTTGGACAGACGTCCTTTTTGCTTTTCACGGATTTTCTCGTTTCAGGTGACCGTCTCGGGCGAGAAACGATGTCCAGGTTGCGGCGGAGATAGCTGTGACCGTGTTCTGCACGACGACCAGTTGGCATCGTCATGGTCACACTCAGCTGCACGCCATCAGTGATGGTTGGTATCCATTACGCACCCCAGCTGTACTGACACAACACTTAGCAGAACATCGGTCAGGTCGCAGTCATTTGACTAGTGTTCGTGTTCTTGTGCACACCAACTGTATTAGTTGTATGTATGCTAACTGCGGTAGTGTCAGTTACACATATCTGTTAAGTAATGAGCATATAGCCAGGGCAACACAACACTGTCGCGCTGGGTTTGAAGAACCAGTTATTGGAGAAGCTTTTTGCTTTATAGCGTCCACTGCTGTCTTGGTGCTGACCTGGGGATCACTACCCGCAAGTAAGGATGGTAGGTCTGGTAAACCACAAAATTTCTCTAGTGTTTTCATGACTCCTTGAAAATTTGCATTGTTTTTCTTTGTAATGGTAACTCATTGCTAGTCTAGGTAGGATTTAAATTTCATCCTTTTTGTTGTTTCTGCCAGCTTTTCTGTAAACATGCATTGTATGCATATGCAGTGAATCATCGTGGCAAGTCTCAAAGCATTGTAAATAGCTATTGTGTAATGGATGCATTGTTGCAATTGCATGTGAGAATTGTAAATATTGAATGATTGGTACGGTTGAGTGTTGAATAAATGCTTTTGACCTGCAACGTTGTTTCATGTGTGTAGCCTTTGCTCGTGCTTCCTGGGGTGCCATTAAGTAAAAAATTGAGCCACACTAGGCTTGTGCTAAGGAATAACCTTTGCCCCAGTTGCTATAGTAAAAAAAAAGGTAACAGGAGCCTCTAAATAAAATTCTTCGTAAGGTATGTTTGGAAATGTTAAAGCAGGTGCTTTAAGGCAAGAAACTGGTGCTCTAATATTGGAAATCTACTTGGTTTACTTGGTATCAAATATCCTTTCACAAACTCATAATTATAGAGATGGAGGTGAAGCCTCAGTTTTCCTGCAGCTGTACTGTCTGCTTCTGTTTCTCCTGCAGCTGATGTTGCCAGGGGTCTTGTGTGCTGGGGGACCACTGCGCACCAGATGCATTACTGGAATGCACAAACCAAACAAAAAATTGCTCTTTCATATGTCCTGCCAGGGGCTTCATTTTCTGTCGTGCCGGCGCTGTGCTCCTTGGGCGATGCCTTTTTACAGATGGCGCTGCAACAAGGCAGCCTTTTAGCACCCGTAATGTTGCAAAGGGTTTTCATGACCAGAAAAAGTATTGAAGCATTCTGCTTTAACTGATGCCAGCATTGTTAGTGTAGTGCTATAATTTTCTTCAACCACGTCCCTCGTAGCATGAGCCGCTTTGGGATGTTAAACCCCCCATTAACCATAAAAATTTTCTTAAACCACAAGTGTCTTATAAGCATGCTGTGGGATTGACTAAAGTCGTGCTTAAACTAAATTTTGCTGAATCTCGTAATTTGTGCTGTTACTGGCTGTGAAGTGGTTTATGTGGAAATCAAGGTTAAAGCCAGTAGAATGAGATTTAGCAAGAATTTGCGCCAATGTTTTTTTCTTGTAGTTTTCGTGGAGAATGAAATTTGAAATTACTGGATGTTGGTTTAACCGTATTTGTGACTGCTGTTGGTCGGCAGTAAGGGAGTCGCCTGTTCACCTGACTTTAAGGCAGAGGGGTACAGATATGTTCAAATCTAATATAAAGTGGATGATGTTCCCCATCAAAAGTGTCTAATAAAGAGAGCATGGTAGGTACATGTTCATTAAATTTTGTCAATTTTTGTGGAAACTGCACTGTTTGACAATGTTTCATGAAGCAGCTTCATTGGTTAGCAGGTGCAAGTACTGTAATAGTGTGGTCAAATATAACCAGAACTGTTTAAAATACTTTATTTACAGTGTTAAAAATCTGGAGGGCTTGGAATAGGAAAGATTAAATTTTCCATTTTATTTGCATACTGTTCTGGCCTGAAGGTGGTAAAAGGTTCAAAAATGCAGTTGAGTGCAAAGAGTGGAGTGTGATTATAAGAATGCTATATCTGCAGCATTTTTAAGTGTGCTGTTTGAGATGGTAGTGGCAAGGGGATTTTATTAAATGTTGGCAAAAGGGTTGATGGTATGGCACTGGCACTTTTAAATTGTAGCCAAGGCATGGTGGCTTTTAGGAGGTGCTGCAGTTGGTTAGCTTAAAATGGGGTTGCAGCAATTTTGTGAAATGACTGGCAGTGGTGGTGGCACAGGAAGAGATCGATAAGTTTTTTCATAGATCCGACTCTTGTGAGGATAGTAATTGTAATAAACAGCGTGTTTTTTTTTTTTTTGTAAATTCAAGTGATGGGTTTGGCAAATGTCTCTAATGGCATGGGAGTGCTTAGATTTTGGATGGAGCAAGGTTTAATAAAGTGAGCTAGTCACCGGTGAAAGGTTGCATCTTGAATAGCCAAGCATGTGGTTAGCTAGAGTTTGAAATGCATTGTGAGACTTGTTGGTGACTTGAAGACAAAGATATATGAGTAGACAGACAGATAGTGGGACAAATCGTGGTAGGCTAGCTCCGGAAGTGCACTTTATAAACCAGCGCACGCGCTTGTCGCAAATGGAGCCTGATCACCGCCCTCTAGCTCGGCTCCATATCCAACACACTGCTCTCATGGAAGATAGGTTTCGTATGAACTGAAAATAAATATTGGTTTTTGAGGATACCGCCACGGTGGCTTGCTGGTTAGGGCACTCGGCTACTGATCCGGAGTACCCGAGTTCGAACTCTGCCGTGGCGGGCCTAGTTTGCCTAGAAAAGTGCATTCTCTCGCAACATTCCTATTTGATTGCTTCTGCCTTAAGGGAATGAAAAGTGAAACTCAAGCTTTATAATGATCATGTGGATTAGTGATGCTGCAGTAAATATCGGTTATTAGCAAAGAGCCTATGCTGAAGTAGGTCAGTAATGTGGAAGAGCAAGGGCTAAGTGAGGATCTGTATGGGAATTCATTTGTGACAGAACATGAGCTAGAAAAGCAGTTGATAGAATGTGATGGGTTCGGTTTGAAGGAAAGCATTCATAAAGACTCGTGTGCATCAAGGCTAACTGTACTGACTCTTCAGGATATTAAACCATGTGAAGCAGTATCAAAAGAGGCTTTACTGAAACTTAAAAAATGTGCCAGAAGACAAATCCTGAACTGTTCCCAAAAGGCCTTCAGTGAATAGCGAAGTTCCATGCACAATTTCCTAAAACGTACTAGCATGGATTAAGTTTGTGAGGGCTGAGACATTAGTGCCATCCAAAACAATTGCAAGAAGTTTATACCTCGCCCACCTTCCTGCACTCCACCCTAACTTTACCACATCAGAGTCCCGCATCTGTGGTAAAATTCAACCCCCCCCCCCCTCCCCCCGTCTCTATATGTAACGCCTCCGTTCATGTCTTTTATGCCTTTTACGCGAATTTGGAACATTGTCTCCTCTTGCCCCCTCATTGTTCAATCTCCCCCCAATTTCTTCATCCCTATACGTACAGAGTCGATCACAGTTGCCTAGAGCGCTCAATTGGTTTGCTGCAGAGCAAATGAAGTGACATTTATCGCTGCTGCTTTGCTAGTGGTAAGGCGCAGGTGTTTGCACGGTTCACGTGTCTATTCTGGTATTCTCCAGCGCAAGCATTATAAGCGAAAGTCAATACCTGCTTAGGAATTTCGCTTTGACTCCTCCGGTCCGCACCTCTCAAGCGGTCTGGACAAGTCTGATCGACTCTGTACTGCCTATGCTCCTGGCATGCCTGGCTGGCATCGGCCAATGGAACGATCAGCTGGCGCTGACTGAAAAGCCACAGACTTGCACAGCCTTGGTATTGCACAGAAAAATAGTGATTTTCTCTCTCTCTTAGTCTTGATTCTGAGAACTTTCGTGTGTGTGTCGATCTCGCAATGCAAGGGATATGCCTTGCACATATGTAAAAACTTGTGCTAACATGCATTTGGCAAACTTCTTTGAAGCTTGATGAAGCCACGAATGATCACCACTTGGGTTGGACAGCTAAATCGTAAGTACTCTCAACGGTTTGTATAAAAGTATTCCGGTTATAACGAAATACTGCTTATATCGTGATTTCGCATACTGTGTTTGGCACAACGTTGCCACCGCCGTTAATATTCAGGTAGGTCGTAAGGTGGTTTTTAACGTTCAAATCTCAATCGAATGGGCAGCAGCTTGCGTGAGATGGTCAATTCCATGACAACGGGCTCGCATGCACCTGCAACGCACATAGGACACTAGCGGGTCGTTTGGAAGACGAAGAGAAAAAAATGACGTGTTGCCCGGCGGAGGTACAACTTAATTTGCAGAAAACAAAAGGTCTTCAGAAGTGGGCCCCTACTTGTCCACGGGCCTGGGTTTCACGGAGAGCTTTGCCCACTAGCCATACTTGGCCAGACAGTTGAGCAGCTCGCAGAGCGGCCTGCCATATGGAGGGGGTATAGGTTGCATCGATTGGGGGCAATCCCACAGACAGTGCAGGTAGTGTATGAGGGTGGTCTCGACTTCAATGACAGCGGCGATTGCATACACCCGCCAGACCACGCCGAACAATCTAACCGATCAACCTTCGAGCGCAAAAAAAAAAATAAGAACAAAAGTGAAACCGGTACGACTTTGCGCGACTTGACTACCAATCCAGAACGATCCAATCCAGCAGTTCACGCCCATCTGCTTACGCGCTGCTGGAAGCCGTTGAGTGTCTTGTAATCATTCGAGTTGTTTCTGTGGTTGTCATGGTTCAAGACGGAAACTAACCGACATGGCAAGGCGTTCGGGAGGTGGCAAAGCCCGCTCTGGTGGGGCTAAGCCATCTCTGGCTCAGGTGACGAGCTTTTCCTCAAGATTTCGTGTCTGTTGCGCAGCGCTTTTCAGTTGCTCGTGTCTTGCAATTTTATGTCTCAAACGACTGCGCTTGCGAGCGAGAATGCACTGTATATGTATTTATGGTCACTCTGTGCTAACATGAAACGGTCCCTATGGTGAAAATGCCGGTACACACGCAGAAAACGCTACGGTTGTACCCTCTTTGAGCGGTCATATCGGTTGTTGCGAGCGAAACGTCCGTTCAATTTATTTTGCCTTCTTACTGGCGAGCCTGGAGTGGGTCACCTGATCATGACTGTTGTCAAAAATACATCACCCTAGTAATGATTTGTATTTGTTCAGTATCTTTCTGCGAGCCAGCCGAAGCGCCGGGCCAGATTAGTAAACTCACGATCGGTCGAAGTAGCACGATTTCCAATCAGCATTTCTGGTAATAAGGAGTTCTTTAGCGATGCGACCACGTCAAAGATGCTGTCGCTGCTTGGCGACGGCTAGCGTTGACGAAGAGTTAAATGTATTGGTTTAGTGCTTATTTGTTATCAGCGGTACCGTTAGCTTTCGATTAGGTGCCGGGGTGCAGCTCAACGAGTTTTGTTTTGGGGCAGCTGTTTCGACCTACCGATGGTTTCGAAATGTACCTCTTTCTTTTTTTCATATGCTGGGTACAATTTACTTTGAATATGGTAGCATTCTTTAAAACAGTGCCACTGTTTTGTTTGATTTGGTGGTATTGTAGATCAGTGAGGAAAGCATACAAATAGGGGGCATCTCTTGTTCTTTAAGGAGTGTTGTGGAGCAGGAGCATAAATGGTCCATAAACCCCGCTGTGAAATTGGACTTCATTAATAGATATTCAGAAATATTAGTTGTGCAAACAGAACCAAAAGCAAAGCTTTGTTACGAGTGTAAATCTCGTGTCGAGGGCAATCCGCCATACCGTCTTCTGTTTATGAGTTAGGATCACTTTGCAGCGAGCAAGCAAATTGTTTTAGCTTTGTATGTTGTTTATAAGAAACAATGCTGAGGGCATCATAAAGGCAGAACCTTTGTGTCTTAGATAAGGTTTTGATAGAATGCAAAGCTCAAAAAACGAGCAAAAAGCAAAAAAAAACAACCTTGCCCACTGCTGCCACACATAGCTAGTTGCTTCTGTCCATAAATTATTGCTCTTGATGTCAGGAATTCAATTGCTTTTGCTTGAAAGAGAGTGTAAAGTGGCATAGAGAACAAATTGAACTTGGCCTATACTGACAGATTACTGCTTTTTTAATGACAAAGAGGCCGTTTTCACTTAAAACGGGGGTTTCTGTAAGCTAGAAAGGGTCAAAAAATGGAATACAGGTGTTGCCATCACCGGTCGTTTCCACAAGCAAACTGTAGTGATGCCAAAGCAGTTTTTTGGCACAAATCCTTGAGGCCAGGCTGAATTATCATTCACTTCCAAATGGTGATTACTGAAAACTTGTTAGTCTTGACATTACAAGTTTCAGGTGAGGGGTGGAGAGAAAAAAGTTCAGTTTTAATCCAATTTTGTCATCAATAAATGAGTCTTTTGCCAGGTATATACCATTGGGTGAATTTCCCCTTATTTATGGAATTTGAGGGGTGAAAGCTGGTGAAAAAGCAATTTTTACAATCGAAATTTGCCTAACTTTTTCCAAATTGACAGAGTTTTCAAGTTGCTGCCAGGAAAAGAGGCCTGGAAGAGCAAATTTTGGTTCTAACTGAGGGAATTTTCAGTTACGGCATGGAACATTGCTACCTTTTGCTGGCACGAGCATCACCATAGCCGTGAAGAACCACAAAAATGATCTTTACTGAGAATAGTTTGATGGAGTTTCCTTAGTGTCCCTTTAATTCAGTTCATTTAATTGTGGGTTGCCTGGTCAAATGTGGCTGCTTTCGGTGCCAAAGTGAACGGAGAGAACTTTGTGGGCCTGTACTACTTTGGACTGCACAAAAGAAATAAATTGCTCAAGAGTTGAGTTTATAGTCCAGCTTTAATCAGTCATTATCGTTTTTTCTTCTTCACTGTTTTATGTATATCCGTGCTGCAGATGGGACTGTTTGAAATGCCCGATTTGGATGCTATTGGTAATGATGATGGCAGTGATGAGGATGTGGATGAAGGAGACCTGGAAGCTGAGTTGTCTGCTCTGCTTTCTGGTCGTGTGCAACAGAAGCCAAAGAAGCCAAAGCCTAAGCCAGGTTTGTGCTCTGGTGTGATAGCTGCTTTAGTGTTTTCATAAAAATGTACCAGCTGCCGCAGTGGCTCAATGGTTATGGTGCTCAGCCGCTGACCCGAAAGATGTGGGTTTTATCCCGGCCGCAACGGTCGCATTTCGGTGGAGGCGAAATGCTAGAGACCCATGTACTATGCGATGTCAGTGCACATTAAAGATTATGGAAATGTACTGCGCAAATAAAGAAGAGGACACAAGGAAGACACATTTTGCCAATTTATTTCCTTAGTGTGAAATAAAGTTCAGGGCAGCAAGTTTTAAAAAAGGAGTCTAGTTTGTAAGTTCTGTGGTTATGACCCTAGGAAACAGACTGCAGCATGCGATAGTGACACTTTGTGCAATTTTCGCAGCCACCTTAGTGCACATTAATAAACTAAAGTATAAATATTTCCTTGGCTGCATGATTTCCACGATATTAAAGTGTAGCCGTGACCTTCATAAGCATGCAGCAGTGGAGATTTGTACAGATCACATGTTATGACGGCTGGTGTTAGAAAGTTTGGTTTGCTAACTTGATCTATGAAAAAAAAGCCTTGTCATCAAATTTTGCCGATTTATTTCCTCAGTGTGAAATAAAGTTCAGGGCAGCAAGTTTTAAAAGGAGCTAGTTTCTAAGTTCTGTGGTTATGACATTAGGAAACAGACTGCAGCATGCGATAGTGACACTTCGTGCTCTTTTCGCAGCCTCAGACCTGGCGTCAATTCAAATGATGGCTGCAGCTGCCTTGAAAGATGTGGGCTCTGGTGATGAGAGTGATGATGCCAACCTTTCCGATGACCCAGAACTTATGGTATGCACTTTTCTTTGATTGCGAGTTGCTTTTACCTGGTTTGAGTGGCTGAATGTACGCATGCTTTACATTCATATGTGTAGCCAAGGCAAGTATCTTGCAATTGTGGCACTCTGTGAGGAGCCAAGTTCATTTTACGAAACTAACTGTTAAGTCTTTTGTGGTTGTTGAGGTGAGACGAACTTCATAGCTATTCCGGGCTCACTGTATTATGCTATGGCTAAAAGAAAGCCAGCTCACAAAGCACTGTTCTATTTTATAGATAACTGTAGAAAACGTGTAGTAGTACTACTCATGAAAGTAATTAGTCACAGGAAAAAATAAGTGGTCCAGTGTTTCCAGTGTAAGTAGCAGGGAAAGATAGTTTTTGCATTGTTGCTGATTTTCAGGTTAAAGATCTTGAATACTGAAGCTAAATTTCTCCGCCGAGTTTGGATGTCCACCCTGAGAGAGGAAGTTACTATGCCTTTCCTTTCCTTATAACTAATTATTATTATTACACAAATTCTTTGGTATTATGAAGTTAGGAAATGAACATAATAAATACGTTGTTTTCTTTTAATCCTGGCCACTGTGGAAAATGAAGGTTCAAGCGCAGATGGCACGCTCAGTGATGACATGATCGACAGTTCTGACGGCTGAATCTGGAATTTTCATGATCTTTATGTTAGCTCACTAAGAGCTGAATGGCACTTGCTGCAGTGGCTCTGATGTTCAGCTGCTGAGCCTAAAGTTGCTGAGTCAGTCCTGGCCATGGCAGCTGCATTTAGATGGCGGCGAATTGCAAAAATACCCATGCACGTGTTAACAAACCCCCATATGGTCAAAAACTAAACTGGAGCTCTCCTGCACTAGGGCGTCCCCCATAGCCGGTGTATAGCTTTGGAACATTGAACACCGCATAGCACATACCATACCAAAAAAAAGAGTGCAAGCTTGTTCTGACATGATATGTGCCCAGAACTTGGGAGGATCCACATGGTGTGAAACTGTATTTTGTACAGTTTTCAAGAACATTATTGAAATAAATTTTCAACAAGCCTTAACAGCTTAGAAGAAAGCACCACTTTCTGGGTGATACTACAAGGAGAAACCAGTAATAGCAGTGATGTAAGCAGTTGCTTATAGAAAAAGGTGTGTTTGTATTTGCATTAATTCTAGCAAAACTTGATACAAATCGTTGCGCATTTTTCGAACATTTACCTCATGGGAAAGCTTTTTTGCTTGGTTGCCCTTGTGAATCTCATTTGTTAGTTTGTGTGGCAGCTTGAGTCAATTTACTGCTGTCCATTGCATAGGTATCGTGACGTTGCATTTTTGTGTTCAAGGGAGAGCTGGCTGCTCTTCATCCTCATCAAGAAGAGGAGCCAGCGCCTGAGCCACCACCGAGAGTGGCACCCAAACCACCAGGCGCTGTGCAGGTGCTTCCAACAAGGTAACACACACGTGGCTCAATTCATACATCTCTTGTGCTCGCCTGCTCAAAGCTGAATTGAGAAGCGCATGATAAAAGCCTCCTGCAGGCTGAGTTGACTTTTGTTGGGTGGGCGTACATTTTGCCACGAACTCGGCTTTTACCTGCCGCAGTGGCTGTAGGTCTCGGATTCAGTCCTGGCCAAGGCAGCTGCATTCCGGTTGAGGCGTAACACGAAGTGCGCCTCAGTGCTGTCCAGTGTCAGCACACGTTAAAAAACCCCAGGTGGCCTAAATTATGTTCAGAGCCCTCAACTGCGGCACCCCTCATAGCCCATTTGTCGCTTCAGGATGTTGAACCCCACTTACCACAAGCTCTACGTTCTACACAGCACTGTACTTGTTGGCTGACTCTGAACGGGCCCACAAGTGTCAAGCCTGTGCTGCAGACATGGTGCTATCCTCTCGCTGTATTGTCATCACTCATTATGGACCCTTTTCCTTCACCTTTCTAACCACCTCTCGTGCATCAAATATAGTTTGCCGTAATAATCTTCCTCTCTCCAATCTTTCTGCCTTCTGTATGATGAAGTTCTCCCCTTCTCTCGTTGAACACGTAGAAAAGACAGCTTAGGTTCCAGTTCAGATTTTTATTATTATGCTTGTCTGTTGTGTGTTTGCTCATTGAGGTTTGAAGTAGAATATATCCAGCAGCAAAAGGCGCACTCCTCTGTCATCTCGTTATGTGCAGCTTTGTCAGCTTTGACAACCGGGGCAGTGAGTACTAAGAATAACGCCGTTCCGACATCCTAGTCAAAATCAAGAGAAAGAAATGGGCTTGAGCTGGGCATATAATGTGAAGGTAAGTTAACCGCTGGTCGTTAAGTGTAATGGAGTGGATTCCAAGAGAAGGCACGCGTAGCAGCAGGCAGTGGGAAGTTAGTTGGGCGGATGAGATCGAGAGTTGACGGGGGTGCGGTCGCCGCAGCTGGCAAAGGACAGGATTAAATGTGCAGACATGAAAGAGACCTTTGCCCTACAGTGGGCACAGTCAGGCTGATGATGATGATGATGAGCGTCATTTTATTGGTGGTTACTTTTATGTATTGCAAACTGTCTTCAGTGATGAAGTCATGCCTTTTCTTGTGATAGCAAGCATCACACGTTTTTTATTACAGCTGGCAGTTCTGATCACAAAGTGACCACTCTTACTGAAAATGGAGCTCTCATAATCTAGAAAAGAGAAAAAAAAAACGAAATACATGTGCCACCATCACCGGTCGATTTCAACTGTAAAGTGCGCGTGTTGACACAGAATTTTGTGTGTGGATCTCAGACGCGACATTACACCGCCACTCACTTAAAAACAATGGCAAACCATCCTTTTTGGTAAAGATGTCACGACTTTGAATAGTCTGGCGAGATCCTTAAATTCAATTTTGTCGGTGATAAATGTGCTTTTTGCTGCCGGAAAAAAAATAACATAGCCATAGAGAGTGTGAGATTTTTTAGTTGGAACAATAATTGGATGGAGTTGTGTTCTGGGTCCTTTAGTAATCTAACCCAAACGATTATATATGGCAAATGGTATCTGGAAATGTAAAAAATTAGCTTGTTTTGCACTAGTGGCGTTTTGTAAATTAAACAAAAAATAACTAAAGAAGTCATTGATAAGAATTCATAGAAATGCCTTGATTTTTGCAGGGGCCTTTGTTGTTTCTTGCAGCTGTGGTTAGGCCAATACATGACATCGTTCACTGGGTAACATAATTAAGGAACTGTGAATTTTTTTTTCTCACTGAGACAAGCATAGAGCATTTTGAGAATAAGTCAGCTTGTTGAGCTCAAAATGCATTTTACCCAGTCGCTGGGGCCTGTCATAAATGTGTGATTTCTCTGCGAGGGCTTTGCACAAATTGAAACTGTGCCCTTTCTAGTTTAGTGATGAGGTTGTCTGTCACGCTTCAGTATATTCAGAGTTGTTGGTTTGGCTTGTAGGTAGCGGGTCAGACACGTTGGGTGCAAGGAAGGCCATCTCTTGGATCAGTGTGTGTTTGTACATTTTCTTTCTTGTGTCTTTGTAGTTAATGCTACGGTTGTTGATGTACGCTTTTGCCAGCCCTTCACCGGCAAGCTCAGCGTCAAGCCCCAGTGGTGAGATGCCGCTCGTTGAGACCCTTCAGGAGCGTCTGCGCATGTACAGTGCGGCTGAGTCAGCAGCCAAGTCTCTCGGCGACAACTCCAAGGCTAGGCGTTACGGCCGGGCTATCAAGGTGCGTTTCATGCTTCAGTCATGCATTGTGGCTTGGCAGGTTCTGTATTGGACTGAAGCATTGGCCAGAACATTGGTGACTACAAGGAGGAGCTGGAGAGTTTTGACACCCGCTTTGAAGGCTAGTTTGACTGGACTGCTCATAAGGCTTGTCATCACTTCTTGTAATGTTGTTGAAACCAGTAGTTTTATTATGAAATGGCAGATTGCTTACTGGAGGACACATCCACTTACTTCAGGAACAGTTTTCACTTGCAAGCATCGCATCATTCATGGTGAAAAACTAAATGCAGTGTGAAGAACAAAACAGACCCACAGAAGAAGCACACACACAGGTGCCATCTCATAGCTCACATCTAATTGTAGGGATAAATACAAAAAAAAAATACAGCAAAAGTGCATGCTTTACCTTTGAAGGAGCCAATTAAAAAAATAAATGCTTGCAAATGCTAAGAGTATAAAGTAAAAGAAAACGTTAATAATGCACTTCAGTGCATTTACTGCCAGTGAAATCAAACACTGTCTCATAAAGATGAACTAAGTGTTGGCTGATGCAGTGAGACATGCAGAACACAGCACTAATGTTGGTTTCTTCTCTGATATTGTGGTTTGTCACACCATATGACATTTTTCATTGTGGACTGCCTTCAGGTTTTTCAGCATGCAGTGCTGCTGCATTGCCACTAATTCATGTCTCTTTCTTACTCTGTCCTCAAGTCTAGAAGATGCATTGTACCTGATGTTGAATTAGAAAGGTGACGGTATTGCTTGTCAAGTCCAAACTGCTTATCAGATCATGTTTCGTTACTTGTAGTGACAGCAGGCAACGTTGGGAAATTTAGTGTACCAGATGTCTTGTATACATTGTGGCATGAAGGTACTGGTGAAGATCAACACTGTTTCTACATTGTGTTGTCTTCAGTTGTGCTTGCTTCCTCATGAGGTTGCTTTCCTAAGAAACCCCACCAGCTTGTTAGTGTGCGTAATTTGATAATTTATGTGTCCACAGAATGCCCTGTTTGGCATGGTCAGCACTGAATTCTTCCAGCGAATCTTTTCGGTGCAAGGCTGCACTTTTTATTGGTCCATCTCTAGCATAACTGATGGAGCCTTGTTGGTGTTCACTGCTGGAAGTGTCTGAAGCAGCCTGCTATTGAATAGTGGTTTCAATAGCTGACATGTGTTAGGAAGGCTAATGTCAAGGCTGTTGCATCATTCAGCCATGTTGCTGATGGCAGCAATCAAATGGGCTGCAGCACTTTTTTATTCTTTGCACAGGCTTTTCCAAACCACAGTATTTTCTTAGCGGAACCATAAAAATGTGTGAGAAGCTTGTGCCGTTTTGACCTTGCTGGGGATTTGTGCAGACGTTGGAGTCCCTGCTGAAGAAGGCTAAGGCAGGTGCACCGGTGAGCGAAGAGGAAATTCCACCTCCTGTTGCTATCCCAAAGCCATCAGCCCCTGCAGCGTCAGAAGTTTCTCGTGAGTCACACCTCATTTTAAACTGCCCAAATAGTCTCCTCTTGTCCTGTGTGTCAGCCTCTAGCCTTGGTACTCAGTCCGAACAGCTGCATTTAGGGCAAGGCATTTAAAAAAAAAAGATTGACATTGCAAAAAAAAAGGATTTCCATTGCATACCGGGCTTGTGATGCACTATATAAATGAGTGGAATGTATGTGCTAGTTTACATCGAGCAACATAGCATTGTTGTGCTTTCGCTCGTTCCTTCCTGTCTTGTATTTCTTTCACACCATCTAGTCTATCCTAATTTTTATCTATCAGGTTAATGTTCTTTGTTTATATGGCACCCACTGTCATGTCTAGGGATGTGTGCAGCTAGAGAAATGTTGTGCAATGTCTGCAGAAACTTATATCCTATCAACTGATAGTGTTGCTTGGAAGTGCTTTGTACATCTAGCTTGTGGTGCTAGTGTCTTTCATAAACTGTATTGTCTCTTTCACCATCTTTGTTGCATTTCTATATCTTTTTTTTTTCTTATCTCCTTGCTCCTGGGTACCTAGACTGGCTTGTCTAGCTAGCTAGACACTACTGCTGGACTAGCTCAGCAAGGGCTTTTTTTTTGTATTGCCGGCTGTTGCAGTTGCTCTTCTGCAGGCATTCTTGTGTTGTGTGTTTATTGATGTTTTTCAGCTCAAAAGACAGTCAGTTAAAGGGGCATTTCTGAAACAAAGAAGGAACTAAACATGTTGAATGAGCAATGTCACATCCTTGAGAACATGACGAAATGAAATAGGACATTGCCTGTGCATTTGAAAGACTGGGCATGGACACATGGGTTTAAGTACGTGTGGCATCTGTATTGGAACATCTGTGTTCACCAGAAAGAGGGTGTCAGCGCTATGAACGTCCGCCACGACAATGTCCGCCACGAAAAACAGTCATTTTCACTGATGTCAGCTATCATAATGCCATGTAAACAACAATGCACCTTGCACCTTGTAAACAATAATGCACGTCCAAAGAACACACAACATGTTCTTTTACAAGAACTAACTCTGAATAATGTAGGTCTTTTCAGACACAAAATACTAAGTAATTTTAACTGGATCAGTATTCTGGGCCAAACATAAGCAGACCATGCATACAACTTATCCTTGGGTAGTTTTGTGAGATTATATAAATACATCATTTCTGTACAGATATCTCGGGCAGTAAAAAAAATCCATAAGCCCTGGATAACACCAGGTCTACTTACTAGAATTCAAGCGATAGGAGAGGATGTACACAATTTTTTGAAAACTATTGATTCTGATTTTTTTAAGGCATACAGATGCCTCCGTAACAAATTAATGAAAGATATAAGAGTCACCAGACATGACTGTTATTGTAATTTTTTTTTTAACCCAAACTCAGGAGTCTGGACAGACATGATGGGTAAAAAGTTGAACACGGTGCTTAATCATCGTTCTGCAGCTAACCAAGTTAAAACGATTATTCTACAAAGTGTGGAATTGTCAGGTAGCAAGGTGGCTGATGCATTTATTTAAATTTTTTTGTTTGATGGCTATTCAGACATCATATCGTAGGTTGTAGCTTTTCAGAGTTGTGCCTTTTTCAACCTCTAGTGTTATGACTGTACAGTACACAGTGTAGCACAGTTGGTTATCATTGCTCCACTTTTCTCTGTATGGGCCAAGAATACTGATGAAATGAAAACTTAATCATCAGTAGGGATAAGAGAAACGCAGTGGTACTAGTGCAATAATCAGTTATGCCAGCTGACTTTGCCCTTCAGATTCCTTGCTTTAGATTTTGCTTTATATCCCATTTTTGCTCTTTCTGGCAATTTAGGATATAATTTCAATTAATGCATAATGAACGCACACTTTAAAATAAACTATGCTAACTTGGGCTCAGTCGGAATATGCATTTTTAGATCGGAAATTTTTTTCTCGAAAACTGTCCGACCCACGTTCCTCTGCATTTGCTTTGAGGGAAGTTCCTTATCTCCCATGGAGGGAGGGCGCAAGTGCGTTGTTCTCTCTCCTCCACCCTTCTGTTCTCTTTCTGGATGCGAAGATGAGCATCCCAAGGTGGCCAAACTGGACAGGGGCCACGTTGCGCCTGACACCCCTCTTTCAGAGCCACCCGCCCCTCCTGCCGAAGAGCCCTCGGGGCCTGCTACAGCACCACCTGTGCCAGCTCGGAGGCCTGCACCCCCCATTCCTACACGTGAGTGCGGCCAACTTCGCCAGAATCAGCATCGGCGAAATTGCTTCACAGATGTAATTTACTAATTTTTGTAACAGTGCAAAAATTCCGCGCTTACAATAACACAAGTATGGATAATATTCATCTATTACTCAGAAAATCTGCATTTAGTGCGGAGCTATTTTGAATACGATAGCATTTAGGTTGTCATGTAACAAAAAATTTCCGGCTTCCCTGTCACAAAATTCTCTGATTGGTTGAGTTAGGTCACGCAACCTTGTGGTGTCATCACAACCTGGCCATCGGGACAGTTGGTAACCTGCTCATCGGATTTTGAGCAAGCTGTCCACGGTTGCCAAATTCAATGCAGCTGCCACCTGCCCACTGTGGTACTGCACATGAGCCTTACGAGAGCTGAGGTAGAGCAATTTGGGTCTCACAAGCCGCTCCAATGGCTGTGTTTGAAACAGCCACCTGGCGGTGCAGTGGCGCATCGCTTAACCGCTGCGCCACTGCTAGTAGGGGTGTGAGGACTCCCTGCTATCTGTGGATGCGACTGAGAGGGTCGTGACGTCATCAGAACCGTGTGACCACCACTGGACCAATCATAGGGCACCGTCAAATTTCAGAATCTGAGGACCCTCAAAGTTTGGATGTTGCCCACTTCCCAAAAAATTCAAAAGGACCCCCATAATTTTGGAAGGTGGCTTACCCCAGAAAATGAATTAAGGTGGATTAGTTGGGGTTGGTGGGTGTATTAAGGTGGATTAGTATAATCCGAAGTGATAATTTAATGGAAGGTGCTGGCGCATTCTAAGGTGATGACTCATGCATACCAGACAAGGGCAATGGAACCGGTTCCAACTGGAGTCTTGATGGGAAAATTGCAAAACATTAGACACGCATTGTGGACATCATAGCAGGCAACCTAAATGCTGTTGCATTTTCTTTAAGAATGTTACTAAGGCGGCCCCTAAATTTTTTTCAAGAATATTACATTTTGAGTGTACAAATTGCTGTTTTAATTTTTTTAGGCATCTCAGGCATTTAGAAAGATAATTTTCGTTAGGTTAGTATGAAGTACACCTCGGTTTGCACTAGATGGCAGCCAGCCATAGTGGTTCAAAATTATTGCTGCAACCAGAACAGTTTTTTTTAGGACGTTTTGCTCATGGTACATGGGGAATTCTGCATGTCTGTCTGTGTGTGTGTGCCGCATGTCTCTGTCGATCCCATCCATGGCAGTCGCATTTATATGCGGGCGAAGTGCTAGAGGTTCATGTACTGTTCAATATCATTGCACGTTAAAAAACACTTGGGGCATAAATTATTCGGAGCCCTCCACTACAGTGTCCCTCATAGCCTGAGTCGCTTTGGGAGTTTAAACCCCATAAAACCAAACATGTCTGTCTGATCTGTTATGTATTGTGAACTTGTGTTCTTGTGTCATCACGGTAGCCACAATGACAGCAATGCGCCTTCGATCAGAGGTGACATATTAGGCCTCTATTTTCTCCTCTAGAAAGGCGCACATATTCTGTCCGCTTATTCTGTCGTCAGGTCCAGTTCCAGAGCCTACTCCGGCAGCCCCTGCTGCCCCCACTGGCAACCCACAGGAGCAGCTGTTGGCGACACGTCGAGACCAATACAAGCGGGCTGCCATCAACGCCAAGAAGCGTGGCGACCAGCAGGCGGCCATCAACTACATCCGCACGGCCAAGGTGAGATGAGCTTCATCGGTAACCGTTTGTTGTGTGTAGATTGTGAGTCATTAAGCTGTGTGAGCTTGTTTTCTCACAGGAGCTATACCTTTTATGTTGCTGTAATTGCTGCCTACATAATATTCTGCGACGGTGTTACGCTAGCATTTAATTTTGTGTGCAAAAAGGCAGAGAAGAAGTGGAAAGAAAGAAAGGAGGCAGAGGAGAAGAATGAAGGAAGCAGAAAAAGGAGAGAAAAAAGCATTAACTTGAGATGTCACTGACAGTGGCACAGATGCCGTCATTTTTTTTCAGCCAGTGCTTTTTGAGCTTTTTTTTCACTATTTCATATCTACTCTGCTCATTGTGCGAAGCCGTACTGAGAAGTCAAACTTTGTACTGAAGCAAGAGAGCTGCATACTATTAGGGAATGCCAGATGCAAGTCTTGGTGCCTCACTTCCAATACCAATACCATGACTACCAGCAAACACTTATTCACTGTTGAACTAATCTACATTCCCTTTAACAATTTGATTTGAAATTTGATTTCAGTCGTCACATTGTAATGCTTACTTTGGTGTTTCTTTTTCTGTTTATTTCTCTCTTGTAGCAATTTGATGCAGTCCTCACAGCCATGCTTCAGGGGCAGCCTGTCGACCTGTCCAAAATGCCTCCCCCACCACCAGAGTTTGGAGGTGGGCACTGCATTTTCACTTCATTGTTTGGCACAAGCTGCTTCTCAAGCAGCAAGTTATAACAGAGCACCGTTGCGCTGTATAAGCAGTATAACTGAAGCTCGCATGGTGTGTATCACTTTTGCTCCTGTCTGTACAACCAGTCTCGCTTTTTCATCTCTACTTCAGAAAAGTTGTTAAGTCCACACCAGTAAGTTGTGGGAGTCATGTGCCTGATTTTGTTTTCATTCATTGCTGCTCTGAAGCCCCATGCAATACCTGCCATGGTGGTTCAGTGGCTTTGGCGTTCGGTTGCTGATCCCAAGGTCACGGGTTGGATCCCAGTCACGGTTGCCATATTTCGATGGAGGCGATATATGTTTTGGAGGATATACAAAAACACTAATGTGCTTTGCAGTATCAGTGCACAGTAAAGAACCCCGTTTATTCAGAATCCTCCATTACAGTGTTGCTCATAGTCCATGTGTCGCTTCAGGATGTTAAACCCCACAACTGACACGCCTCAGTCAAGAAGTGAGTGACTGTAGTGAATTAGCTGAAACCGGTCACTTGGCAGCTGGAGTGTGAATGTGCTTTGGGAGCTATGCAAAGTTCACTCAAAGAACACTTCTCTTTTTGTGCTCATGATGATGGTGCATGTGCTTGTCAAAAATTGGCCGCATAATTTTGACTTGGACAGGAGGAAGTGGAAGACTGATGTTTACTTGAAAATATATATTTTTTTCTTTCCAACAGGCGCCGACCAGGCTACAGCTGCACCAACTGCACCCCACAATGTGCAGACAGCAGAGGCACGGAAGCAGGCTTCTGGTGACAGCACTCCAATGCCATCTTACATCGATGAAAATGGTAATGCACTGCCTTTTCATCTTGCGTAGGTTGTAAGCTGGTAGCTGTTGCCACCTTTTTATTTAAAGAGCCACGAGAACAATACCATTCCTGTTTTTTTGTTCTTATTTTTGTTCTTAGTAAAAACTGATTCTATAGTTCTTTCTGCCTGTGTTGATGCTTGGTCAACTGCAAAAGATGCATTTACTCCTGCGAAAATTGGATTTAAAAGTTTTACACCACTCGATTCAAACTTGCGGTGTTTGAAAGTGAATGGCATTGTAGCCTAGCCTCAGGGATCTAGGTCTGAAAACACTTGATGCACCACAGTTCACTTACGAAGTCGGCTGATGATAGTCACACCTGGGCCCAATTACACATCACAGTCTCAAAACAGTCACAGATCGGTCACAAAGCCCTTCTCCTATTGGTCAGCACTGACAGGCAGACAGAGCTGCCACGATGGCTCAGTTGTTATGGCACTTGGCTGCTGACCTGAAAGATGCGGGCTCGATCCTGGCTGTGGCAGTCGAATTTCGATGGAGGCAAAAGTCTAGAGGCCTGTGTACTGTGTGATGTCAGTGCATGTTAAAGAACCCCAGGTGGTCGACATTTCAGGAGCCCTTCACTACGGCGTCCCTCATAGCCTGAGTCGCTTTGGGTTGTTAAACCCCCATAAACTAAACCAGGCAGACACATCAACCAACAAGAGTGGCGCTAATGGATCTGTTTATGAAAGGTTTGTGTTTTGATCATTCCGTAATTTGGCCCTGTATTTTATTTCTCAGATTTTTATAGCTTCTAAAAGCTTCATTACTGGTGAAAGTAGTATGATTGTAGTAGGGATGTGGTAATCAGTTGGTACAGGTCAACAGTAGTTTGTCCTGAGTGTCCCTTTAATGTGATTTCTTTTGTATTTGTTGACAAAGTACCGTCGTATGTCAACTGTACCACTCGATGGGCGGTACATGTTGACACTATCCATTGCATTTTAGTGAAATGCACGCTAACAATTAGCATGGTTCACAGTGTGCATGCGCCAGAGTGTGCTCGTGTGGTGGGTGCTATTTTTTGAGTTTAGCATATATGGCTTTTGCATATGCAAGGAGATAGCATAGCCAACATGATGGCACGCTCTGAAGCGGGGTCCTTCGCTTCGAAATGAATTTGGTAGTTACAGTGTTGTTTGGTGCGTCCACTGGTGCATAAATGGTGCATAAGGCTTCCGCATCTGGCGCTATGTTTTTATTTTTTTTATGATTCGGCAGCAGCTAAGCCGGACAAGAAATCTCAGTTTGCTGACCAAAATGTTTGACTTTATGAAAACCAGATGGTGCGACTGGGATTAATGTTATCATTGCCTCTGGGTTTACATATTGCTGAACTAAATGTGTGGGCATGACATGAAGTGTAACACCTTGTAAAGTGCTTTCATTCAGTGTACATAAATGTGCATATTCTAAAGCTCTGTAGTGCCAGCTGGCATGGCTACCAGTCCTTATGTCTCTGTGTGTCCTATTCCTCTGTGCTCTTTTGCTGCGACCTTGTCTGTCATTGTCCCTTCTGCACAGTTGAGGATGACCCAGCTCTGTTTGGGGGCCCTCCCCCTGCGACCACAATCATGGAGGCACTTCAGCAGAGGCTCGACAAGTACAAGAGCACTCACACTGAGGCCAAGGAACAAGGGAACGACCGGAAGGCACGGCGGCTGGAGCGCATCGTCAAGGTAGCAGGGCCTGCATCTCTTGCATCTCATTTAGTTTATCTTGTTTAGCATATTATTGGCCTATTTGTGTCATCATAACTCATGTAACTAGGCTCCCTGTTTTTGTGTGCACATGTTATCTGAAAATTCAATTTATGTGTGACTACATGCAGGAACTAAAAAATTAGCTACTGTAACGAGCTTAATTTCGGAAGTTTTGCAGCATTTTTCGATACCTAGAATTATTTTTTTTTTGCTTTGACAGCAATATGAAGATGCCATTAAACTGCACAAGGCTGGAAAACCAGTGGATTTCGAAGAGTTACCAGCTCCTCCAGGTATGTCAAACTGGCTTTCTTCTTGCTCAAGATAAAAAAACAGTTGTATGTGCTGTAATTCTTGATTCAGTGTAGTCTTCTTTTAAAAGTTCCCATCCTAGGCGTTTGGCTTTGTGCCTGCACTAAAGTGTATTCTGTAGCCTGTGTTCTGTATACTGGAAAAATTGCAGCGCAGCAGTAACAAATACGAGACGAGAAGGACGCAAACACAAGCGCTGCTAACAACTGTGTTTATTTATTTAGAATATTGGTGATACAATCATGGCTGCTAAAAATTTTGACATGGCACAAATTCATAAAATTTCCTCGCCACAGTACATTGCATGTGATGTGCAGAATTTTCGGTGTTCTGAACGCTCTCCCATTGTGGTAAATATGATACAAATGCGTGTGCCTCGACTGTCGGCTCTAATGGGGTGAGAAGGTCACGACTGGTTCAGGATTTTGGTGGAAGTATTGTGGCAAGCTGCTGCGTATAGCCATTGTGGCTGCTGAAAACTGGGGGTGTCAGTGAGGGAATGTTGAGGTGGCATTGCATGGTTTATATGCATGACTGCTACGACGTTGTCTGCGTGCGAGAAATACTGCACTTGCCGTTCGCATAGCCCGCACCTATGAAAACTTGAGTGGGGCCACACTGCCTGCACATTGCCAACGTTGCGATTGCAGTGATGCAGTACGCAGCAATGGACACCGAGCAGAAGCATTTGCGCCATTTTGTCGCCCTGTAGGGACATACTATATTTACACGAATATAATGCGAGTTTTTTTTTATTTTTTAGAACTTAACTCATGTTATATTCAAACCAAGGTATGAGTATAAGGAGTTTCTTTTTCTCTCAACACTCCTCAAGATATCTACAGCAAGCTTCAACATCAGGCTCTCAAGTTGTCAGGAGGAGGAGCCAGCTTTTTGACGACCCTGGGACGTGCGGCATGCACGAGCAAAGGAGTGGCTATAAATGTGAAAAGAATGCGGCGTGCATTAATGCGGCTAAAGCCTTGCTGCATTTGATGATTTCGCGCGCATTTCTGAAATGTTCTCTTAAATAATATCTGCGCATCTTTTGCTTCCGTATTTTTGCGTGCTGTCTCAGTTTTTTTCGAGCTCTTGGCTGTAGTTGGATTGAACAGGCTGTGATCACGTTAGAATCGTAATATTTTATTTTCTTGTTTTTGTGAGGTCTCAAAGCTTCAAAATAACAGGTTCCAGAATTCACTTGAGCTGCAAATAAATTTTTATCAAAACACTTCCTTGCTTCCGCATATGGATTTTTCTCAATATTGGTGATACAAATTTGGGGTGATAACGAATATCTTAGCGACCACATAAGATTCTTATCATCAGAATTTTTATTGCACTTCCTAACCTGAAATTTCGGCTTCAGGTTTTGGGCCAATCCCTGTTCCGTCCACACCTGCTCCAAAGCCGGAGCAGGAGCCACCCAAGCCTGCTCCCAAGCCTCCTGCAAAACCGGCTCCAAAGCCAGCTGTCAAGCCAGCTGCTCCACAACCAGGCGCTGCAAAGCCCGCTGCTGGCGCAGCCCAGTCCGGATCTGGTTCACCAAAGAAGCCATGTGAGTGCAAGCAGAACCCATGATTGGCAAATTCTGAGTGCTGCAAAGCACAGAAGCTGGGCCCTTTTAAATTTGTTTCTTCTGTTAGAGTCACAGTAGATGCAAATCTAAAGGCATGCACCGTGATTAAGGGCCTAAAATTTAGTAAATAGCTGCATGAGCAGCTTTTTGCGCTTGTTAAGTTACTTCCATCAACTACCGGCACTCCGCAGAAGCTCTGTAGTTCTGAGGGTTGGTGCCACTGCAATTGGAACAGCGGCCCTTCGGTCAGCTATCGACACTTCCTTGAGCACCGAGTGCTAAATGCTTCTTGGTAGATTGTAGAGCAAATATAAAATTGCAACCACATTTTAGCATCCCTGATATCTCGTTTGTCTCACCTTTATTTATGGTGTCATGCTTTGGTTTTGATTTTAAGTCTACTATTTTCAAATTTAAAAAAAAAAATGGATAAACTTACAATCATGTAAATATGATACTGAGTTAAGGTATGGTGCTCATATATATTGCGCCCGTGTACTGGTGTGGCCAGACTAGCATGCAGAATTCTCTCTTAAAGCGGCTCTGAAGCACCTTCCGAGGAGAGCACATCAACTCGCTCAATTATTGTATTGTGTTGTCATGAAAACCTGAGCCAAATAATGCTCTTCTGCACGCAGCAGAGGACCTACAATCACACGCGAAAGTTGCCGAGCCTTCCGTGGTGACGTTTTCTTGCTGGCGCCCTCCTCCGTCACTCGCACCTGTGTATGCAAGTTGAGAGGTGGCCATTGGTTAGATTCTCTCAGACGTTGGGCAGCTACCACCACCGCGGCCAATAAGCCGCATAGCTCCGGTGGGTCGGGAAGCTCCGCTCCCAGAGGAGATGGGGCCGGCGAAGGAGCGCTGACCTTCCAGCATGCAAAAAGTGATGAGATGAGAGGAGAGGGAAAGGCACGAAGATGCTGAAATTCAAATTTTGACTACAGATAACTCAGCTTCTACAAAGCACATTAAAAAAATTCTTGCTGGGCAATATTCATGAAGCGGCGTGCTTTAACATCCCGGCCATACTGCAACTTTATCAGAGCCCCTTTCAGAGCCCCTTTAATAACCAGCACTCTATACATTTAAGATATGCGCATCGGACTGTGATGCACCTCGTAAGCATCCTAGACAAGCATGACTTAGTTTGCGGATCTGCTGCCATTTTGATTGTACCACAGCGGTCAAAGTGTAGCTGTGCTGACGTCACATAGGTTGATAGCAAATGAGTGGCATTGTAGCCAAGACAGGCTGGTGTTCCTGCTTGACTGTGTGCAGTGAGGCGTGGGTTGTCGACCACCATTGACAAGCAGATGCAGTTTCTACTGGAAAGGCAGCGGCTGTTCCGTGAGGCGGCCTTGGAGGCGAAGCGCCGGGGAGAGGTGGAACAGGCCAAGCAGTACCTCCGCACCATGAAGGTATGTGTTCTCCCCATTATAGCCAACTTCTGTGGAATTTTTGCATTAGTGTCAAGTTCTACCTGTTACTTGCACCATGAAGGCATCTGGAACCCTGTAGAAATTTGAGACTGGTGCTTATAAGATGCATTAATCAAGGCGTTCCTTTCTTGTGTAACACCCCCTCAACCCCTCCCCCCCTGCCATGTCATTAGTTGTCACAGTTAATGCTGTTCTTACCAGTGGAAAATAAGTATACTTGAAGAGGCAGATATTTTGAAAAGCTCATTGCCTATACTCAGAATAAGCAAAATGAAAGGCTTTGCCCTTGTGATACCCAGTGAGTGTTTCAATTCTGCAGGGAATTGAGCCCATGATCCATGCTACGGAATGCGGCCTACCCATTGATGCATCTAGTGTGAGTACATTTTCTTGTATGTACTTAAAAATTCTAAATTATTAATGCGATAGTATTATAAGCATCATCAGGAAAAAAATGTGTTGTCGGTCATAAAATTCGCTGGTTGACTGCCTGAAAGGAAGTAACGTCACCAGACTGGATAATTCCCCTTGATTGGAGAGAAATGACGTCACTTTCGGTAAAGTCATCAACAGCTTGCATTGCTATCGCATTGCCAGTACGTATGTAATTGTCATCCCTGTGAACTTTTGTTTGGCTTGAAAGAATGTTAGTGCACAAGGGGAACTGGATATGTACCATATTTACTCTGTTGTAATGTGTGCCTCTTTTTCTTGGTCAGAAAAAGAAAAATTGCAATGACTTTGTTGTAACATGCACCAGATTTTCACGCTTAGATGAAGACATGAAACTACTTCTTGCTTGGAACAACCAACCTTTATTGCACTCGCTCTAATGTCATGATGAAGTAAATGGTGCCACCGCCTCGGTCGTCTTTCCCCATCTGGCTGGCAAAATCGTCATCACTCATCATCGCTGTCAGAAGCCTCCTTGTCACTATCAATGGCCCAAAGAATTTCATCCTTGGTGCCGTTCATGACATTTGAAATTCTGCACTTCTTGAAGGTCTTGTTGACGATAGCAGACGGGATCGTGCATCATGCATTCTTTACCCAGCCTGCAAGGTCCTGTAATGAGGCACACTTCATCCTGTCGCTTGATGTTTCTGGAAACTGACCATTCCTCACTGTACAAACCCTTCCCAGTCAAGTTGTTGGCGAAAAACCCGGTCTCTCTCCTCCTGTAAATCGCACACAGAAGTTTCAGGAGCACCAAATCCACACGAGGTGGCTTGATTGCCACTTGCCGCTGCACGCAAGATCGGCCTTTTTTTTTTCAACCTGCCATCTTATTGAACTCGGCGTGTCATCGCTGCTGACGCTTCCATATTGGCTCAAGTTGAAGTCGGAGCCTTGCTGATGAAACAGTGCAGATGCTCGTGAATGCTGTAGGTGATAGGGCGATACTGAGGCACAAAAAAATACCCAGCTGCCATTTTCTGATGCCGATGACAACAGGGCATTGCTGGTGTAGTTTCATTTTTGTGCTCGATTCTAACGTGCATGTTATTTTTAAATAAAAAGGGTGCACATTAGAATCTAGTGAATGCTTTAATTTACATAAAGCCAAGCGACTGACAACGGAAACTATAGCCTGTCCAGGCATGAGCAGCAATGGCAACGTGGCGGCGCTTCGTCTATTGGACAGCAGCAGGCACGTCTGTCATGGTTCACTACAGCTTGCTTATTTCTCTGCACTCGGCTTTCATCTTTCACGTTTCACACGCTGTCATCAAACAGGAATTTCATCTCTCAGTACTGGCAGAAGGAAACATCCATTGCATCGTTGTTACTGAAATGATATACGTAGCCTGTCTGCCAATGTTCTTGTGATGCCTTGACTTGAATGGCTGCACTTTACAGTGCTCTGCAGCTTCACATAGTATGGTACTTGTATTCTAGGTGCAGGTTTTGTAATCATGTTTTCTTCGTGTGACACTGAATAAAGTGCACCAAGGATGGTTGGTGTGCATGGTTGTACCTCCATAGAAGCTAGGGGAACCATGGAGCATCACTGTTCGGGCCACATATCACAAAAATCTGACCAGAAGCAAGTTTACACAAGAGGCTATTTTTCATAACTTAGCCCTGTGAGTGCTGTGATGTGAATGGGAGCATTGCTTTTAGGAGTTAAGACTCTTGATTTCTACTCTTAATTTCCTGTGCCTTGCAGTGAAAGGTGAATGTTTCCGCAAATATTTGTAGTGCTGAAAATTCTCATGATGTGCACATGCTGAACAAAAACAAAATGTCAATGTCACATGGATATTTGGTGTAGTGCAGTGACTAGACTTGATTCATGTTTTTGTTCTCTCCGATTCATGCAGATCCCAATTCCACCTCAGATGCAGGAGGACTTTGTGGTTGTTGAGGCATCAGATTGTGAACCTAAGGATGAGAACATAGAACAGGTGTACGAGACACTTGAACAGGAGCTGGTGGCCCAACACGAGGTGAACATTTTCTATGGAAAAATGTTTCATTTGCAAAACTAGAATCAGGTGGAGATTGCGACTTACATGTCGCTACCTGAACAATTTGTGATGTCTCAGCTCATCACATGTGTATTTAGCATATATAGCTTCTTTTCTTTTTTTTTAAGCTTGTCTTCGCAGTGGATCAGTGGTTATGGTGCTCGGCTGCTGACTCAAAAGATGCGAGTACGATTCCAGCCAAGTAGGTCGCATTTCGGTAGAGGCGAAATGCATGAGGCTTATGTACAATGTCAGTGCACTTCAAAGAACCCCAGGTGGTTGAAATTATCTGGAGCCCTCCACTACGGCATTCTTCATAGCCTGAGTCGCTTAGGGATGTTCAGTCTTATGAAATTTAACTAATCTTTTAGGCTTGCAATGAATGGAGCTTACTGTGCATTTCCTGACGTGGCTTTGTGTTTTGTGAAAAAGTTCAGCTGTTAAGCGTACTCTTTTGCTACATCTTACAACCAAAGCATACTAAAGCAGCCTGTTTTTTTTTCATTTGGTAGGATTGCAGGCTGTTTCAGGAGCACTGATGTTAATTGCAGTTGTGGCTTATTGCTGCAGAAAGTGCTTCATAGGACACAGTTATCACTTTCAGCCTGTAGCTGTTTGTAATGCAGAACTGAAGAATAAAGAATGCATGCGGGTGGTGCGGAGTTTGATCCCCAGTGCCGCTGGGTACCCACTGGGGATACAATAGGTTACATGCATTTCTCTGGCCTAGTGCTCGGCTTGTTTGAGGTCAAATGCTTTGAAAATGGGTCTTTGGCTCCACCTTGAGTAGACGAAAACTCTTTGCCCTTTAGCCACAGATGTCCTTGCTCCATAAAAAAATTAATTATCGTCAAGAGGAGAATGCTCTAGGTCGCTCCGTCTTTAATCGAATAAGCTACTCGTGAAACTTCATTGTAATTATATTTCACTCGTCATTTTGGTCATGCTGGCTTAACCAGTGGCCTTTGGAGTTAGCTAAACCAACATGACCAACTGGAGCCAAAAAGATGGGTTTTTATGACAATCAGCCCCTGCTGAAACTAAGCCATGAAGAGGTTTGTGATGATTCCATGCATGAACAGTGTCACCATTCATGCTAAGAGCATGGGAGATACTAGTGACATCACTGAAGGCGTTCTTCTTGTAATAAAAGAAAACACTCTACTCCGTCTAAATATGCATAAAATGCAATGAGCTTAGTGCATAGACCTGTAACTGTAGTTTATGGAAAGAAATGCATGATTAGTGACTCGTCACTTTAAGACATTGCTAATAGCATCCAGCTTGGTTCTACATGAACCCTTGTTATAACCACTGGATTCTCAAAGTGAATAATACATTTGAAATATGCCTTGTAGCACTGGAGGGCATCCTGAATGTTGTTGCTACGTAACATCATCTTGTCATGCACAAACACCTCTTAAATGGTCATCAGAAATTTTTGTCACTGGCCAAGCTTATTACTAAAATGCTGACATGTGAGAGCCTGCCTTGGAGTTGCTTGGGAGTATAGCCAGTTTTAAGCCTCTTTCATGCTGATTGGCATTCGCATGAATGGTGTTCCTGAAATATCTGTTGTGCTGCATTGCAGATGTGCATTCAGAACAAGGACCATTTCTTCAAGCTGGGCGATGTGTCTTCTGGCACCAAGTAAGAACTTCTGCACATTTTGCAGTTCGAGGTCGCAATTCCATGATCTAAACGATCTTGTATTCACCTTATTTTTCTCATTGACTACTGTAGACGGTGCTTGCATTGACTTAGGTCTTTTGCGAAGGAGCTAGTGGGGGTTTTAAAATGGCTTTGTTATGACAAGGCATTGTATGTTGCATAACTGTAACCAAAATTAGTGAAAGGCTTTTTGTCGCTAAAGCTGGGTTTTTGCGTCACTTAAATGCACTGTTACATGGCTACGCTGTGCTCAAGAAAACAAAGAAGAAAATGGTAGCCATTATACCTCAGCTGGTTTCATTTCACTGTATTACCTTAAAGACCCCATTAAGGGCATTACGTAAGGGGTGGGCAGAAGTAAAATAAATGTTCTCTTTATACATGATGTGTGGAAACACTTTCACGGACCATCAAGGGACCTGTGGTGGGTAGCTCAGTCTTTGATCGACTGAACAGCTCGTGAAACTTAGTACTGATAATATAAGGGGAGGATTTCATCCTCTGTGGTGGCGCTCTTTCCTATTCTGTCGATGCATTTGTGCATTGTAACGAGTGCATTGTAACGAGTGCACATGGTGCAAGAGTACAAGAGCAGGTCATTGTGAATGAAATGGGGGAAAAACAATATCTGCTAACTTGACACTAATTTTGTAAGATACTGTGTACCACTCATTACATGCTCTTAATTCTCATTTGACCAGGCAGGATGTTTTCGAGCATTGATGTTATCTCTTGACGTACTGCTACATTCGATTCTTTTTCTGTGCTTTTCCTTTTGCTAGGTTTGAGAAGCTCGCTCAGGACACTAATCGTGATCTCCTGGTTGTGAAAAATCTCAGACAGCGCAATGATCCGCTCCCACGTTTCCACTATGAAACCAGGGTGTTTTCCATTGTGCGGTGAGGCCTGCTACTGTGCCTTTCTGACGCCTGCTGCTGAATGATTTGTATTAGTGCATCAGTCTATTAGGTGTTGATAACTACTTATCACCACCAGTGCACATTAGAACACCACTGTAGTAAAATCAGGTATGGTAAAAGAATCGTTGTAAGCAGCCAAATCGCCAGACGTCAACCATCTCTTTAGAACATGCCATTACCAACAACTTGTATATAGTTGACTGTGGTATGGTAAAGATTTTGGATGTTCTGAGTGACTTTACTGTTGGCCGGTTGTGCGGTATAGGTGACATTGACTTTATTGACTTCTGGTACTCAACTTGGCAACGCATATTTTTTCTCAGCTGTTAATTTATGCCACTGTTAATGTGGAGCAAGATGAAGATGACGAAACTAGCATACATTGGGCTTCATCTTCAGTGTTTTTTTTTTGCTTTTGCTTTAAAATTACTAGTAGGGGTCGAGTGTGCATTACTGCTTAGTAATGCTGTATGCAATGCTGGCTTGATTTCTTATTTCGGCATTGATTATTTTTTTTGCATTGACCAAGTTTCATGTAACCAGACAAGTACAGCAGCTGAATGAGGCATCTATTTCTGGCATATTGCCGTTTGAACTTGATGCTAGTTTTTATTCTTGAATGCCAGGACATGAGGCTAGAAAACCATTCCGTCCTCTTCGTTCAGCTTTGTAGTTCTACCTGTCATTCTTTGATTTCTTTGTTGAGTACGTGCTTTTGTGCTAATGGAAAACAAGCAAATAATAAACAGATTTCAGCTCTCGAACCGCTCAAACCGTTTTTCATCATTGCAGTAAAGGAAATAGATGCCTGAATGTACAAAAGATATTAGCATGAATAAGTGTTTAGGGTATGACCATTAATCTAAACCTGTTGGTGGTTATCATAGAGGTGCTACTGAGCTGAAGGCAGCGTGGGAGGTTAGTGTACTGAAAAGCATCTTTTTTGGCTTTTAGTGCAGTCTTTTTGTGGTGTTACAGAATTCAAGGTTATTCCCTTAAATAGATGTGTATTTCAGTTTTAAACAGCCTTCCAGTAGGGTGATTGTACAGATTAGAATAAAACTTTGATAGGACAAGGCAGTTAACCAGTTTCATTATTATTTATTTTAATTTTGTACTCTCAGGTGCAATCATGACTTGACAGATAGCGACATTGAGGTGGCAGTAGTCAGAGGAGTCAACTTGCCAGGTTAGTACATTTTTTATATTTTTCTTCACCTTTCACTTGAACTAACTGTTTCATTGCTTTTCTTGTGGGATTTGCATGAAATGTCAATCTCTTATTAGGAGCACTGTGTCCCTAGTGTCACAAAACTAGGTGGAAATGATATCGCCTTGTTTAATCTCTGTCTGAGAGCCCATGCTGCTTTTGTCCTGATGGCACAGATTTTGCAATATGCTCTGCCAGAGAATCACTTTGTTGTAGATTCGCAGGGACTAATTTTGACTGTTGTGGTTAGTGTGCATCTGCTTAGGGTAGAATCTGTTTCAGGGGAATCATCTAAAGTGGAGCAGGTTTCAGTTTAGGGAGCAGTTATCCATTAGCATTCACCTGAGTGCTGTCATATAGCTGCAAAGGAAGGCTACGCAGCTCTCAGAAACTTCACGAGTTGAAGAAAAAGAAAAAAAATCATCCTGGTTCATGGATCGAACCCAGGACCGCCAGCATCCAGGGCATTAGGCCTAACAACGAAGTTAACCAAGCCAGGTAGCAGAGGGCAAGGCGAGGCTCAGTTGATCAACAACACACAATTCAGGACCAGTACTAATTTTTCCTGAACTACAAGCATTTCTAGGAGGTTTCCTCTCTAGCTGTATGGCTGTGCTTGGGTGGATGCTGATGAAGAATTGCTCTCTGAATCGTTTGCTTGAAGTTTTGCATGGCAGGGTACTTTGCATGCGCAGTTGTGCATTCAGTGCTTGGTGACGTGCGACCTTGTGCGAGCTGCATGTTGTTGAAAACACGGCTTGATGCTTGCAGGCTTGTAAGCTGCACCAGAGAGCTCATGCTGTCGCAGATTCTTGGTAAAGGGCTTCGAGCTAAGCATGCTTTCACATTAATGTCATCACCATTGAAATTTATTAATAGGCTCGTGGAAATATAGTTCTTTATTTTGAACTGAACACAAATCACATCATTTTTTTTTGTTTGAGCACTATTTGAATATTTCGATACTGTGGATGCAGTGCTATTGATGGTGTGGGAATTTGAATGTAGATAGTATACGGAAGCTGATCAAGCTTCACAGAAAAATCATCATTATCATCATCAGCAGCAGCGGTCTAACCATACCCACCACAGGGAAAAAGCCTCTTCCACCCTCTACTGTACCTACTATGACTGCCCTATCCCTGCAGACTTCCTAATCTCATCCACTCACCTGACTCTCTCATCCTCCTGTTAAGTTTGCCTTCTCTTGGAGTGGATTCCAATAGACGGGAAACTTAACAATATGCGGGTAAAGAAAATGGGCTTGGTTAACGATCTTCCCCGAATAAAGCTCAAAATTGATGCCGCTGAATAGTGCTGCTTAGTTTGGAGCCAAACGAATTTCAAAATCACGCATTCGAACATTTGAGATTTGGATTCTTTGCAGAACACTAATGTCTGCCTTGGCTGTAATCATGTGTTCAGCATATTTAAATACTGACCTCAGATTACACATTTTATCAGTGTTTTACTGTTTCATGTTCACTTTGCATTAAACACGCGGCATTAAAAATTCCCAATATGAATGCAATGAGAGAAAGTTTTTTTGTCGGTTTTTAAAGAAATTGTTTTTCTGTGTCAATACAGTATGTTGCTTTTAAATGATGGCTAAAGGATTGACTGCTAGACATGATTGTGCACCTGTTTAGGACACTGAAATGCTCCGTTTCACTTAGTGCTAATGTGTACTGCTTGCCATACATCACCTGAGCTGCCTTGGCTATCTCAGCACCTGACGTTAGGTGAATAGAAAAAGTAAGCATCTTAGTTTACCACTAGAGCCTAACCACTCGTTTGACGCAGCTTCTCTTTGCTGCTCTGCTTTGAGCTTGGCTCTGAGCTGCAAGCCTGAAGCGCCATTGTCGTGTTTTTGACGACGTGTCTAGGTCGAAAGGTCACAGTCAAGAGTGCACTGGCGTGCGGATGTACCCGTATGTGTTTCTCATGACACGTCTTGCTCAAGTAAGCTGCTGCTTCTCATTTCTCTCACGCACACACACCGCTGCGCAGGGAAGCCCGATGACTTGGATTCCTATGTGATGGTCACATTTCCCTTCCCCAATGCAAGTATTTTTTTTATTTTACTTAGGTCAAATTAAACTACTGTTTTTTTGCAGCACAGACAAGTGCACAAATATCACCATATGCAGTGGTGCCTCATAGAAAACTAATCCACTATTATCATTGAGCCGGTAATTGAAATTTCAGTCGTAGGTTTTCTAGAGGTGCACATACTTTTCTGTCGCCCTTAGCATGAGTGTTTTGTGTATTCAACCTGATGCAGTGGCTCATTGGCTTTGACGTTCAGCTGCTGATCTCAAGGTTGTGGTTCGATCCCAGTTACAGCAGCCACATTTTGATGGAGGTCGAATACAAAAACGCCAGTGTGCTGTGTGATGTCGGTGCATATTAAAGGAACCCTGAAATGATTATTATGATCATATTTTAGTACAGCAGATCTGTACTAATGGCCTTTGTGAGTATTTGAGTCAAATTTAGAAGCTCTCCGTGGACTATGGTTTACAGATAATTTTAAAAAATCGCTGCTTGCAACCAATTAGGGCAACACCACACTGCGCATTCTTAGCTGCCCCTACCCTCTATGATCTCATGGGCAATCTGGGCCGGCGTGCTTTTTGGGCACGCCGAATTGAAGTGGGCTAGATGGGGCCCGACGGGGTGCAGTCTCGACTTGCTTTATTTTTTGCTGGCTTGTCAACGTGTATGAGCTGAAAGTAGAGGAAGAGCATCATTTTTAATCGCCAATATCTTCGGTGTTACTGAAGCTAGCTCAAAAAATTTTTGCGGTGCGGGGACGGGCGACCAATCCGTCCTGAGCTTTTCTTAAGCTCAGTAAGTAATATTTCATGATCCCATTAAAGGACCCCATGTGGTCCAAATTAATCCGGAACCCTCATAGCCTATGTGTCACTTTGGGACGTTAAACCCCACAGTTAACATTTATTGTGTGTTCAAACAGAATACATTATTTTCTATTTATAGTTGTAATCATGAACTAAGTTTTGCTATTTCTGATCAGTTTTTGCCGCATTATGCTTCCGCTGGGTTATGGTTTTAATTATTTTAATTTGTGAGTTGATTTTAGTGTTGTTCAGTGGATCTTTGTTTTACATTTTACTTATATTTTGGCAATAGCTGGATTTTGTAAATTGTGCCAGTCAGGTTAAAATGGCCCCTTTTCAATGAAATACTGGCAGCTGAAGGAATATCCTTATGAGGCATAGGGACTGTCTGGTGTAATTTTGCAGCACGCATGTCACAGGATTCAGAGAGCCTGTGCCAAAACCACTCACTGTTTTTGGGCAGTCAGGCACTAACCGAACTTCAGAAAAAGATTTGAGAAGATTATTGCCCTGAGGGAGTTTGTGACAATGGGAAGTTGTTTATTGTGGTAACGAACAATACTTGAAGAAATTTGGGCTAGATTTTAGGGCCCTTTTGCTTGCAGGCATGTAATTGGTGGCATTTATCACTTTCAGGATGCACCACAGTCAGCGAGGACAAGAACCGTGAAGGACACGAACAATCCAGGTGAGGCATTGGTTTGTTTCAGGATGGTTGTCATTGACTGCACTTAAGCCTGGACTCCATGTGCGCGAAAGAGCGAGCGACGCGACAAGGCGGCACGGCGACGCTCGCTCCGTCGCTTGTGGGCAAGCTCCATGCAAGCGAAAGCGGCAGGCGACGCGAACCCGCGACGTGCACAGCACACTCTGTGCTTTGCGCACTCAAGCTTAGAAACATGCCCGTAACCTGTTCTCTCTCTTAAAGTTTTTTGAGTGTGCCTCATAGTCAGGGCCAAAGGAATATTCCCCTACGGCAGCGGTGTAGCGGCAGTGGAGATAACCAACGACGTGCTTGCGGAGACAAAGTCACATCACGGGTTCACGGGGAGGTGTGCTTTCATTCCGTGCCTGTGCATTAATAATAATAATGCTTTCATTCCGTGCCTGTGCATTAATAATAATAATTGGTTTTTGGGGAAAGGAAATGGCGCAGTATCTGTCTCATATATTGTTGGACAGTTTGACACCTGAACCGCGGGCCATTAGGGAAGGGATAAGGGAGGGAGTGAAAGAAGAAAGGAAGAAAGGGGTGCCGTAGTGGAGGGCTCTGAATAATTTCGACCACCTGGGGATCTTTAACGTGCACTGACATCGCACAGCACACGGGCGCCTTAGCGTTTTTCCTCCATAAAAACGCAGCCGCCGCGGTCGGGTTCGAACCCGGGAACTCCGGATCAGTAGTCGAGCACCCTAACCACTGAGCCATCGGTGCCTGTGCACTCCGGCTTAATAAAAACACTCCCATAAACTGTCACCGCAATCTGGTTGTAAGTGAGCAAACTATAATTTACCAGTGAGAATGCGCGCCGCGAGTGTTTCTGCACAGTTGGAGCGCAGCGGCACGGTGGATCGAGCGCCAGTACCCACAGCTCGACACCCATCTCTCCCTGCAGTACGCCCGCTCGCGTAGCCCGCTCCAAATGCTGTTAGCCCTCCGCACCCAACAAGTAGATTGCTTTAATTATTTAAATCATGCGGGTCTGCCTCTCAGCTACAAAACCAAATATTTTCTCGACGGTGGCGATGACCAAGATGACGGGCTGGTTTCATGAGATGTACCCGTGAGAAAACGTAGACAAACCGGAAACGGCTTTGGGGGGCTCTGATTGGCCAGTCGCTTGGGGGACTTCCGGACGACGAGCAAAATTTTCTGTGGGTGCAGATCCGAGCGACACGGCAAGCGACACATGCATTTTGCTTCGAGCGATGGCGTCGCTCGTCGCTTGCCGCCGTCGCCTTTGCATTCGCGTGAGTTTTCGCGTACATGGAGTCCAGACTTTATACTCTCACACATGCTGTGACTTCAGCTAACCTCTGTGGAGGGTATACTGAAACTGCTGTGTTATTGGTGGTTTCCTAAAGCAAATGGATCCATATATTTTGTCTCACACTGATCTAATTAATTAGATTTTAGAATAAATAAGTATCTCTCAGAACAGTAGAAGCCATGAAAAAAAAGGAATGCAAGAATGGCATCAATCATCTGATATATAGTAGGTGTCCCGAACATTTTCTCTGTGCTTTGAGTGAAGTACACAAGACTAGGAGAATGAAATTGTGGACATGCACATGGATGTGTGCAATTTGGATGGAAAGGATGTTTAAAGAACATGCTTCTAAGTCAGTCATTTCAAGTTTTAAGCACTGTATATATTTGAATGCTTTGGCCCAGGTGCTAAAAACGCGGAGTAAAGCTGCTGCCATGAAAGTCATTACATATAGTGTTATTTTTATGATGTACAGTTTGAAATGATACGTGTATCTCCAGTGTATTAGAAGTTAGTTCATGGACTTGACCTGAATAGTCAGGTTAAGGTAATTTATAATTTTCATGGCTCCTCAGGGCTGCTTCAATTTCAGACCTACTGTGTGTAGCTGTGTTTTTCCTTCACACTCGGCTCTTATTATGCGAAACACCCTTTACGGTGACTACTGTTTCAGGACACTCATCTGACGATCATTGAGCTGTTCACCTTTTGTTCAGAACCTCATGTTTGTACTAGCAGAAATGCCTTCTCCTCGCAGAGTTCAATGAGACGTTCAAGTTTGAAGTCAACCGGAAGTCACGGAGTCTTGCAAGGGTCATGAAACGACACCCCATCAAATGTGAAGTGTGGGCAAAAAGGTGCGACTGCCATCTCTCTTGATTTCAAGCACTTAATGGCATGATTGCTAACGTGGGACATTTTTGCGATCTTCCTTCCTTACAGGGGATTTTTGCGAAGTGATGCTGTGATAGGCACGGCTTCTATCAAGTTTGAAGAATTGGAAAACAAATGTGAGATTCATGACAGCTACGATGTAAGTTTCTTCTCTTTTAACCCGTGAAGTATGTGTGTGCAAAGAAATGAGGTTGAACCATTGTTTACTTTGAAAGTTTCCTGTGCATTTGTGTGATAGTCGTAGCTGAATTCAAGATAAGGTATGTAAGGCTTAGCCATGTTGAGTTGAGTAATCTTTATTAAATGGAGGTAGCACAAAGGCCTATTTACAGGAGAGGGGGAGTAGGGACAGGTAGTTTACAGGGACGGGATGTACCAGTTTTTGGTTCCACATGATTGAGTGGCGTGGTGCTTCCTATAACTGTTTTTGGGGGGCTTTTTGCCATCACGTAAACTATCCTGGAACTCTTGGTAACAACTTGAAATGAATGGTCGTTAAGGCACTTTGGAGTCCAGGCAATGACTTCAACTTACAGTGACTTGCAGTTATGACTTAGTGCTTGTAGCAGTGATCACCGATTGTTCCAGAAACAGTACACAGTGGCATATAATTGTTGCTCTTAGCCATATTTGCTGACAGCTACAATGTTTTAAAAAAAGCAGTTTAATTTTGTTTGTCTGGAAGACTGCTACTTGCTGTCGGATTATATTTGAACAGTGAAAGTTTGCTTCTGATATCAAAAGATGCATTGCTTCGTAACCTTCATTGTAGCCTTTTAGTACCATTTAGTGCTTGCAGAATTCTTTGCTATGGTGAAAACAACTGAGAAATTGTTTCTCGTTTTCCTTTTCTTCAAGGTCTTCGACAGCAAGCGTCCCAGTGGTGGCAAGCTTGAAGTAAAAGTACGCGTGCGAGAACCTTTTGTGTCGAAACAGGTGGAGGAGATCAGGCACAGGTGGCTCATTATCGGCAGCTAGTTTTGACCAGCCCACACTTTTCCTGTTAGGCATACAGCCGTGTGTCAGCGACCATCTGCCTGTCTGGTAGTGCCGGACACTATAATCGCAACTTGCTTTTAGGAGGCCAGTGCTGCATGATGGGTGAAAGCACAGTATCGAGCACTTGTATATAAATGCATTTGGCCCGCTTGTTAAATGAGAGCCACCTGCAGCGAGTGCAGTGTGTCGTAAGTGTTAAAGCATCTACAAATGTCTCTCCGTGCTGCCAGTTCTTGCTTAATGATCAGACTTAAGCAGAGAGCACTATTTTATTTATATGAAATCGTTGTTGGCTACAGTGTCTATGCACCTGTCACATGGAGGCAAACTGTCATGCCATTAAAACGGAATAATTGTTTTCTTGCTGTTTTGTGTTGTCTCTTGATATTTGCATGTTGCCGGAGTCTTATGAGGTTTTGAGTGGCTTTGTCAGTTCAGCAGGCACTTATCAACGCAGAACAATTTTCTTGCGGTCATTTACTATTGTATTATCTGTATGTCTCTTATGATCTCAGACCTACTTGTGACGCCACAGCCGTGCATCGTTCAGCTGCTGAAAGTGAAGCCTGAACCGCATGGGAGGAGAAATTCTGTAAAAGTATTCTCCCGGCCTGGGCCTAACATAACATAACCTAAGTTTGGTCGTATGTAGGGTTTAACGTCATGAAGCGACTCGGACTATGAGGGAAGCCGTAATGGAGGGCTCCGGAAATTTCGACCGCCTGGGGTTCTTTAAGCGTGCACTGACACGGCACAGCACACTGGCGCCTTTTGCGTTTCGTCTCTCGAAACGCGGCCGCCGCGACCATGATTGAACCCGTGTCCTCGGCTGAGTAGCCGAGCGTCATCACCACAACTACCGCGGCGGGTAAAAATAATAAATTTGGGTGGACTATGTACCTTTTTAAGCGTCATATGTTTTCAGCTCTCACTGTCGGAAAACTCGGTAGAACAAGGTTTGGCGAAATAGTTTTCTGGTCGGGTAGTAAATTCATGCCACAACGAAGAAGGAGCGCCGACCAAAGATTGGGGGTAGAAGAAAATGACGAAACGTCCGAAAAACCTGAGGCGGATGCCGAAAAGCCAAGTCTGGTAAGCCGAATTTTCTGTATTAATGGTGTCTAGCAGGAAGGAACTGCCCATCCCGGCTCCTCGAGCGAAATTCGAACCAACACCGGCCCAAATAGAGCATCTTCGTTTTCCTACGCCTCGGACCTTTCGATTGTGGTCGCGACGACTTGAATTGGCGTGAGTGTTAGATGACTTCTTTGGAGTTGGTGCAGTTAAAGCATACGTGGCGTAACTATAAATATCACTATTGGAAAATTTGCACCCTCAAGGGTGCATTTCCGTCTCTACAGGGTGTCCCAGCTAACTTGGACCAAGATTTGAAAAAAAAAAAAAAAACCTAAGCGTTCTTCAGAACTGAAACCGCGTGGATGTTGAGGTTTATCTAAATTTACAGTACCATTTTTTATCGTGCTACTTGAATAATTATTCGAGATAAATTAACCTTTTAAATATAGCTTAAAATGTTCAGGCGTCAATAGGAAATTTGTGTAGCTCCACAAATATTGTACAACCCAGACATTTACAACGAGATAGACTTAGCGTGGCCGTTTTAATACGGGAAAAGCGAAAGCCCGCGGAGTTAAAAGCCACATGACAGCGCACCCGATCCCGCCACAGTTGCAGCGCTCTCATTCGTGCATTGTAAACATCGCTCGCTTCGCGCCTTTCGTGCTGCACACGACAGAGCTTCGCGTTGCATGTGGCTGCTTCCAAGATAAGCGCCAGTGGGCTCGGGTGGCAGTTGAAAGAATGCCGGCTCCCGTTTCTGCGGCGATAATTGCGCTATCACGCTAGCAGAATGCACGATGTGTCGCCAGCCGCCTCCGGTAACATCAGAGCCAAGCAAAGATAGAAGCCTTTTCTCGTAAGCGAGGAGAATGCGCGGCGCTGGCGATGTTTTTTACAAATCACGGATGAGAGCGCTCTAATCGCGGCGCATTAGGGTGCACGGAGCGCGCTGTCACGTGGTATTTTTAAACTCCGCGGGCTTTCGTTTTTCCCCAATAAAGACGGCCTTGCTAAGGCAATCGCGTTGGAAGTGCCTGGGTTGGGCAATATTTGTGGAGCTCCTCAACTTTCCTATTGACGCCTGAACGTTTCAAGCTATATTTTTAATTTATCTCGAGTGATTATTCAAGTAGGACGATAAAGAAATGGTACTGTAACTTTAGATAAACCTTAACATCCAAGCGATCTCAGTTCTGAAGAACGCTTAGGTCTTTTTTTCAAGTCTTGGTCCATGCTAGTTGGGACACACTGTATAATTCGCACCCTCCCAAAAGGGTTCGAAGTATGCTTGTCACACCCATAGTCAGGGTGGAATCGTTACAGTAGCACCCCTTTTCCCAACTGCTTTAGTTTCATAGGTTTTGAATGCTTTAAAAGCGGTGATCTTTTTTTTTCTTGGGTGCACTTTTGGAGGAAAGCTAAACATTCCCTACGAAAAGCTGCCGACGACCTCTCGGAAACTTTGTACTGCAGTCCAGGAGTCCCCAAGTATAACTGTAATACCCAGATGCGTCTTCCACGGCGTTCCTGAACCTTTTTGCTGTGGAGTAAATACATGCCGCCTTCGTGTAATACCGTTCACGAGATAACACACATTGCAGCACGGGGCTCCTTTTCCTTCTTATTGTACACCGCGGAGGTCGCTCCGAAGCATGGGGCGTGTGCTCACACCTGCTCGGGCAGCAATCTGAGCGTGGACTCCCGCGAGTCGCGCTCCCGCACGACGTGTTCTCGGAGGCTCCTCGGCGGCAGCTTGATGGTGCATCGGCTGGTGAGCCGGTTGCAGATGAACATGCCCAACAGCATGATGAGCGACAGCGCCAGCGCGAACGTCACCAGCTCCACGGTTGCCGCCCCGTGCTCGTCCCCTTCGCCGTGGCCGGTGTGTTCGTCCGGCGATGAAGAGGCCTCGACCAGCTCGCTCCGGGCCCGCAGGTCCTGGTGTGGGCTCAGCTTCCTGGAGCAGCGGAGAGTGAATTAATCGGCCTGTGAGGGGTCGTCCTCATAGTAGGAACCTTCACGCGCGCTATTGTGACCGCGGCGCCGCACATCCTCAGGGGCGTACATAGCACGGTTAGCACTGTTTGAGGAAATGCATTCAACGCGTGTTGGAGCGGTTGTAAAAAATAAAGGAGTGCTATGCGTCGCGCATAAATATTCGACGAGAGACGGTTTACTATGCGTCGGGCTGTACTGCTTTACTTTTTATACTGTCTTAGTATATTGCATGCATGCCCTGCCCAAACCCATTTATTATTCTTGATTTCGACTATAGATTTTATTAGTCCGTGTTTGTTCCGTGACCCAGTCTGTCCAAGTTGAACCCTTTTCGTTACCCTCCACGTTTCTGCCCCATAGGTGAGTACCGGTAAGATACAGCTGTTATCTTCCTATGCTGCGCTACTTGCAGCCTCTTTAATCTCAAGTCCCGCTTTGGACCTGCCCCTCTTAGCGTGCTATCCGGCAGAAACACCTGCTCCGCACCACCAGATATAGAAAAAGGGATTTTTGGGCCGCACCACCGGATGTTACTGGACTTTCTTCGAGAGTCCAGTGTGTAGCTATACTTGTAAATGCCTGATGCCAGCAGGCACACTGTCGCACTAAAGAAAAAGTCCTGCGGTTCGAAGAAGTACGGATCCTTGCCTGAACGGGTCCGAGAGGAAGTTGGTCTTGACGGCGAGCACCTTCTCGCCGTAGACGACTCGGGCCAGGTCGTCGGCCAGGTCGCGATGCCCGAGCTCCTGAAGCCGCACCAACAGCTGGTGGAAGGTGCTGTTGGCCGGCCGCCGCCGGTTCCACAGGTCCAGCAACCGGTAGCAGGACAGGGCGCTGGACTCCGAGTGGCCTGCAGGGCGCCACGGAGGACGTCGGGGCTCGCGGGTATGCGCAAGCGCTGTGCGCGGATTTTTCGCAGCTCCAGGGAAAATACGAGGTGAAAAGAGCTCCGTTGTCGTGATGGATTTGTTGCTTAGCTGGTATTATATGATTCCTGGTAACGCAGCGACCTTCACCTTCTCTGGAACTACGTTAAGGGAAGCGCTATCAGCCGTCGGCATCTCGAATTTAGCATCGGTGATAACTATGGGAGTGTACCAGGTCATTTGACACGTTTAACATTCATCACAGGTCTTGCGCTGTGGTACGAAAGTACCTCGTTTGTTTTAAGCCTTCTGTAGTTACCACACTGGAGCCATTAAGCAGCACTGATTCGCCTAGGAAATCAAGGTCCATCGACTAAACGACACTTGAAGCCGAGAGATGCTGTTCACTTCAATTTAAGCTTCGTCACGAGCAAGGCTGCTTACGTTAGTGAACTCAAATTAAGGTTGCTTTAGTAAAAACTTGCAGGCGCGCAAGCTCTTCCTTTTGAGTGAGACGTGATAGGTATAGGTTCCCTCGTGGTCGAGCACCCATCGGTGCAGATGGCACATCAGCATCCAGGGAAGGCACAGATTCAGAAGAAATCTCCGCACTATTATACGTTATACCGGCTGCAGCACACACGTGTGTCGGGAGCAAGCATTGCGCCCGCTCTTGATACCATCCACTGACGGCATCGCTCCGCACTGCTCCAGAGGCCCCGTGCGCAATGAAAACTTTCGACTCCGCTTCCTCAAAGACGAACGATGACGTCACACTCACTCACAGCGCTGCTGAGTGGTTATGGCGCTCGGCTGCAGGCCCGAAAGACGCGGGTTCGATCCCGGCCGCGGCGGTCGAATTTCAATAGAGGCGAAATTCGAGAGGCCCGTGTACTGTGCGATGTCAGTGTACGTTAAAGAACCCCAGGTGGTCGAAATTTCCGGAGCCCTTCACTACGGCCTCACTCATAGCCTGAGTCGCTTTGGGGCGTTAAATCCCTATAAGCCCATAAGCCTGAACTCAGTCACAGCGCTCCTTGTGGCCTGTGCGAAAAGTGGAAAGCTTTCGCAAGGTTTTTCCCGCACTACGCGACGAAGCTGCGGCAGCTTTGGCAACGCCGGCTTTTTAGCATCACGAGCTCCTTAACGGTCTCGCGTTAATAGTTTCTTTATGGACTTCTAGGCCAGCTGACTAGTCCTTGGAATGTCCTCGCCCTTTGATTGCGCCTGCCCGTTCTGCACAGTTCTCGCTGCCTGCGCGCGTGTAGCATACCGTCGGGCGTGTGATCCAGGGCGTAGTCCTCGGAAGAGCGGAGCGACTCGACGAGGCTCCGGCACTGGTCCAGCTTCAGTCTGTCGGCCACAAGCCGCAGCTGGGCGGCGTTCAGGTCGGGCGCTGCTGCGTCTCCTGCGACGGCGCTGCAGGCGGACAGCAACCACGTCGCCGCCAATAGCACGGGGCCCAGGTAGGGCATGGGGCTGCCGAGACCCAGCATAGCACTCGCTGTTGTCCTCGTTCGGCCGCTTCTTCTGGAGGTCAGTGGCGCGCGCCCGCGTGGTGCTCTCTGGCGTCACTTCGGCTTCCTTTGCTTCTATGGCACCAACATGAAAAAACAACGCTGGCCACCGTGGAAAACATGATGCCTGATCTACGAGGTGCCCTTCCTAGATATAAAAAGGCAGAGATAACGGATGTTATCCGTACATTCTCTTCCACTTCACTGTCTACATTGCTTGAAAAATGCTCGACGTCCGTACACAGGCAGCAGTTATAGTAGTAGTAGAAAACGCTTATTCAATGAAAAGGGGTTAGGGGCGGTCTTGCTCGTGTCCTCAGTGTGGGACTCCGTTGGCTAAAGCTGCTTATCGAGCTCTCTCAACCAAGGACCTTTGGGTCGCGAGGTCGGAGCAGCGGTTAAAACAAGCTGGACATGTGCGCACACAAGGTGCGCAACGACGGTTTGCATCGCACACCGCATGCTGCGAACGGCGACTCCGAAAACGGAAGATGGCGTCAGTCCTGGTGACGCCACCTGTTGTGTGCAATGTGAACTGCTGTGTGTAGGCAAACAGCATCGGTGTTGTGGTGCGCATTTTATTACATTGTGTTGTACAAATAGGTGTTCATGCCGACCGCACAGAGTGTGATGCTGATGTTCGTAAGATTTTTTTTACACAGTTTCTGTCTTTCATATCCTCTATTTTTCTTTACTTTCTTGTGCTGGGCAGCTTTGGGCTCACAAAAAAGCTTGATTGCACCGGCGCTGCTTGCTTCGCTCCAGAGCTTTCTTCTTGTTTTATGCACGCTAGTCGGCATTAACTGTTTTGAAGATTCACCACGCTATAGGTAAAGCCGATTTCGCCGTGGGCTGTCGGCTGACCTTCAAGTGAGCCAGAGGTCAAGTGTGGCTTTAGGCCTTACCATGTGTGGTCCACCATGGTTTCGCAGCACTTGACCTTTCGATTCGTAGGTAGAGGGTGGTAGAATAGTCACGTGACAATCGCATGATGTCGTGCGTTGGAAACTGCCGTTGTGACGTCACTCTGGGGGGAATATACAGAGCTTAGATTGAGCTTAAGAAAAAACAATTGCCCTGCCCGCAGGGAAGAATATACAGGCCGCAGAGTTCATTGGGTGACCAACCTTTCGCGATCAACAGTTAATTTAACTGCTACCTGCTAGGGTAGCAGGTTGGGCGCGCTGCCTATCCAGTGTGCGGAACGCACTCCACAATTTTGCTACGATTGAAGTCGGGAAAATCAGGGCAACATCGAGGTCGGCCAGTAGGGTGTATACACACACGAAATGATTCAAACTCGGGCATTTGGGTGCGGCAAAATTGGGAAAAACTCCCCCCCCCCCCCAAAAAAAAAAAACGTCATTTGTAAACGTTTTAATCTCATTAAATTACCGCTGCTTACGCAGGTTCGTCACATAGAATACCTGAATGTCCGTCCATTTTTTGTGCGTCTAGATGCTTTGTCACGCGGATAAAATATATATAAATATGCTTGTGCCAACGTCAGCGCGCTTGTTCCTTGCATCTGCCAGACTGACTTTACCTAGAACGCGTGACCCGAAAGTAAACTAAAATTAAGGAGGGCACTTACGTCCACTTACGTGCTTTTTATGCGGGAGCTTTGGTTCTTTTAATTTTTATTTATTTTTAAATTTGCTCGCTTCCTTTCTAAACACACACTGCTCATTAAAAGACAGTCGCAAGGCAACGCTTATACTCGGTTCACATTTGCTCGCCAGAAGGCAAAGCGGTTTTGTGGTCTACGGGTTGCGAGTTCGCCTCGCAATCTGAAAGTTCAATTGCCCGCGCCTTCGGAAGAAATTTTAGTTTTTTTTAATATCATGGTGACGTCATCCAAGATTTTTGGGACCACTGCTTCAGGTCAATCCCGACGACGGGTTTCTTTTCCGTTGAGCCATATTTAATATTTTCGCGTTAAAAACAAAAACAAAACAACGCCTGTGCCGAGCTGCCGAGAAGAGGCAAGGATTCTATGCAGGCATGTCGCACTAGCTACGTCATTGCTGCTGCGCGTCAATGCTTACTAGTGACGTAACGAAAATAATGCATAATGGTTTCTCTAGTAAAAACCGTCCTTGCGTAGTTACTCGCGTATGCATGAGCTGAAAACATTGAATAACACGCATGTATTCCTGCAGTGGCGTAATCTGGACGTAGCAAGGAGTAGACCACAACCATTTTTTTTCCTTCTACTTTTCTTCAGCTGTTCAGCTGCTACAAATTCAATAACTGAGGTACACAAGGCATCTACTTCTGGGCGGCACCACTTGGTACTTAACTACAATTTTGCAATTGAGCTCGAGAATGTAGCTACAGGTAAGCGCGACCGTCGTAAACGCTTACATTAATCATGGCCGGGCCTGATTAATACTGTTAGATGAAAGTACCACTGTACGCATCAATGGCAATCGCGGATGAGCAGTTTTCTGACAAAATTCGAATGGCGCGGCGCTGCAAGCGTATACCTTCAGTGTCTGGGTGACAGCTAGAAACCAAGGGAGGCACTACGAAACACCCTGTATAACAGGCAGAGGCTTCCGGATTAATAAATCGAACCAAAGTCTCAGCACACGGGCGTCTGCCCATCTCATTCGTCGAGAACCAGGACGGGAAACCAGCCCAAAGTCGAATTCGTCGAGTCATTGTCATGCCAGGATACAAAGAGAAGAAAACGCTTCATTTTAATAAAGATGTATCAAACAACAACAATAGAGTCGTAAAGTAGGGACTCCAACCACGGGGTTCATGCTCAGTTTGGTCAACAAACGTTTTCAGCGACAAGAACGTTAAAAAAAAAAAACAAGTAACGTAGACACCACAGGAAAGTGTGGCGAGATGGTACAAGTTAGTAGTTAGATGGGAGAAAACAAAAATAAATGATAAATGCTGAGACAGCAGAAAAACAAAACCCGAAATATTAGAAGAAAGACAGTTAAAAGAAATGAATAAACGAAGAAGCAGGCGGCGGTGGTTGAGCACGAAATTTTCTTACGCCGGAAGACCGGCCACTACTGCGTCGCTCTTCGAGAACGCATCGAGCTTCGGGATGTTGAACCCCACCGATGTCATACCGTATCTCTTTTGCTCACTTCGATTCCGTCGAGTTGTGTGCCGCTGGGGCCTCGACAAAACCCGCGCAAAAGGATTCACTCACAGGCCGTTGCGAGGCTATTCCGAAACCTCCCAGAGTGGCGCTGGAGGGGACTGCTTTCGCAAGGTCAAGAGCAAGCGCTTATACGCATACTGGTGACGTATCAGGGGAGAGGGAACGGTTAAAGTAAACGAGCCGCCGGCATCATTCGCTCAGTGTCCGCTGGACGTTGCAGCTCGTGTTCGTGAACTCCTCCGTGTTCTCGCGAGAGTCCTTGCTCAGTGGTGAGTACGCGTCGCACAACAGTTGTCCGCGTAAGTCAGCGCTGCATTAGAGCCGGCGGTAGATATGCGGGCAGCTTTTAATGTAAATCTCATTGCATTTTCTTTATTTGCTATGAAATCTAAACGTTTGAAGTAAGATTTTTAAAGTTTTGAATATCAAAGTAGTGAGACAATGAGCATTTTAAGGTAAAGTTATAATTTAGGCAGATTTTAGTCGACGTCTATAGCGCTTGCTTTGGTTCTTTTATATCCTGTCTTAAGCGCCCTAATCATATTGTGTTCAATATCTATTAGGAGTTATCCATACCATTTTCACGCGGACAGTTGTGTGAGGGACATTTTTCGGAGACACCGGTGTCCGCGTCGTATAATATGCCGTATACCCCGAAAGCCACAAACTGCCGTCACATGCATGTTACAGGTAGGACAAGGAGTATAAGCGTGCTCAGAAGGGTTCGTACCCTTGATCTCTTTATCCCGGGGTTGAGCGGATAGTCTGAGCTGGACACGGCATCAGTCTCCCGTGTGTATCGCTTTCAAGAACCCGCAGCTGCAAGGTTCGAACTCGCGGATATTTTTAATGCAGATCTTTGTCTGGGATAAATGGAAATGCCGGCTATGTATGTAAGTCGAAATTTACCTTCCAGAGGTTAAACTAGACCGGAAAAGGTAATTTGGCTCACTACTGCTATGTATTCTGTGTCGTCTTTTAATTCAGCCGGGATAGACCCTTGCGTATCGGAATCTATGCATGCAGTCGCTGCTGGGAAAGTCAACGGTGCAGGTTTTGTGGCTGTTGATCGACGTGTTAACTTTGCGGCAGCGAACTTTTGCGACTCCAAAGCTGTGCATCTGACGTAAAAGTATAACTTTAGACAGGGCCGTAGATTTACGCTAAATGTTTTTTTTTTTTGGGGGGGGGGGGGGGGGGGGGCATGTATTGAAATATTTCTAGTAACACTGACGCTTGCTGCTCAAATAGCTCGGGAAAGTCAGAAACTATACTCTCTTCATTTTGCACCGTGCTCTCAGATGCACGTAGCCAGACGCGCTCCGCGTAGCGTCCCCCAAAGTGCCGCCGTGCCGCGAGCTCGCTCAATTTTCCTGCTGCTTTTCAAACGCGCCGACTTGTCAGCTCCTCCTGCCCAAGCGAATGTGGAAGACGTGCCAGCAGCGCCCGGCAACAGCGTCTTCGGCGTTAGGGACAGAGAGAATAACAACTTTGCCAATTGCTTATCATCCAGGCTGAGCTTATCACGTTCTTGCGTTGTGTCGTCGCGTCAGCCGAAGGATATATGTTTTTCTCGACGGTGCTGCTTCGTACGCTGTGAAATTCTTGGAGAAGCTATCGTCCAGGGCCCTTCCCCCTCTCCTCAGCTGGCGATGAAATTCCAGCGTGCGGTAAAGAACGCGAAGAGGCAGCGGTGGCGCCACAATCGTACACACAAGCGGAAACGCGGCACGCGAGTGGATGGGAGATTTTCGTATAACATTATTCCTTCCCGAATCACGGATGCTAGGCAACCCTGCTATTTATCAAGGATACCTTTTTTATTGGTCATCATGTCACGAGTTTGAATCGACTGGCGGGAAGATCTAAATTTTCTTGGTGAATAATAATAATAATAATAATTGGTTTTCTGGGGAAAGGAAATGGCGCAGTATCTGTCTCATATATCGTTGGACACCTGAACCGCGCCGTAAGGGAAGGGATAAAGGAGGGAGTGAAAGAGGGGCCGTAGTGGAGGGCTCCGGAATAATTTCGACCACCTGGGGTTCTTTGACGTGCAGTGACAAGCACAGCACACGGGCGCCTTAGCGTTTTTCCTCCATAAAAACGCAGCCGCCGGGGTCGGGTTCGAACCCGGGAACTATATAGTCGGTTTTTGGGGAAAGGAAATGGCGCAGTATCTGTCTCATATATCTTTGGACACCTGAACCGCGCCGTAAGGGAAGGGATAAGGGAGGGAGTGAAAGAAGGAAGGAAGAAGGAGGTGCCGTAGTGGAGGGCTCCGGAATAATTTCGACCACCTGGGGATCTTTAACGTGCACTGACATCGCACAGCACACGGGCGCCTTAGCGTTTTTCCTCCATAAAAACGCAGCAGCCGCGGTCGGGTTCGAACCCGGGAACTCCGGATCAGTAGTCGAGCGCCCTAACCACTGAGCCACCGCGGCGGGTTCTCGGTGAAAATGAAAATTGGCTTTGGGGAAGGAAATGGCGCAGTGTCTGCCTCACATCTCGGCGGACACCCGAACCGCGCCGTAAGGGAAGGGATGAAGGAGGGAGTGAAAGAAGAAACTGTAATATATTCGTCTTCTGGCAGATGTATAGATGCCAGCCTGTGAGTGCTCGCGTCCCTGTTTCCTGCGTTGCTGTTACGCTCGAACGCGTCGCTACCCCGACTGCAGGGCGCAAAACTGCGTCGGAACGAATGCATCCGTGCATGATATATGTTGCCCAAGATTACGTCCGGTGTCGCGACCGGAGGCAGCGGCGTGGAGGCTCAGCGGTGGCATGGAGTCTTCGGAGAATGGCGAGCTGTTTCCGTTGCGCCTGTGTTATCTCTTCGACGACACGCGCGAGCCAATCTGCTTTTTATGCACTGTAGGGGCAGACCGCCACGAACAGGAAAGACGCCGCTGGCTGCATGTCAAGCGCGGTTGTGGTGACCAGGATTTTGACCTAAAGGCAACATATCATAGCACCCCGATGACTCTCAGGAGAAGGCAAGCGTTTAATGGTCTCGAATCTGCTTTTCACTCTGAAGTTTCCTCGTGGCAGACGTTCCTCTCTCTTGGAGGTCAGTAAAGAAATAAGGCAGGAGCCGGGACATTTAATCCGTTTTAATAGGGAAATCGGCCGCACAGGACCACAATTCGCGAAGTCAAGTAAGAATTCTTGGAGCCTGTAGATCGAGCTCCCGCGATAAAAGGACGAGCTCAGAATCCTCTATAGTGCACCTTTAACAGTTGATAGGATTCTTCTCGTGGCAGCCACCTTATGGTCCCTCCCTCTTCTTCTCTGGAAGTGGAGAGGGACATTTTTCTCTCACTGTCTTTCTCCACTTTGCCACCTAGCTGGCAGCCATGGCAGGTCGCAGCTGGCTCTTCCGAGCACAAGCCTTGGCAGGTGGCTCTTGTCCCCATGCCAGATGGCATGTGTGTAACATTGCCGGTGTTTCCTTTCAAGGGTGGGGGGGGGGGGGATGGTGGTTACGCTATCGCGTAATTCTTGTCTGGAGCCTTCTCCTGTGCGTAGCTCTGTGTCGTGATATCAATGGCTGCCCGAAGTGAGCAATGTTTTTTTATCTGGTCCTCTCTCTGATGCACTCCTGCAGGATAGCCAACCATGTCGTCGACGTCACAGAAGCACCGCAACTTCATTCTGAGCCAATGGGAGAGAAGGACGTCACAGACCTCGCTGGCATTGGCGACGTCCTCGGAAAGCGGCTGAAAGACAAATCCTTTGATAAGGTAAGACGATATAGACACGCACACGATATACGACATAGACATGCATACGATATAGACACGCATACGATATAGACACGAACAGCTTTTAGCTAAATGCAGAAACAAGCCAGTGTCTCGGCTGTTATATTCGCTATCATCATCTTCATCAGCCAAAATATGTCCATACCAGGAGGAAGGCCTCTCCCATCGATCTCCAATTAACCCATTCCTGCGCCAGGGTTATAAGATTTGTGCTCCAACTACATTTGTATTCGGTGGGCCGCCGCGGTGGCTTAGTGGTTATGGCGCTTAGCTGCTGACCCCAAAGGTGCGGGTTCAATCCCGGCGGCCGAATTTCAATGGAGGAGAAATGCTAGAGGCTCGTCTACTGTGCGGTGTCAGTGCACGCTAAAGACCCCAGGTGGTCGAAATTATCCGAAGCCTTTTACTACAGGCGTCCCTCAGAGCCTGAGTCAGTTTGGGACGTCATTTGCTACCGAACAAACATTCGCATAGCCAGCAAGAGCAACCAAATAAAATTGACTGATTTAAGGGTGTTCATACCCAAGGGTAGCTGGTGATTAATCAACTGCACATCTCCAACCAAAAACTTTAATTTTAAACCAACGTTTCGAAGACGACTCGGCTCCTTCGTCAGGGCAGTAGCTAGCGTCCTTAAGTATGGAGGGGAGGAGGGGGTCAAGAAACGAAAGCTGTGATGCGAAAGGCGGGTGTGGCGGGAGGAAGGGGGGAGGGTTAAGGCTGTTAGTCACGTTGTCGCACTGTGGGGAGGCGGTCACTAGTGACTTTTTTTCGCTGAGTTGAAGAGTGAAGTCCCTGGGCATTTACTGGGGCAGGTTTCCTTTTGTGCGGTTAATGTTGTTCGGGGTGGTTTGCTGGTGATGTAATTCACTCAAAGCCAAGCGAAGGGCAACACAAAGGCAGCTGCAGTCCAGGCGCGAGCTGACTAAGTCAACAGTGCCATGCAACATGGGGGCCTGAATCTTTCTCATATTCATATCCCTGGACAATGTAAGGCATGTCCGTCGTGGTTCGCTCTCACTGGGAACAAAAACTGGATGGAGTTATGCTCAGTGTCCTTTTAGAAGCGGAAAGAATCGTGACAAAATACGGGCGATTCTTTTTCTCTATCAAGTTAACCATTTGCGATTGGTAAGCCCACCTTCGACACGAGAACCGGCCAGCTAGCGAGCAAGCTATGCTTTCCCGGACGACACAAGTGGTTGTTACGATATCGACGGTAGAAAGGCAAAATAATGGACGGAGAAAAGGTGCCATGAGAAAGTTATTGGATCGCACAGTCTATATTGTGACATGGCAATGAGTTAGCATTATCACCGCTTTACATCTGGTATGCATAATAGAAGGTCCTGGATCCATGCTTCCACAAAGCAGCTTAACTGTCACACCACATAAGCAAATCACTAGCGCAACTGGCGCTCCGGACACCTTCCAGATCTGCCAGACGCAAAGTAGCGCATGCGTCGCGGATTTGTGGCGCCATCTGTGAGGGATTTGTGGCGCCATCTGTGCGCAGCTACGCAAACTAGTGCTTGCGGTATAAGCACAGCGCGAGAGCCTGGCGGTTTCAGCACATGCATTGAGAAGCTGCGGGGATGACCGAGTGGTCTAAAGCAGCGGGCAGCGGTGTTGATCTGTTCGCGTCGGCATGGGTCCGAGTTGTGCTCGCGGCTGTAAGTATGGATATGTTTTATTTATTTACTTAAACACTGTCACAACACTACATACCCACCCACACACATATGACGGACGCTGGCTTTTGTTCACGATGCGGCTTCTAATGCTAACGCGCTGCAATACTGCCTCAGTATGTGCTGCAGATTAATGGCGTCGCCACTGTTTCTTGCTGTTTCAGGCCTACGTTGTTTTGGGCCAGTTCCTCGTAATGAAGAAGAACAAGGATGTTTTCATCTCCTGGCTGAAAGACATCAGCGGTGCAAACAGCAGGCAGGCGTTAGACTGCTACCAGTGCTTGAAGGAGTGGTGTCAAGAATTCCTGTAAACTACGAACACTGCCCTCACGCAGTTCCTCAAAATTACCTTTATGGAAAAGAAGCAGCCGTTCTATGAGAATTTCTCGAAGGGCGCTCCGCCCACCAGGGGAATGTCGGGAACCGCGACCTTTTGTGTTCGGCTCGATTAGTGTGTGACCGAAAACGCGTATTCTGATGAGGAATCATAGCTGCGTCACAACTGCACCCCACGGTGCGCTGACCAGGTTCTTTTAATTAGTTGTGTATCGCTTCTTAACTTAATTTCAAACTTCATTTCAAGTTACGGTTTGGTATTAGGCGCATACGTATCGAAAGGAACAAGAAAGGTCCAGGAGCTATGCTTCGAGGAAATAAACAGTCGTACAACTGAGTCCGCGTGTTCGAACAAATCCAAGCCAAGCCAGAAACCGAAGGTTGCACTTCCCGGCATCCCCGGGAAGTGCGAACGCTCGTAGAGGCAGTTTCGTTTCTAGGTAACTGTAGGAAACTCTACGACTGCACTTGTCATATTGCAGACGCGATGCCGATTTTCACACTCGTGTTCATGGGTTTGCTTTCGAGCACCCCTCTCCCTTGTGTCTTTCAGTTGCTTCCCATCTTTCATGCAGCGGTTGCGTCATCATCGGTCCTGCTTCTTTATATCTAAAATGAAACGACTCCATCGGCCACTTTTCGCGTGCAATAGAAAAGAGTGCGTTGGAAAGTATGTCGTCAACGAAGTACACCCGGTGGAGGCAGAAACGACATTTCCATACGTGACTGGCCAAGGATCCGAAGTGTACTCGCCGATGGTTGCGCACGTGCTGTAGGCACCTTCTGTACACTTTGCAAACGTGTTGTAATATCTGAAGTGAAAATAAAGAAAGAAAGAAATGAGTGGACGGAAGTCCCCACAGAGAGTGGGCAGCGCCGAAGGAAACCGTCGTGTCAAACGCACACAGACAAGTGTCTTAAAGGGTCCCTGAATAGGGTGTTTGAGGTTACTTATAAAAGGCTTGGATTATGGAGAGTACAGGCCACCGAAAGTTCATGCCGCTTACAGTACTTCAAAAGCGAACTGATCTTTTACAATATTTTTTTAAAAATTCGCGCTTCCACGCCTCGCGGCGACGTGAGGCGCCGAGCGTTCGCCTGAATCCGAACTCGTTACGTCATGCAGCACTCGTTACGTCAGCCGCGAAGGGCTTTCATCGGTTTCGTCGTGACGTCTATTTCTGACGTCACGCACCTTCTACCGCTGCGGCCGGAAGCTCCGCCCCCTCCTCCCGTGCGTGTCGACAGCCGCGTGGGGATTTCAGCGTGCAAAAAGTGCCGCAAGGAGAGAGGGAGATGGCGCGTAAATTCAAATTTTCACTACAGATAACTCAGCTTCCATAAAACGCATTAAAATATTCTTGCTGGAGGATATTTGCGAAGCGGAGTCCTTTAACATCGTAGGCATACCGCAGCTTTATTCGGAGCCCCTTCAACTGTCCAGAGCCTCAGTGGCATTCGCATGGTGTCTTATTGCCGCGAACATTTGCAGTGTTTGTTCATTCTTCAAATCTGTTGCCACACAACTTTATCGCCTTGTTTGCGACACAAGACGCGACTACAATTATCTCGATTGATCGCAGCCAGGCAGAGCTGATTCTACGTTGTTCCGGAATATTCTAGTAACTTTGCACGCTTTATCTCGAAAGTTCGCTATCAGCTTTAAATGGAGCACGGGAGACAGCGGCGGGCATTCTGTTCGACGACCTCCGAGCACGCTTGTCGCTTCGCCGCCGCCGAGGGATTCAGTCCATTTTGGGTGCAAGCCAGCCCAATAAACAGTTTTCTTTTAGAAGACCCTTTTGTCCGTCTTCATCGCTGCTTCGACTGCCGTCACCACTACGTGACAATATGGACCAACATTCGTAATTTGATGAGCTCACAGTACACGGGTGCCTTGCGCGTTTCGGCTCCATCGGAGCGCGGCTGCCACGGCCGGGTTCGAACCCGGGTACTCCGAATCAGTAGCCGAAGTACCTGGGTTTCAACCCAAACAAACGTAGCGAGGCGGCGAGTTACCGGGTGAGGAGGATGGCGAAATTTCTGTGCGCGCGTTCGACGCGTGCACAAACCACGAGCTCCGCACAATGCGAGCTCTTGCGGATGCCGTTCGATGCAACGCTGTCGCGCAATCTATGCAACGAAGTCGTCGTTTGACGGCTCCACACCTCCCTCAGGCCCGGTCACAACAGCTGTGAATGCAATGAGTTCATCAACTCAAGTTGGTGACGTAACCGGAATCGCAGTGCTAACGCGTACCCCTCCGCATCAATTCAGTTGACCATGTTGCATTTTTTTACGCAAAACTGTCAAGACCGGAAGCCGAAGAGTGTCCGAACACCGTTATTGCCCTGTCATGTCAGAAGTTAATGAAATGGGCCATGGACGATGGATCTTCCAGTTCAGTGCATGCGAAGACGAAGGAATCTGCAGCTGTTCCATGCGCGCACCATTTATCAAGCTTTATGACTGACACGTCGCCAAGAGATGTGGCACCAAGGTGGTGCTCTCTGCTTCCCTTCAATAGGCATATTATTCCCTGTGGCTCAGAGGAAGACTGAAAACGTGGGTCGCGTCACCAGGCTGTAACACCGAGTGAAGTTTTTGAGCTGTCAGTCCGGTGATGTTTGTAAGATTCCCCTCGAGTGTGGTCATTTTGTTAATATACCGGCCAAAGAGGGCGCTGCTCGAACATTCGCTTGATAGTGCACTAAGATATTAGGAACAGCATTCTTTTTCCAGTGATCATTGCAGCGCATGCTAAGATTGCAGTCCATTTCTGACAAAACAGACGTCTTGTTTTCGCCATTCGCAGCACCATGAAAAGGAAGCTAGTGATGGAAGTATTGTATATCCCCTCTTGTAGAAAGTGTACGACAAACCGTCAACAGCGCTCTCAAGGAAAGAAATTGTCCATCTCCAATGATTTCAAGGCTGTCATGGTTTGTTGTTAGCTTGCGGTGATACCTGATAAGCTTCTTTTGCTCTAACGAGTTTTCGCTTATATTCGAGTGGCGAGAACGCAGCCTATACTACGTTCTTCTTGTGTCTTCAAGTTTTCGTCTGTTTATCATTATGAACAATATGCAACTCGGCCTACTTCCTATTTTGCCTTTTCAGGCCTGTCAGCACTGGCGGCCTTGGCTATGTGCGACAGACTGCTTCGTGCTCTTCCGAGGCACTTGTTCGGACACGATAGTCAGTGCGTTCTTACAGGTCAGCTTAGTGATTGCTTTGGAGGTCATCATTGTTTTTTTTTTCTCATTTTTGTGATTGTTCATGATTGGGGGGAAGGGGGATGAATTGAATAGGTGTTTTTGCTGTTCGTCGGTTATTCGTTCGTCTTATTGCTGAATTCTTGTTTTCAGCGTTGAAACACTTATACAAAGGCATGTTTTCCATTATCATCTCTGCACCCGTGTTCAGCTCGATATACTGTGACCGGCCTGTACGGGACCTACTTACCTTTCACGAGGGATTAAAATTCCTTTCTCTCCGTGCATGAATATTTTCTGCTTTATTCTGAGACCTTGCGTGTGGAAGGACGGCTGTAAACCACCTTGACGCCGTCTGTGAACTGCCCCTTTCGTGACCCTCCTTGAACGCCTGGACCTCGCTTTAGCAGTTGTGAAGTTGTGACACAGTGTTAGCAGCTTTTATTTTGCTGCATCATACCCGGCTCGCAGATGCACTACCTGACACGTGATTATATCTCAGACTTCAGAGCCAACGGAAAACCCACACAATGAACCTCCACAGCAAATGCGGTTGCGAAGTTTACTGTGTCGTGTGTTCGTTAATTCAGGGTATTTCCATGCGATACATGCCGTGCAGTGTGGGAGGACTTACCGCTAGGCGCTTGGCCGCAGAGTTGCCAAGCCGCCCATATTTTTTTGAGTGACACGGGCCTCTACTCCCGTTGTAATTCCAGCATCTCTCTTCTCACCACATCGTCACCCATCAGGACCCTCTTTCTTCTCCTCCCTTTCCCCAGTGCAGAGTAGCAGGCCAGATATCAATCTTTCAGGCCAACCTCTTTGCCTTCGTATCATTAAATTTATCTATCTGTCTGTCTATGTGGCCGGCTGTGGCGATGGCATAGCGTTCTCGTGCAGTGACCATGATCTGTTCGCACCGCCGCTGGTTCGACACCCAGTCGCGCCAATGTTTATTTTATTTCTGCATGGGCTGTTGCTATTGTAGGTTTTGCCAAGGTCAATATTCACACAAACTCTGCGTACCGTTTAGACCTCGTGAAGTAGTGCTTTCGTACTAAACAAATTTGCTCCAGTTCGAGCTGCGCCTGTCTACTTTGCAGAATAAAACAACAGTCACCACAAGCATGTTAATTGATTGACTGCTTGTTTATTTTATCCACACTGCTATTTATTCGCCTGGGCGGATTTCAATCTGATGCCATTTCCAATCTACAGACAGATTTAGTTTTTGCACCTCTTACGCAGGAAAGCTGTTCATTGGGGCGTGTTATCTTCGATGACGAAACAAAGCCCATGATGACGCAGCAGTCAGGCAGAATCTGAAGAGTCGCTGCATGAAAAGCTGAGAAGAGTGCTGAACGGTGTCTCGCGATCTTTTCAAGGTCAATGATAGCCTGATTAAACAAGAGGGAAATGGGGACGCCGCAATTGCAGTGACGCAGGCGCAGTGTGGCTCGTTTACATGAAGTTCTGGCACCAGTCATCCACACAGCGGTAGCAGTCTCGCGCCTGCCTGCGGTTGGCGCCGCTGGCGTTCGACAGCCAGGAGGTAAACCGGTCCTCATTGCGCCTCATCAGCAAGTATTGTCCAACGACATTGTCGGCCTGAAAAGATAACATACCGGATATGACACGGTACAAATGCAATCGTATACGTTCTGTAAATGGGGCTTCAAAATTCTAACTGGTAGAGATACAAAATAAAGAATTCATGCTATGCTGATGCGATTGTGACTAATGTATACGGACTACTGCTTGCCTTGTTTACATTTAAAATGTTTTTCTCCACTGCATTGAAAACATGTTCTTTCCTTGAACTCACGTATTATGCAATGTAAGCTATGTCTTTGTCATTTCCTCATTTGTTGCTCTTGTAGACTAGTTTCCGTTGTAGAGACACTCGTATGTAGTGTTACTTAGAATTTTATTTGTGTTTATTACGGCAGCCTTTGGGCAGAATCGGAAGGCACGCGGTCTGTTACGGACTCAATAAAAATTAACTTATTTGATTTGATAGTAAGACCTTATTGTCCTGCGATTCCTCTACTACGACTGCTTCGATTCCCTACCCTGCCACTGGTACAACTATAGCTATAGAGCCTCTAGCGTCATTGAAAAGATAGTCGGCAACTAATCTCCTTTGGTGGTTCTGTGGTATCAAAGGCACGACCGAACAATAACAAAGGGGCGAGTGAGAAAGCAATCCTTATTATTTTTGCTATTACTGGTTGTGGGATACACTGGTATCCCCTCCTCGTCCCACGCGCCAGCGGCGACCGTGACTTACACGGGCGCGCTGACCACCAGGAATGCGGAGAGAAGGCACCCCCGCGACTCTGCTCATTTCCGCCCCAGCACTGACGTGACGTCACGGCAGCGCGCTGCCATCTGCGGAGAGGGTAGCACGCCTAAGCTTGACGGCAACGATTTGCTGCCAGGGAGGCAATGCCCGAAGGGATAAAAGGGGAGGAACGCGCGGCGGGAAGGGAGTCCGCTGCCCGCCGGCCCCCGAACACCAAAGCCGGTCGACGTCAACGACTTGGTGAGCTACTGAACATCTATTTTACGGATAGAACATTCTTCCGCAGTGTGCTTTACCTCGCGTTAGGATAATAAACTATTTCCTAGCGTGCCCTGCCGTTGCCTATTTCGTCCGGACCTGCCGTGGCTGCGACTCTGCGCCACGGGTTGGGGAAACGTGTTGCGTACTTGAATAACGCCTGCGTGTAGCTTGCACGGAAGCTCGCCTTCCCGGCCGGCTGGACGCAGAGTGACCCCATATGGTATATTTATTCATTCCTTATTCAATACTGCAGGGCTTTCATTTGGTCCAAACAGGAAGGGCACAAATATACGAGAAAAATGTTCACGTCAGTGAATACTGCGAGAGCAAAGAAAAGATAAAGGCAGAGAATTTATATATATAAACAAAATAGGGAGATAACTACAAAAATAAAACAAACAGCAAATAAATGACGTAAAAGTTATGAACCTCAATGTAAAAGTGATCGCTCAAGATAATTTTTACAAGTAAAGCATTCCATTCGTTAACTGTTTCTGGAAATTCAGAAAATTTTGGATTGTTAGCACGTGTTAAAAAAAGTGGCGTGGTATGAACGAATGTTAGTGATGACAAACGCTGCGGGTTTGCAAAGTCCGCATGTGGAGAGCGTCCGAACTGCTTAGTTTACAATGAATTAGTTGGTGGAAGTTAGGCGGGAAACTTTACGTCTTAAACGGAGAAATTACATTTGGTTTGTTGACAGTCACGACGACCGATAATCAGTCATTTCGTACCAGTTTCACATAGTATGTACTGTGGGTCTGATGGCATGCTTCTCTGCTCGACAAACCGTGGCAGTTTATGAACGTAACGGCCGGCCTCAGCTCCTGAAAGCCTCGCGCCTGTGATCTGTGCCTTTCGGTTTTTCTTGGCGACGCTGCCTGCAGGTTCTTGCCTCCGGTCCGGTTTTCGCTGTTGATGGGTATATTTCTGCGACACCACAGACAACAGCGCGGACGGCAGATCCGCCTTCGCGTGCCCTGCCCATCGGCGTTTTCCTGCTCGTTTCCTTGTTCATCTAAGTGTCCTTATGGAGTCCGTAAATGCAAAATGCGCGCAAAATCCGAGGGTCGTCTTACTCTCATAAAGCCCTGGTCTCTCAGCCGACCTCCCAGGCTGTCGCCAATGCCAGCAAGGTCCGTGACGCTCTTGTTTCCCATTGGCTCAGAAGTAAAGCTGCGGTGCTTCTTGGATGTCGACGACATGGTTGCCTTTTCTGCAGGGAAACGACGGGGAGGAGATAACTACGTATGATTGCTTCGGGAAGTCACTCAAATCGTGACGCATAACGAGGTACAGAAAAGAGCTCTTGTCAAGGCTCGTGAATTTTTTTTTATTTCATGCATTGCCACGCTATAAAACTGAGCAGATGTACGTTAACGAATCTCACCACGGTGTCCGCATTGTCTGGGGTCAAAGAATGTGTAACGCAATGGTCGCAGTTTCCACAATTAAGGAATAACAACAGAGACGAACTCCCGGCAAACCAGAGAAATCACGTCAAGTGAGTGGACCGTGAACCTGCTATTCCCACGACGGATGGAAACAGCAGACGACACAGTGTCTGAACTTTCGGCAGCAGATCTAGCTGCAGGGAATAGCATCGTCATCCATGCTGCACGTTTACGGCTCAGCACCTGTGTAAGGATCATCCTCCGGATTTATGAAATTGTTATGCTTGGCCTGACGCACCTGCGCCTAAGACTGAGCTTAGATAAGCTTGGTTTCAGACGCCGAAAGTGTACATGTAAGCCGAAAGAATATAAAGCCTGCCTCCTATCTTCAATCTGAATAGACCAGGTACTCGGACAGGTTGTTAAGAGTGCATGGCATCATGAGGGTCACGTGGCGTCAAGTGGTGCGGCCTTGACGCGAAACTGCATCGTACAAATGACGTTAACGCACTTGTTAACCAATCTAGGGAATTTCAAATCAACATTTCCTGCCAATTATGTGCGCATCTTGTGGCAGATTTTGAACGTAGGACGAAACGTCCTTTCAGGCGATCTAATTATAAAGCGAATGTTCCCAAAGGGATACTCAAGGCAGATAGAAGTTGATCTATATCTACAGGGTACCACGTTCTAGTAACAAAGAGACCACTCTCACCGAAAACGGAGCTTTTGTAAGCTAGAAAAAGAGCAAAAAACGGAATACAGGTGTCGTCATCTCGGGCCGATTCCGCAAAGTAAAATGCACGCGTTGGCACTAATTTCAATTACGTATCTCAGAGGCTACGCTGCACACCATAATTCACTTCCGAACGGTGTCGACCCGTCCTCATTGGTAAGGACATGACGAGTTTGACTTCACTGGCGGGAAGATTTTTAACCTATATTTCTGCATCTTGTCACCGCACAGTCGTCTTTGAAGCGAAGCTTATAACGCGGCGGATGTTGCACCGTACCTCCTCAAGCTTGATAGTAATTGCGAGGTGAGCGTGCATTGCGCAGGACGGGTGTAATTGAAAACTAATGGGAGGAGTCTTTGTTGTGAATTTGGCGTAGCCTACCTAATGATAATGGCGACTTTGTCAGCGTGTATTCGTAGAGGCTCCCCTGAATCAAGTTAAGATCCTGCGCGAGTGCAATAACAAAAAAGCACGAAGCGTATTTTGTGAAGAAGAAGAAACAAAACTTTTCAGTAGCACTTTAATGAGGCTTCATACTAGTGAAGTACGTTTCCTCTAAGACGCTGTGACGTGATCCCCTTTTTTGCTATATGCACTCGATATCCTTCTTCGCCTGTGCAAATGAAATGTATTGTTCGCTTGTTTACTTCGTGTATGCCATTTTATTTTTCTTACGGAAAACACCCGTCTTGATCGTGTGTAATATTGTTTAATATTTATGTATTGTAAGTTGTGTGAGCCACCGCTTTGCGGTCAAAGTCAGTGGCTGGGTGTCCATGGCCCAGTCAAGCTGCCCAAGGGGCAGCTTTTATTGTTGGAATTCTTCCATCATGTATATTATGGTAGTGAGGTGAACATTATTATTATTATTATTATTAAAAATTTTAAACTGTATTTTCGATGCTCCCTGTGATACCGTGTCACTCACTGCGCTTGTTCCGAGGGACGGTCCACTTATAGACCGAACGTGACGCAAGGTCTTGCCTGACGTTGTGGGGTTGACATGGGGAGATAGGTACTTTCTCCCCACTCAATCGCGGCTGACACGGTTCAAAGCCGCCCGGACCCCACCCCGTGATCGCGTACGCTACCGAGCGCTCGCCGACCACGGCGGGCCTTGCTCTGGGGGAACAAAGGAACGACACATTGGCTGACACAAACAGGCATTTATTGCTACAGAAACAATAACGCCAGCTAGCAACAAGGTACGCTAATGAATCGAGGGCGTCCGACTCACCAGCAAGGTTCCGAGCGAATGTTCGCCCGCGCTAGGGCAAGGGATATAAACTCCGCAGGCCGGACGGGACGAGTAGAATCAGAATCAGAATCAGAACGTTTATTCACGCAGAAATTTATACACAAAATGCTGTGTAGTCATCTGGATCCTTAGCCGCTATGGCTAGTGATGGATCCATTACAAACATTGTCAGAGTTAAACAATCACTATATGGAGCATTGCTATGAGCAACAACACGTGTTTAGCTTGGTGCATCAGATTGCTTGTTAAGGTAGTGGCGTTTTAGTTTAGAAACAAAGTTGGACGTGTATTTCATGTAACACGGCACGGTATTCCATATTTTAGCCCCGATAAAAGAAATTGAGCGCCGCCCGTATATGTTGTGAGCTATGGGTAAATTAAAATTATTGTGCTGTGCCTGCCTAGTGTCACGTTTGGGAGAGATGAATATGGAAGAAGGATGTGGAGAGTTCGTGCTAATTATCTGGCGGACTAAAATGGCCGTTTTGTACTCACGTACATTGGTGAAGGGCATTATGTTTAATTCATCAAAAAGAGGTTTGGATGGTATTGCTCTCGGTGCATATGATATTATTCTGACAGCCCTTTTCTGGAGAGTGCTAACTTTTGCTAAGTAAGATGCGAAGGTGAAACCCCAGGATTCAATGCAGTATATTAAATGGTTATGGAAAACGCTGAAATATATCATTCGTAGTGTGTTCTTGTCAAAATGTTTTTGTGCTTTAATTAGTGCATAGCACCCAGAGGTTAACTTTTTGCATAAGTTTTCTATATGAGGTGCCCAGTGTAGATTCTCATCAAGAGTTACTCCTAAATATTTGTAGCTTTGAACCCGTTCAATTGGTAATCCATCGAGATGGAGACTACATTCTACGGGGGTAGATTTACGACGGGAGGTGAAAGCAATGAACTTTGTTTTTTTAACATTTAGCGCTAGTTTGTTAGTGCTAAACCAATTTGCTGCTTTTTGGAGGCTATCATTTGCAAGTGATTCAGCCTTTTCTGCCGACTGATGAGGTATTAGTAGAGCTGTGTCATCTGCGTACATGACTGCTTGTCCATGCTCAATGAAACGAGGAAAATCATTTATAAAGAGGGAAAAAAGCAGGGGGCCAAGTACTGACCCTTGCGGAACTCCTGTCCTAACTTCCCCCATTGAAGATCTTTGATCTGAGATTTGCACGAATTGCATGCGGTTAGTTAGGTAGCTACGGAAAAAATTGATGGCTGGTCCTCGAAATCCATAACTTTCAAGTTTCTGTAACAAAATGTCATGTTTAACAGTGTCGAATGCTTTTCTAATGTCAAGGAATATGCCTATAATAATCTTGTTTGAATTTAAAGCCCGGTTAATTATTTCTGTTGCTGAGTGTACTGCTGTGCCTGTAGAATGACCTCTGCGGAAACCATGCTGTTCTCTGGCTAAGATGCCATATTTTTCAACAAAATCCTGTATTCTCTTAGCTATTAGTTTTTCGAAGAGCGTATTAATGCAACTCAGTATGGTGATTGGGCGGTAATTTTCTACATCATTGGGATTGTCGTTTTTGTAGATCGGTACAACTCTCCCAATCTTGAGCGTTTCAGGATAGATACCCGATAAAAAAGCCTGATTAAATATTTTTTCCAGTGGAAGGCACAAAATATGAATGTTGTCCTTAATGATGTTCACTGATATTTCGTCATGACCCATAGCTTTATTAAGCGACATCTGGCGGACGACAGCAACAATTTCGGCAGCTGTTATCTCTGTGTAAGCAAAAGTATTAGAGCACGGAGTTGGCAAAACAGTACAAGAGTTGATTTGCAAGGTGGCAGCTATACTATTACCTATGTTAAGGAAAAAATGGTTGAACGTTGAAGCAAGACATGCTAGGTCAGAGTTGAAGGCACTGAGCTCTGGCAAAATACTACATTTCTCGAGGGATCTAGTAATGGAAGCGATTATCCGCCATATTTCTTTTGAGTTACCTTGGGCTTTCTTAACCAGGTTGCTATAATACTGTTTTTTTCGCCTCCGCATCATAGAAAGTGACATATTCCGTATGCTTCTGTACTTTTCCTTGTAATAATTGTTGTTTGGATTTTTCATCAACTTAGTATGCCAATGCTCTTTTAGTCTGATTATGGAGAGTATTTCTTCATTCATCCAAGGACAAATAGGTGAATGAAGGCGCCATGCTCTGCGAGAGTTGTATTGCTTTTGGACGCAGCATGATGAAAGCAGCGTGCTGAATGCATTATATGCTTTGTTGGCGTCATCAAAATCGATGCTTGAAAAGTCTTTTTCTTGGATAGAAATTTTTGTTGCCTCATAGTCCCATCTTGGTGACATATGAGTGTTGTCCTTGGAATGATGTACAGCTATTGTAGGAGCGATAAGAAAGGTCGGGAAATGGTCTGTAATGTTATATTTTATCACACCAAATTTCAAGCGGCTGACATCCAAATTTGATAATATGTGATCTATTGTAGATGATGATGTTGGCGTTATTCTGGTTGGACTTGCTATATGGTTTTGAAAGCCGTAGGATGACAAAAGATTTACGTATTCACTACTAGATGAAACAGCTGTGTTGATGTTAACGTCGCCACAAATAACCGCCTTTTTTTCCTTATTTGTGAGGCTGTACAGTGCCTCTTCTAGTTTGTCCAAAAATGGCTGAGTTCTAGACATGGGTGGACGGTACATGACACCAATAACCATGTTGTTTCCTAGTTCTATAAAGAGCATTTCGTAGTTACCCATACTGGTCTCTGTAATGTCCAGTAATTTTTTGTAAGTGATTTCCGATGACAGGTAAAAAGCTACACCACCGCCTCTAGAACCTGCCGCTCTTGGCAAGGACACAAATTTATAACCAGGTAGATTCAGAGATTCGTCTCCTTTAAGCCACGTTTCTGAAATTGCTATGACGTCATATCGCATTTTCTGGTGAGAAAGAAAGGCAGCGAGTGAGTCATAGTTTTTATGCAGACTTCTAATGTTGCAGTGTAGTAAAGATATGTTTTTTCCACGTATTCTGGCTGTGTTGTTCAGCATTTTTATGCTTGTCGCTATGTAAGCGCAATGCTTTAGAAAAAAGGAAACGGCTATACTATCTTAGACAGGTCGTCGCGAGTGGCTATGTGAATGACAGTGGAATTTTCTGCTTTCCTTGCCAGTATTTTAGAGTTAGAGACCCAGACGAACTTCCAGTTGTTGGCTTTCTTTCGGGCAATTGCCATTCCAAGCAATGCTTTGTATTCGGGGCACAGGTGCTCGTTCAGGTACACGGGTGTGGTCTCGGAAAAACCAATGTCATTTGCGGATAGCCTCTTTTTCCTTGCAGACTGCAAAAATTTGTCCCGAGCTGCGCGTGAAGCAAACTTGACAATGACGTTCTTTTTCGTTTTTTCTTTTGTGGGAACACGATGTACTACGTCTATGTCGGTTGTTTCTACGTCCATTCCAATTTTTTCACCTATTTTCTGGACCACTTCTACCAGTGACTCGTCCTCGGTCTCCGGGATGCCCTTAATTTCCACGTTAGAAAGCCTGGAGTATTGCTTTAGTTCAATCAGTTCCTTCTGCGTTTTTGCTAAGGTTTGTGCTAGTTCATCTTTCTCTAGTTTTAGGGCTGCGTGCTCTTTCTTCAAGGCCTCGAGTTCTTCACCTGTCGTGCGAAAGGCTTCGAAGGAATCGTTCATGAAAGTCATGCTTTGCTTCAGTTCTTCTACTTCCTTTCTAAGGACGGCATTCTGATCATTTACATACTTCAGCAGATCTTTGATTGTACCAGGTGGTTTGTCACCCATTTTTCAACAGCGAGCGATCAAGGCGCCGAGCGGGTAGCAAATTTTCTAAATAAGAATAATTCAATGCTACACACCTGCAAAGAAGTGCAGAAGCAGTTATGCCTTGCTCGATGCGCTCGCTCCTGGATCGCTCGCTGTTATGATGGTTGTCTGGCGCTGGTGCGCCAATTTATAGCTGAAGGCCGGGATGTCGATGCAATGCGTCGGCGCTTAGTCAGGATCTGCCGCTGGAGATTTGGTCGCAGGTAAGGCAGGCTCCCCCGGAAGCAGCAGCGATAGCTCCCCTCAGCAGCACGTGTAGTCCTCCGGTGATTGTGCAGCAGCGTCCGTGCAGTTTCAACAGCTGCAAAGAAGTGCAGAAGCAGTTATGCCTTGCTCGATGCGCTCGCTCCTGGATCGCTCGCTGTTATGATGGTTGTCTGGCGCTGGTGCGCCAATTTATAGCTGAAGGCCGGGATGTCGATGCAATGCGTCGGCGCTTAGTCAGGATCTGCCGCTGGAGATTTGGTCGCAGGTAAGGCAGGCTCCCCCGGAAGCAGCAGCGATAGCTCCCCTCAGCAGCACGTGTAGTCCTCCGGTGATTGTGCAGCAGCGTCCGTGCAGTTTCAACAGCTGCAAAGAAGTGCAGAAGCAGTTATGCCTTGCTCGATGCGCTCGCTCCTGGATCGCTCGCTTCTTCGCCCCGTCGGCGAAGAGCGGAGACCCGAGCGACGCGTCCGCCCACGGTGATTATCCCGGCCCAAGAGAGCCCATCTCCCGCGGGCAGGCTTCAGCAGTCTCCCCCGCAGCGACGCTGGCGCCCTCTCTTGCCAGTTAATGTAACTGGCAAGGGAACGCGCTCATCCTCGGGGTACGACTGCTGCTGCACGGTGCCTCGCGGGAAAGCAAACTCAGGGGGCTGCAGGGCAGGTCCCCACATCCCCCCAACCTTAAATAGACCCACGCGCCTGAAAGTACATGCTATGGAGGAGTCTCCTGGTCTTCATGTCTTTGAGGCACGTCTTGCAGCGGAGGTCACGCCGACAGCGCCCACGCAGACTTCCGCGGTATTCCGAAGGCGGCGTGAAGGTCTCCGCTGGGACGACTCGTATGGCCCGCGGACTACCGTGTCCGCAGGCCCGCGAATCGAAGGCCGGTGGGAAAACTGCAGGCCAGGATCCTGCAGTAGTCGCCAGGGCAGCAGCAGCCGGAGGTGACTGCTGTCTGGTCTCGCCACAGCTGCCCCGGATGGATGCGGCGAACAGGATACAGGCCGCTCCGTCGCAGCAGGTGGCAGCGAGACGATGTGCACCGGTCAGCAAGCCTGGGTGGCTCCACCGGATCTGCAAAATTGTCGAAACGCTCTCGGCGTGCCTTTAACGTAGGTCACGGGAGGGGAAACGGCATCCGCAAGGGCCTCGTGGCACAATGCCTAACTCGCTAGCAAAACGTGTCGGCGGCTGTGCAAACGCAAAGTTCGAGTGAACAAAGCCCTTTCTTGAGTTGAACGAGACTGCTCAGTTCGTGCGAGGTTACAAAAAAAACGGACGGGCAGCAAAGTGCGCCCCCTCTCAACGTCACGGTCCGGTGGTCATGTCTCTTTTAATGTGGTGCAGGCAGCTCCGAAAAGCCTCAGGCCTAACGACCACTCCGACAACGACCGTGACCACACCAAAGACCCGAAACGGGTTTTGTGCGCGCAGCCGCGAGGAGACATCAGCCTTGTGGGGTGGTCCTACCCCGCTCACTGCACAAAGCAGCTTCTGAGCGGTCGGCGCCCACCGTATCGGACGGTGTCGGAGCGCCCGGTGCCGAGCTGCAATACCAGCGAGCTCGTAGCGGCACCCGTGGCCCCAGGCCACCCGGCTCCCGGAGCCGCGACTCCCAGAGTCGAAAAAGAGATAGTAGAGAAAATATATACAGAAACTCGGACCACCCACGCGGCTTCCGTACTCACTCGCTTCGGGCTCGGCGACTCCGCGGGCGCTAGGCCTCGCGCTCCCTCGATGCGGACCAAGTGATTCTCACGAAGAAACTCCAGGGAAAAAAAAATGTGCTGAGCATGTCGAAAAGTTCAAACATGCTGCAGCGCAATACACCTCGCACTCAAGAAAGCATGCCGCAGGTCCTAGCGATCAAAATTCACTCTAGGCCTAGCACTTGTCAAGTCCGGACAAAGAGCGTTCCTCGAACCGAACCGACAGTCGTCCAATGTTCCAAGAGCAGGCCCCACGTTGGGCTGCCAGATGTGGGGTTGACATGGGGAGATAGGTACTTTCTCCCCACTCAATCGCGGCTGACACGGTTCAAAGCCGCCCGGACCCCACCCCGTGATCGCGTACGCTACCGAGCGCTCGCCGACCACGGCGGGCCTTGCTCTGGGGGAACAAAGGAACGACACATTGGCTGACACAAACAGGCATTTATTGCTACAGAAACAATAACGCCAGCTAGCAACAAGGTACGCTAATGAATCGAGGGCGTCCGACTCACCAGCAAGGTTCCGAGCGAATGTTCGCCCGCGCTAGGGCAAGGGATATAAACTCCGCAGGCCGGACGGGACGAGTACGGGAGCCTGTCTCCCCGTCGCTTCTTCGCCCCGTCGGCGAAGAGCGGAGACCCGAGCGACGCGTCCGCCCACGGTGATTATCCCGGCCCAAGAGAGCCCATCTCCCGCGGGCAGGCTTCAGCAGTCTCCCCCGCAGCGACGCTGGCGCCCTCTCTTGCCAGTTAATGTAACTGGCAAGGGAACGCGCTCATCCTCGGGGTACGACTGCTGCTGCACGGTGCCTCGCGGGAAAGCAAACTCAGGGGGCTGCAGGGCAGGTCCCCACAACGTATGCCTACTCTGCACCCACACCCGTTTATAAAAATGGTTTTTAGACTTTTTATAGACCTCATAAGACTATATTGCCTTCCTATAGAGATTTTCATTCGTATATATACAGTCTAGAGACAAAATTCCAAGAAAAGTGTGTGGCCATAAATATATAGATTGTCTATAGACTCTCTATAGAATTTGTATTTCCTAGAGTCTATTATATACGATTTGTCTATAAAAATCACATAGATTTTATTGACAAAGCGCATCGATGGTATATAGGCTGTCTAAAGAAACACTTGTAAGGGACACCCCTATCCAGGGTAACCAACAGTCCGACTGATTATGGCCAACCTCCTACGCCCCTACCTCCACGTCCACATATCCCCTCCCCTACTCCAACTCTATCAGTGAAAAGCTTACAAGCAAGTATTAGAGCTCAGACGTGTGTGGTGATAACGAGACAGTAGAGGCATAGACGCAACAAGCATCCTGCGTCCATGTTACTAAACACTCCGTCTCGAATCAGCATTCCGTACCACGCATTCGGCTGAAATACGGACTACCACAAGATTAAACATCCAGTCACTTTTTTTTGTGTGCGCTGCATACCATTCGGACGAGAAATTTCGAGCCATTTCGGGAAGTTTCGACTTCAGCTTGGGCGTCAGCTTTGCTCTAGTTGGAGGACGATGTTGACCTGAGTTTGTAGGCAATGGGAGCTAAATGCATTTATTGATGTCGGACTTGCATCGGCAATACACATTATAGCAGAGGGGTAACTTTACATGTACAAAACAAAAAATCAGGCTTTTAAAGCGTATAAAAGGGCTTCATACGATACAATATTAGCAACATGTGGCTGTAGGGCATTCTGTGCACGCACCTATCCGAAAAAGAAAAAGAACGAATAACGGAGCACCTCACCTCTAAAAGGGAGTTCGTGCAGTTTTTAGTTTTGGACCCTTGTCTTAGAAACATAGGACGGCGACTTTAAATATTTTTCTTCCTTATAACAGTTTTATAATAATAAAACTTGCGCGTGCAGAAATTTCGATCTGAGATTTCTTCATCTGGTTTAAGATATGGCAATGCTAAGAACTGCTTCAAGGCTGTTCGCCGTCCCTGAAAGCGAAGGTCACAGAGCTCTTAGTAATTGTACATCAGGCGCCGGCACTAAGTCACTTATGCTGGCACCTTTTTCGTGGAAGGTCGTGAAAAATGTGTTGCACGAACTCACCTAGTCAAGGAACCCTGCGAGAACACCGCCGAGGACAGAACCTGCTGCCGAGTCCGACCGCCGCCCAGGGAATGATGATCGCGGAGAAAGCCTTGCGTTTATTAGCCCTGCCCGTTTCCTCTCTCCTACTGCGCCGTCGTCACGTGCACACGCGTCATATATTTGACTTTTAAGATATCGAGGGCAGATCCGGTGTCGGAAGTTTCGGAATCGCCTCCCAGCGCCTCATACGAGAGCAGTCGCATGCGCTTCCTTTCTGCAGCGCTGACCGATACTTGTGACGGGCGACGAAATGCGGGAACGGTACGGAATGTGAAGGCCAGCTTCCCGAAGTTGCGGGTGAGCCGTACAAGAAACCGCAGTGGTTCAGAGCTCAGGAATAATCCCAACCACCTGCGCATTATAAGCGTGCAATTAGATTTCGCAGCACACCAGCTTTTTAGCATACCGCATCCACTCATGCCGCAGCAGGTATCCGATCCCGCGACATTGGCTCAGCCGGGTGCATTGTTGGCCGAGTTGGTTCATGTCATTGTCGTAGGAGCAGAACACCACAGCCACGGAGCCAATGTGGCGAGTGAAATGTGTAAGCATCCGAGTGCCAAAATTTTGGTCAGAATTAATCTGGCAGCCTGTATCCACGATACAGAGTGAGTCACAATGTCTTCAGGGCTCTGTCACCCGAGGGCAATGAAGCCATAATTTACTGACGTATTATATATCGCACAATAATCTTACGGCGAGTGCATTTAAAGGGTGTCTGATAAAGTCGTCGTTTGTGTGCCTCGTCTCTTCGCTGTGTTCCGTCTTTTGACTGGCTTTTTTCCCGAACATGTACCAACTGACCCACATTTCAACTATACTGAAGCGTTTCAGGAAGTGGCTATCAAATGGGTGCATTATTCAGTAAATGCAGCCGAGTATGCGTGCCGCATGCAAGTCAAGTCTGCAGAAGTGAGCCGATAGTTTACAAAATAATTCTTTATAATTAACCCCAGGCCTCGCGGCGGCCTGGGGTTCCGGGGTTTCGCGCGAAATCTCGCACAACGCGTGACGTCAGCAGTAGAAGGCGGTCATTGGCTTGAAAAAAAAAAAACGCAGCGAAGAAGGCGGGTTGCAGGAGACCCCGGCATATGTCTCCCTTTCCACGCACTCCTGTCTCGTTTAGTCGTGGCGAGAGTGCAAGCGGCAACAAAAAATCAGTAAGCAACCTAGCCCGGTTGGCTTAATGGCGCTTTCGTGGGCGGAGCAATAATTTTTTCGTTCCCGGTCCGCTGTTTGAGTGGAGAGAGAAAACTCGGAGGCCGTTTTTAATTGCCGATATCGCTGGTGTTACCGACGCTAGACGAAAAAATTTCGCGCGAGGATAATAGGTGACGCAATTTATAACAGCATTTTGGCTTTTTTTTAAACTCTCGGTGGGCTTCCTTTCAGTACCCCTTTATTGAGAGCCCCCCCCCCCCCATTTCCTAAGTCGACGCGTAATTGAAGGCCGTTATAGTTTTAGTCAAGCCAAGAGCCAAGCGAACAGCCAAGCCAAGATAAACCAAAATAAGCGAAGAGCGAGAAAGAGAGAGCGAAGAAGAGAAAAGAAGAGAAGGCAGAAGAATAAGAAAGAAGAACAGAGCGAAGCGAAGAACTACATGGAGGGATACCGACCTGGAGCAATGGAAGGAAGCGAGAACAAGTTACTGGCTTAACAAGGCTACGGCCAAGTTAAAACATGACAGCGCTCGCTCAATGTTTCAACTAAGCCTTAGCATAGTTTAGGCAGTTTTTGATAGGTGATTAAATTGCATTTTAAATTGCTTCCTAAAAATTGCGCAAATGTAGTGAAATTATAATAATTATAACTGCTCACAAACAAATATGTGGCATATCATTACGATTACTTCTGGAAATAATGCAATTATTATCAAGGCACTTTTTTTTTTTGCTTCGACGCGTACAATGAACTACACTAGTGACTCTGTCTACAGGAATTTTTGGGTACATAATTTACTGTCTCTGTTCACTTCTGTGTGGAAACTGAAATTTTCAGCTTAGAAGCCGCGTGTTACGATGCCGCTCGAAAAAAAAATTATTAGAACGAGAAGTCAGTCTATTTGTTTTTGCATCGGCTTTGTGCACAGCGCAGCAACACCAGTGCAACACATGACCACTGAGCGTGATTTTTCGCTTTGTATTTAGGAAGACGCACAGGAACGAAACGTACAAAGCCAACAGTTAACCCGACTCCAAATTAAGTATACATAAAAGCTCACCGCGAGAAAAAAAAAGTTGTAGCCAGAGAGAAAATTGAATTGTTGGATTACGAGAGAGACACGATGGCATGAAGACACGTTGAGGTTTTTCGAACACACAGACGAAAAAGCGAGGGGTATGAGCATTTAAGAATCGCGAGAGTAAAAGCCAATAGCTAACACCACTACATGATAAAGGATAAAATTTGAAGAAATCAAGACAGCTGTAAAGAATAAAAAAAAGCTTGAAAGGAAGGTGAACGGACAAACAGAGACATTGCAGAGACATGTAACTGGAACTATAAAAAAAAGTGGTGGGGGGGGGGGGGGAGCAGAGGGTGTGCTGACGCATTCGATTTTTAGCTTCGAAATTTTGGCGGCTTGCGTTATTTGTACAACGGCAGATTGGGCGAGTTGGTATTCCATAACGATCTTTTTAGGACGAAAAGCTCTACTCCTCCCATGCGGGGCCTGAAGGTCATCAGGCTCTTGGATTTGACCTCTAAAGGCCGTTTCACATGATGCGATTGTTGCCGCAGCGCAATGCGATTTCTGCCGCTGTGCGACAGAAATGCGCGTCGTTCTCGTCGCAGGGCCACTGCGACAGACTTTCAACAAGTTGGTCGCATTGTCGCAGCGTCGGTGCGGTCGCAGCGATGGCCACAGCAGTCAGCCAATAGGAGCTCAGCGACATGACAGGAAAATCTCGAAAACGTCTGATTGAACTTAATAATACATCACGGCTCAATATTATTGCCCATTATTACGAAATCAACGCCTGCCACGATGTTTGACATTTATTGCAGCCGAAGAATTTTCGTCCACTGAAAGGCCGCACCGACGCTAGGGCGCTGGTGCCGACGGCACCGACTGAATTCATCGTTGTCATGTGAAACGGCGGCTGCGATTACCGTCGCAACGACAGTGCGACCGGGCCGTAATTTTTCGGTCCCGTCGCACCATGTGAAACAGGCTTAACGGGAGGCGCGCCGCATGTGCAAAATCGCTGCGCGCAGCCACGTTCGCCGCTGCGCTGGAGGCTGCTCGGCCGCTCCTCCTCGCCATTTGTGGCATGTGGTGTGTCACGTGATTCGCTCTTTCGCTTGCCAGTCACCGTCCTCCGCTGCGCCGACAGCCGCTTGTGGCACAGGGTGCATCACGTGATTTGCTCTCGATAAAGTCTTGAAGCAATCAAGACGAGCCAAAGCTAAACCGTGTCCAACCATGATTAACACAGCTTTCGCTCTGCATATCCTGGCTCAGGTGAGTTGAGCCACAGCCACTTTTTTTCACAGCGTTGGACAGCAAGACATAGATAAGAAAGTACAAACGTTTCTCTCTTAATGCTCTTAGTCCGGCTGTCCAGCGCAGGTTAAAAAAAAAAACTAATTCCATTGTTTCGAGTGCCAGCTTATTGTGGAGTTTTTTCAGAAATATTATATCCTCGAACATCCGGAAGCATTGTCGTTCACTGCCGCATTCCGGACAATGAGGAAACCGGTCATACATCAACCGAAAATCGCGAATGAAGCCCTTTCCTACCCGCCGCGGTGGCTCAGTGGTTAGCGCGCTCGGCTACTGGTCCGGAGTTCCCGGGTTCGAACCGGACCGCGGCGGCCGCGTTTTTATGGAGGCTGAACGGCGCGGTTCAGGTGTCCAAGGATATATGAGACAGATACTGCGCCATTTTCTTTCCCCAAAAACCAATTATTTTTTATTATTAGCCCTTTCCTGCCTGTCTCTTAACATTCATAGCTCACTGGTGCCCCGCGATTTAATGATGATGATAATAATAATAATAATAATAATAATAATAATAATAATAATAATAATAATAATAATAATAATAATAATAATAATAATAATAATAATAATAATAATAGGTTTTTTGGTAAAGGAAATAGCGCAGTATCTGTCTCATATATCGTTGGACACCTGAACCGCGCCGTAAGGGAAGGGATAAAGGAGGGAGTGAAAGAAGAAAGGAAGAAAGAGGTGCCGTAGTGGAGGGCTCCGGAATTGTTTCGACCACCTAGTGATCTTTAACGTGCACTGACATCGCACAGCACACGGGCCCCTTAGCATTTTGCCTCCATAAAAACGCAGCAACCGCGGTCGGGTTCGCACCCGGGAACTCCGGATCAGTACCCGAGCGCCCTAACCACTGAGCCACCACGGCGGGTAACGATTCGCTTTAGGCGATGATCGAGTGGTTGGGGGGAGGGGGCATGTGTGGTTAGTGCTGTGCATTCTTGCAACTTTTCCTTCTGGAAAAGTTAAGGTTAATAGAGCCCTGAAACACCTTCCGAGGAGAGTACAGAAACTGACTCAATCATTACATTGTGTTCTCATGAACGCCTGAGCCAAGTAATATACCTCTACAGGCTTCAGACAACCCACAATCGCTCGCTAAAGTTGTCGAGCCAATTCTGGCGACTTTTTCTTACTCCCCCCCCACCCCCCCCCCCCACCCCCCCCCCCCCCCCTCGGTGTCACGCAGCTGCGTACGCCTGTTAAGAGACGGCTGTTAGTTAATTTTTCTTTTCAGACGGAGCTACCGTATAACCACAGACAGCCAGTCGCGTCACTCCGACTGGTGAGGAAGCCGCGCCTCCCGGGAAAATCCCGAGCATGTACGTCACCAGCCGGTGGTGCGGCCGGCGGAAGAACGCCAACCTGTCGTCGTGCAAAAAGTGACGAGATGAGAAGAAAAGGCGCGAAAACGCTGAAATTCGGATTTACAGAAAACCGACCTTGAAAAAACGCATTAAAAAAAAATCCTTGCAGTAGGATATTCGGCTGATGCACTACACCGCTACCAATGCCATGCCGAAAAGAAAAAAAAACGCTCTTTAAGTAAAAAATCTATATTTAAAAATTTTCTAGAGTCTGATTAAGTAGCTTTGGGAGCATTGCGTTAAACCTGTGGCATTTTTTGAGGGGAGTGAGAATAACAAGCACAAACTGGCGTTGAACGGTAACCTCCACCTTTGATATTAATAAAGTTACATTGGAACAATGGTAGGCATGTTCAAAATAAAAACGTGGACTATGTTTCCGGCCGAATATTGCAGATCCTTTGGTCTCAATTCGCATAATTTGAAGTTTTCCGCCGCAGAAAACAAGTCCAGCTTTCTGGGGCAAAAGTTTTGAAAATTTTAAAATTGCAAGATAATGTTATGAAAATATTGAAGGTAATGGTCCATTCTTCTGATGCGTGGCAAAATCTTTCTTTTAAAATGTTTCCAGCGATCGCATCGAACAGTTAAGACTGCCGTAGAAAATCAATGGGGAACGCTTTTGACGATAGAAAAAAAGGTGAATAAAAAAAAATACAAGACTTCCGTCAGGTGATCTGCCGATATACTGGTTATAGTGAAACCTTACATTATATGAAAAAAAAAAACGCATTCATAAATGTTCATAAGCGGCAAGTGTTGATGCATGGCAGTGCGCGGCAGTGCGTCTTTACATAAGCACCCTTCCATTGCTCTCTGCGCTGGTGTCGCAGTTCTCCGACATGCATGAGACACGTGTGGTGCGCGTAAACCATGCCCCTTGACGTCCCGCCCTGTTGCTCCGTCTCGCCTGAGACCACTTGGCTCTCCTCTCCCTCCTTCTCTTCTGCTTCCTCTATCTCGATTCGTGAGTTATGCGACGTTATCGCTTACACGCTGGCGCAGACTCGGACGTGTACATCGAAACTATGTGCGCTTGGCGTTAAGAGCTCCTGCTCAACAAAAGGCGCTTATCAGTGCTCTCGCTGTGCGGTTCCCTGTTTCTGGCGGGGTATGTGCTGGGTTTCGAAAGCCTCGCTATCACGACAGGACACAAGGCAGCGTCGTGATCGACATTGGGGTGTTTACGTGATTCCTTTAAGGTCACGAGTCCGCTGCCGCTACTGTAGGAAGGCGCATATCTGAGCGGGAGTAGAGCGCCTTCCGAGAGTGGCATGTGCCTTGAGAACCCTTATCTGCACGTAGGCACTTGCGTGTGCACGAACCGGTCTAATTGGCATTGTTTGTCACAGACCGCTTAGAGGAGAGTAGTCGTTGCTTGCATGCGTTGCGTTGGGTTTTATGGAGCGTAAGTAACTAATCCTGTCTTTCGTCAAATGAGCCCTACGTGGACGAGGCTAAGGCGCAGCCCTCCACTGCGAAATCTATCATAGCCCATGTACAACCTTGAGGCGTTAATCCCCTCAATACCATACCACACCATACCATACCATACCATACCATACCATACCATACCATACCATACCATACTATACCATAGCAAGGTTAAAATGTGTGTTTTTGAGTTATAATTTAAGTTAAATATGTTTAAAGCATACCTATTGTTCACACCTTGTTTCCCGTGAAAACACACGAAAAGTTAGCAACTGAATTTCCTCTAGGAGCAACTAGGGTGGTTGGAAATACGTTTGTCATGACATTATAATAACCTTATTCCGCCATTTTCTGCACCCCTCTCCATCCCATATATACATGCCTATAGCTGGCGTCGACCGAGCTTGACGACCCGTTAGCCCCGGTCCGGCAGGCCATCGATTTGCTCATATTTTAATTTATCGCCTTGGCAGCAGTGATGTTGTCTCTCAACGATAGCACGCGGTTCCTATCTACGGCCTCGCTGTTTCGCGCTCCCATCGCGGTTTCCATGATCTGTCGCAATCTAGCGTTCATTGTTTCCCTACTCACGTAGAGGATTCATCGCTGCGCTAGCCGGTTGAGTGAAGGGTGTTACGCAATAACACTGTCCAAATGGTCCTTGCGCTAGTCTTATCGGTAGGATGGCAAATATCCCAACTGAAATCAAGATGGGGGAAGTGACTTGGGAGGGGCAGTCAATGCAAACACCAGGAATCCAGTGCTCTCTTATCGGAACAGAATGGATTCCAAGAGAAGGAAGGCAGGGGCGGCAGAAAAAAACGGGGCGCAATGAGCGCCCTTTTGCGTGCAGAAGAGAGGTCGATGCGAGACTGGAGTCTAAATTTATCTCCATCGAGACGCCGCTGTTTCATCCCCTTTCGAGTGTTTTGCTTATCTTCAGAAAGCAATTTTACTCGCTCATAAGCCTTCGGTGTCCCTCAACCATCACAAGAATTTAGTCTATAGACTGTCCATAGACTTCTGTCTATAAAGTCTATAGACTGTCTATAGACTAACCCCGGAGAACAGCCTATAGTCGATACAAATCCTATAGACAGCCTATAGACAACCTATAGACTTATGGCCACATAGTTTTATTAGACTTTTGTCTATACATTCTATGAACTATGAATAGACAAAAATCTATAGGAAGGCAATAAAGTCTAAAGGAAGTTCATAGACTGTCTATAGACCATTTTTATAAGTGAAGTGGCCAGCGAGTACTCGAGCAACACACGTCAGCGCAGAAATCTTGAGCAATATAATCTGTGAACTGGGCGTAACACCTCGGAATTTTGGGCACTTGGAACGCGCAGTAGCTATGCCTCACTTCTCAGCGGGCACCTCAATGGCGTTTTCCTTTATCAGTCTCTCAATCGCGCCAGAAGGGAAGGGATGAAGGAAGGAACGAAAAAAGAGGAAGAGTGATACATCGTAGTGGAGGGTTCTCAATAAATTTTAAAGTCCTTGGGGACCTTGAACGTGCACATGAACAAATACAGAGGTTCCAGACGTTCGTGATGTAATTTCGGCACATTTCGCCTCTTATCTAGCAGAAGAGGCCGCTAGAACGCAAGGTCCTGAACGCCAAGACAAAATTGTTAGGGTCATATGTTTTGGGGAAACCCTCAAGGTGGAGTACTTGGCCATCGCTCCCGAAGCACCCACCCCAGCACCGCGCATCCATGCAGTTTCTTGGGCCTACTGCTGGTCGGGTAGTAGGTCAGAAATCTGACCAGGTCGCAGACGAGCAAGTGATTGCCATGCTAAAGCCAATCGTGAATGCCATGCGTGTGCCGCTTTCCAACATGCACATACCAGCTGCACAGAACGCACTGCAGATGCTCGATTTGTTGAATCCAGTGCTCGCAGCTGTCCAATCGCTGGCACAACGCATCCTCCAGCCTCATCCTTCCGAGAAGAAGTCCGATGCCTACGTTGCCATCAGCATTATCAGCCTCAACGACAAGAAGCCTTTCTTGACACTGAAACGCCTGCGCTTCCTTGTGATGGAGGGCCCTCGATCTGTTCTACTCAGGTCGCAGCAGTCGGCGGCCCTCAAGGTGTGCAGGCTACAGCTGCGGCGGCCTGTGACTTAACAGGGCTTGTGTCATTGCCTGTCGTGCTTGCTACGGACGGCATTTCTCTACTTCTTATTCTTTTACGCTCCCCTCATCCCTCTCCCCCAGTGCAGGGTAGTCAACCGGAACGTTTTACTGGTTAACCTCCCTGTCTTTCCTCTACCACTTCTCTCTCTCTCTCTCAACGTAGAGTAAATTTGTAATGAAGGAGTAATAGCTTTTCTTTGTTGCCGTATGACTGCGCTTGGGTGGATGCCACTGAGTAATTACTCACTTATTACAAAATCGTTAAGGTTTGGTTTATTGGTTTGTTGGGGTTTAGCGTCCCAAAGCGAGTCAGGCTATGAGAGGCACCAAAATTTTAAGGTACTTATGTTGTTTACCAGGTTGTAATATGCATGAATTAATAGATGCCGAGGAGACCTTTTAGTGTCCGGTCATATTTATTCAAATGTTCAGTTTTAAAAAAATTGTTTTGTTCGAAATGGTTAACAACACGCCAGGAAGTGGGCGATGAGCACGCTTTGTCTTAAATTTGCTCCTTAATGCTCTCGCGTTAAAAATTATACCACTTATAGTCTAGCATCTCTTAATTATGCGCACATAACGTTTTCTACCTGCGTGCTTAAACAGCCCATCAGTTTTACGCGATATCCAAGGTCGCATACCGAATTAATCGTACCGTGGGAGGATGCCGGCATGGGAGTTAAGTAGTGGCGCTACTTGTTGCGGCGCGCCGCTCTTCTCGAAAAGTCGGGCGATAATCCGGCGGAGGGGAGGGGCTTTCGGCACTTCGTATCGCCCTTACTCCTCAATCAGCAAGTGCTCCACCGGGCGCCGGAGGACGTGGCTGAGTGGAGTAATAATAATAATAATTGGTTTTTTGGGGAAAGGAAATGGCGCAGTATCTGTCTCATATATCTTTGGACACCTGAACCGCGCCGTAAGGGAAGGTAAAGGACGGAGTGAAAGAAGAAAGGAAGAGAGAGGTGCCGTAGTGGAGGGCTCCGGAATAATTTCGACCACCTGGGGATCTTTAACGTGCACTGACATCGCACAGCACACGGGCGCCTTAGCGTTTTTCCTCCATAAAAACGCAGCCGCCGCGGTCGGGTTCGAACCCGGGAACTCCGGATCAGTAGTCGAGCGCCCTAACCACTGAGCCACCGCGGCGGGGCCTGCTTCGTGTAGACGGTGAGCGTTGCCGGATCGCATGGACAGCCTTGTAAACGCAGCCGCAGAGACGAAGGTTTGCGCGGAGTTCTCCTCGCCTCTCCGCGTCTCGGCGCGAGCGTTTGTTTTTCTTTCAGATGCACTTTGCTGCCAGTTGCATTTCTTTTCGGGAGACAAGCACTCTGCGGCCACTCCCCTCCAGCACGGCACGCCGCATTGCAGACACTTTCGAAAAAAAATATATACGGTGCTCGTTGTGGGGCCTCTTGGGCCCTGTTAGAGCCCACCTTCACGCTCGGGCATTGCCGTTAGCTCCTGCTGAGACCGCAAGTAGTAGCCATCCACGACAGCGTCTCGTGCGAGTTGTTCCATACCAAACTGAACATTTTTTTGACCCAATAAATGAAACGCTAAACCTTGGCGGGACGCAGATTATTTTTGCGCGTTGCTTGTTTCTTCTGTGTGTGTGGTGTACGAGACAACCACGAAAGCGTGAGTCGCAAAACGAACCTTGTACGCATCGAACCTTTTTGTAAGCTCTCTTTTACCCAGTATTAAATGCAAGTGTTCTTTGTTCATCAGTTGCTTATTCTTCAACGAATGTCAACGTATTCACGACATAACAGTGCACAGCATACGTTCGGTTCGAAATCCAATACGAATGAGTTCACCAAGCTAATTCGATAGCGAACGTCATTCGACCCTAATGACATAAAATGTTGCCGTGTAGCGGCCGATTAAATACATTAGATGCTAATTCCATTCGATTTGAATGGACAGGGGTATTACTTGCCCCTTTATTTTGCTTTGCCCCCTTTATTTCCGGGATTGAGCGTATACCTCTCCAGACGCGCTCTGAAGAAGCGCGGTTTTCGTAGTCCCGTCAGATTGTTGCGGCAGGAGAAAGAATGGGAGTTTCTGAACCTACTCAACGCAAGTACCGTTCGTGGCTAGGCCACCCGGGAGCCCCTGGAAACGCTTTCAACGCTGCTCAACAGAACTTTCTGTGGTGCGGGGTGAGTGGTGGCACATAATATGCATACATCGGCAGCAGGAAACTGACCCGCGACCGGCGAGCCGTTAGCTGCTTGCGTTCCCGTTGATATATAACAACGCATAGCACACGCAGAGAGCAGTGAGGGTGAGAACAAGTGCAGAAAACCTTCCCGTCCGAAGAGAAGCGCGGCCGTGCATGAAGCCGGCGGACAGAGCAGATCGCCCTGTCATTAAGTCCGTCGCGAGTGAGGAGAGCCTACCGAAGGAAAAATTCTAGGTCAACTCTCGGCACGCAAGCGGTGTGACTCAATGTCTGTGCCGTTCGCCCAAGGTCGTGGGACCGAATCACCCCTGCTCGATTGATCTCGTCGCCGAGAGTGTATATGTGAGCGTGAAATGTACTGTAGAAAAAGCGTTGCGCATTCCAAGGCGTTTCATATATAGCGGTAACTGCACTCAAGCCTTGAGGAGTCGGCCAACACTTGGTAGCTTTTCGCAGCCATCGAGAGCGCCCGGCTACCTTCATCACTCTGGTGTGTGGCGACCCGCGTAACCTGTGCCGGCCTCCATTTATTTTCCTCAAGACCAATTTTACTTCCTTCGCTAACATGAAAGACGGAGACGACAATATTCAAAGTATGGTTTATGGTTTTCGGGGGTTTAACGTCCCAAAGCGACTCGGGCTATGAGGGACGCCGTAGTCGAGGGCTCCGGAAGTTTCGACCGCCTGGGGTTCTTTAACGCGCACTGACATCGCACAGTACACAGGCCTCTAGAATTTCGCCTGCATCGTATCTAAAGTATGAAGAAACTTTTACCGCTTGCAAACGAGGACGAACATGAGGAAGACAACACGCGCGCGTCTTCTTCATGTTCGTCCTCGTTTGCAAATGCTTCATCACGACACACCAACTCGCCCGAACAACCACTCTGAACCAAAGTATAGCGCTACAGGCTACCATGTAGACACTCAACTCCGGAGGCGGCTCAGCGAGGTAGCTTTTTCTATGCAATAAAGAAAAAAAAATTGACAAGGCTCTTAGGCTCCGCCTTAAAGGGGCCCTACCCCGAATCACATAATCAGTGCATTGTTTTGCCTGTTGGCAGCATAGAACGAGTTATAGAGATGCTATTAGCATCAGTCGTACCGCGTACACTCCGGTTTTTAATATTTTAATAAGCTCGCGAAAACAAATTCATGCCGCTGACGGTGTCACCATACAGTGGCGGTTTTTAGCATTGGATATGACATCACTGGCCGGGAGCTTGATGATTGGACAAACAGTAAATATACTGCAAATTGTGTTAATAAATAGTTATACGTTTTTTTCCCATGTTTTTGCGTTTTATATTGCATCAATAAAACCAACTTGTTTGCCTTAGATAAAAGCGCTCTAAAGCAAGTAAAGCAAAAATACACCACCAGAGGCTCTGGCTTTTTTTTTTTTTTTGCATCGAATGACTTTGTGCCTCTGTAACATTAAGAGACCAGAAGCGGGTAGAGTGGGTGTGGGAACAAACGCGGGTTAATGACATCCTAGTCGAAATCAAGAGGAAGAAATGGGCTTGGGCAGGGAATGTAATGCGAAGGCAAGATAACCGCTGGTCCTTAAGGGTAACGGAGTGGATTCCAAGAGAAGGCAAGCGTAGCAGGGGGCGGCAGAAGGTTAGGTGGGCTGATAAGATTGAGAAGTTTGTACGCAAAGGGTGGATGCAGCTGGCAAAGGACAGGGTTAATTGGAGAGACATAGGAGAGGCCTTTTCTCTGCAGGCTGATGATGATGACGATGACGCATCCTACGACCTAGCACACAAAACTTGTGGCTACTCTCTATTTATCTGAGAATCACAGGGGATGTCAAACCAATTGTTCACCCTTATAACGACAGCCTGGAATCTGGCAGCCCTGATGCCATAGGTAGCATAAGAGGGTTCTCGGACAGCTTCCACCCTCACCGTTCAACTACGTTCCTACTTGGCACTCGCGGTAATACAGGACGTACTACGGCCGCCACTATGTACGAGGGTGGCGCTGGAGAACGCTCTCAAGGTTCGCTTACACGGCGCATAAATACCCCTGAAAGCTGCACATTGGACAAGCACAGGACACGAAATTCGGAGGTCGTGGGTTCAGATCCCACTGGTGGCATGAGGTTGTTTTTCTTCTTTTTTTTATTCTCCCATTGATGAAAAACTACAAATAAAAAAGACATCCCTCCGCTGCTTGGTTTCGGTGGCTGCTGGCTTCCGTCACCACGATCTAGTAATTAATTTCAACCGAAAAAAGAAGACATCGACCAAAGATTTGTGTCAAAACAAGACGTTTCGGCTTCCATACTGAAATTTATTGTAGAAGAGCGACGCTTAAGTGCGCCTCAATAATCGTCCCAGGCATCATGCGTAGGTTGGCGGGCGATTGCTGGTGTTACTACCATTAAGTCTTTTTTCAGTAGTCTGGATCACCAAGGACTCGATATACTGGCGTGCAAGCCAGTTCTTTTCTCTGGCGGTGATAGAAGCCCCTTCCCGGCAGATATCATGACTCGCCGGTACGGCGTGCTCCGCAAGTGCGTTGGAAGTGACTTTATTGTTCTTCACGTCCAACATATGTTCTTTCAGACGCGCAGGGAATTCGGTACGCAATACCCGGAACTTTTTCTTTCCTCAGTTTTTCGTTGACATTCACGAGCTCGTGCCGTAACTTGCGGGCGGGAACGAGGGAAACGTGCACGTCGTACGTGCGCAGGACACGTCCCAGTGCTTCACTTATGCCTGGTGCATAAGGTATGGCGACAGGTGCTTGGCATTGGCTGCCTACCGGTTTCACTGACCGCGCACCGAGCGGCGTTCAACGGAGTCCACAAAGTTCCTCGCGGAGCCACAGTTCATCACGTCACGGCGCACTTGTATCAGGTCCTAGGCACGATATTCAGGTCTTGAGCATATTTTCTGGGATCGTTGAATCAGCGAAGCCGCAACTGCACGTTTGTGGCACGCCGGGTTGGCCGAGTTAAAATGCCGGTACCTGACCGTGTGGGTGGGCTTCCTGAAGACTTGAAACAACAGGCGGCGGCCATCTTTCTCCACTGACACGTCCAAAAAAGGCAGACGGTTGGCAACCTCCTCCTCGACAGTAAACGTAATGGCCTCTGCGATGCTGCTGATGTGCTCTGTGAAGGCGGCGAGTGCATCCTTTTTCATGATGCAAAAGCAATCATCAAGACAGGGCAGGAAGACCTTCGGAGCTCGGTTTTCTATAGATCTAGTAATGCGAAACAGTTGCGTCGTAGCAATTTGAATAGGATCGAAATGGCAGTAGAGTGAGGAGTAAAAGGCAATGGACACATAATTGGAGTAGAATCAGAAATGGAATAGATTGGCGAGTGAACGAATGATATCGCATTTCCTCCGCTTCAATCCAATTGTTCGCCCCTAATATATATAATTTTATTGATGCTGGTAACTGTTCGGATGGAAAGTTCCGGAGTATTTCGGATAATTTCGCACTCGTGTTCGACTTCCGGGTCCCCCTCATGTCCAGCTTCAGGTTTGCACGACGTTCGACTTAATTTTCCTAGAATTGCGGCTAAAAGCATCGGTGCTTAAAACGCTCGTGCATTCTTTTGGCAACCACAGGTGGCCAAAACTGCTTCGTAACACTCATCCACTCCGGCCCCTTTGAGATCGTGCGCAGCTTCGTGATGTTGAACCGCACATGCCGCATCGCTTGCGCATTCCGAACTTCGCCCCCGTCAAGCGGAGCGCTGCGGCGGCCGCGATAAAACCCGCGCGACCGCGTTGTCTCGTAAGCCGTTGCACAGCTATTCCGAAACTTCCCGAGGCGGAGGCTGCCGGCGCAAGGCCAAGCGTACGTATGGCGCCTGCGTAAGCAACGACGTAGGAGGGGAGCAGGAGGGGCGAACGGCAGTGAACGCCATCATTCGCTCGGCGCCGTGGCTGAACGAGGCAGCTCGTGGTCTCACCGGGTTCCTTGCAAGTATCCTTGCCTAGGTAAGTTCGCACCGCACATCTTTTTCGTCTTTCCACGTAAAAGGTATACGCTTAAGTGAACACTGCTTCACTGCCAGAACCCAACACGCGGGCACGGTTTGAAATATACTTCATTTAATTGCCTTTAATTCCAACAAAATTCAAATTGTAAATAAAAATTTTGAATACGCAGTAAAATTGGAAAAAGAGGGTAAAAAATAGAATTAAAAATATTGAAATTTACGCATAGTTACTTTGTTACTTTATGAATGCCTTGTCTTAAATGTGATGTCTTCAAATCTTATAAAGTTAATCTGTATGGATATCATGGCAATAGTTATATAAGGTACTTTTCTATGACAACGTTATTTATTGCCACAGAGCATAAAGGGAGTTGCGGTCCCCCTTAAGCTGCAGTCACGTGGTTCCGGCACGTCACGGAGTAGGTGTACTCAAAGGGGCGGGGGTTAGTTTGAAATCGACACAATAGCCAAACGGGCGAGTTGCCCTATTCGAGTTGGTGGTACATATTGGTGGAAAACAGCGCAACGACGCGGACAGAGTGGAAGAAAATACAGGACAAGCGCTGACTCACAACTGAAATTTATTTAAGGAAAGCAGTACATTTTGTAGACAAAGTGGCCAACTTATCAGTATTTTTCCTTACCTGTATTTTTCTTCCACTCTGTCCGCGTCGTTGCGCTGTTTGCCACCAATTGAAATCGACGCTACGCTGTGGCGACGCCGCGAACTAGTCTACGTCACTGACATCTCAACTAGTTCAAAGACACTGACGTAGATCGGAGTTTTCTCTTGTAATGTCGTAATATGCTGCCTGCACTCATTTCACTTCTGCCTTGCAGCTTATTTGTACAAGTTCGTGCACACACCATTTTGTAAATCCCGCCTATTGCCAGAGTCTGTGTAGTCTTCCTTCGCAAGCTACAGCGCGCTCGTCTTTAATAATAATAATAATAATAATAATAATAATAATAATAATAATAATAATAATAATAATAATAATAATAATAATAATAATAATAATAATAATTGGTTTTTGGTGAAAGGAAATGGCGCAGTATTTGTCTCATATATCTTTGGACACCTGAACTGCGCCGTAAGGGAAGGGATAAAGGAGGGAGTGAAAGAAGAAAGGAAGAATAGGTGCCGTAGTGGAGGGCTCCGGAATAATTTCGACCACCTGGGGATCTTTAACGTGCACTGACATCGCACAGCACACGGGCGCCTTAGCGTTTTTCCTCCATAAAAACGCAGCCGCCGCGGTCGGGTTCGAACCCGGAAACTCCGGATCAGTAGTCTTTGCCGCTTTTGATGTATAGCGACCCACGCGACCAGAGCTCATTAATGGCTGCGCTGATAGATGGCGCCACGAGACCTGTGTAGCCGGCGCGCGTATTACGTAATGACCGCAACTCACGCGGCGCTGTCGCCTTGCTCTTCAACCGTGCTCTTCAAGTGCAAGCATCGCCCCACAACAGTGACGTTTTTATGTTTTATGTTTGTAGAATAGTGATAACATAACCTTGCAGTTCTGCTTGATATTATTGACCGAAGTTTTATATCTCGGCTGTACCCCCCCCCCCTTTTGTAATGCCCAAACCTTAGGGTATTTAAGGGTAAATAAATGATGATGATGATTAGATTTTTTTAGTTTGCTTTTCTGCAAGCGTAGCAGCTGACAAGGTAACAAGTGTTGAGAATTTTTGTTTGCAACCTATTACGGTACCTAGTTCTGTCTCGTGTTTGCAGTGATGGCCCGAATCTAGAGATATTATCCTCTTCACTCTTGCAGAAAAGCCAGCCATGTCGACGACATCAGAGAAGCATCGCAACTTCGTTTCTGAGCCAATGGGAGACAAGGACGTCACAGACATCGCTGGCATAGACGGCGACCTCGGAACGCGGATGAAAGACAAAGGGTTTGATAAAGTGAGACTGCCTCGGAGTTTTTTGCTCTAGACGCGTACCTAACCACAAACTTTGCCACAGCGTATCTTACCAGTACTCGCCTGAGGGCAGAAACGTGGAAGCTAACGAAAAAGGTTCAGCTCAAGTTAAGGACAACGCAGCGAGCCATGGAAAGAAAAAATGATAGGTGTAACGTTAAGAGACCGGAATCGGGCAGAGTGGCTGAGTGAACAAACGCGGGTTGATGACATCCTAGTCGAAATCAAGAGGAAGAAATGGGCTTGGGCAGGCCATGTAATGGTGAAGGCAAGATAACCGCTGGTCTTTAAGGGTAACGGAGTGGGTTCCAAGAGAAAGTAAGCTTAGTAGGGGACGGCAGAAGGTTAGGTGGGTGGATGAGATTAGGAAGTTTGCAGGCAAAGGGTGGATGCAGCTGGCAAATGACAGGGTTAATTGGAAAGACATGGGAGAGGCCTTTGCCCAGCAGTGGGTATAATAAGGCGGATGATGATGATGATGATGATGATGATGATGATGATGATGATGATGATCGCTTTTAGCTACAATAGGCCAATATGACAGCGCGTGAGATTTTATACTTATAATCATCGTTAACCTTTATCAACCCAACTACTTCCACTGTAGCACGAAAGCCTCTCCCATAGGGCTCGATGGGAGAGCGCGTCCTAATGATAAACACACTGCTATTTCTGCGTTTTTCACTGAAAGCGATAAAATGAGAAAGAAAGAAATATAGCTGTATCGCTGCCACCGGGTGTCGCCCTTTCTTTTAAACGCGGATCGCTGAGGCTGTGCTACTGCACCATTCACTTCCAAACTGCGATCACGGGGACCTCTTCGACCTAGACGTCATGAGGTTAAAACGAGTAACGATAATTTGTTTCATTTTTAATTCCATTGTCTCCCATCAATTAATATGTCGTTTACTGCCGAGAACGAAAACAGTATAAAGTCATCTTTAGTGTACCTTTACTAGTAGCGCAAAATAGTGGCAGAAAATGAGCGATTTTTTTTCCCTATCCTTTGGACCACACGCGGTTGGCAAGTCCCTTTATAAAGGACTATAGACACCTAATTTTATTCGCGTTTTCTTCTGTCAAACGATGCATTAGACATAGAATACATGGATCGCCGGCTGGTATTTCTCTAAAACCGCTAAATAACTTACAACTGAATTTTTTTCTCTCATGCTGGCTCGGTTTCATCGACCGAACGACGACTGTGATGTCAAGTTGATGTTTTGGTCACGTGACCCACTAGAAAAACTGTAATATATTCGCTGTTATGTAGTTTTAATTCCCTGCGCCATTTAATCCAGCCTCTTTCAAGGCAAATGACAATGACAAAAAATGACCTGCCAGCAATTATATGGTCTATTTTTTACGCCTTATGTCATCTAAACACCAACTACGCGTCACAGTCATCGTTCGACTGACGAAACCGAAACAGCGTCATGAAGAAATTTAATTATAAATTATTTAGCGGTCGTGCACGAATACCGCAGGGTGCTCCATGTATACGAATGTCTAAAGCATTGCTTAGAAGAAGAAAACACGCAAGCGAAAATTTGTTGTCTATAGTCCTTTAATACCAGAAAAGGGAAACGAACGAGTTTTTTTCAATACTGTCTGACGTCATAAGTGGTCGCTACCAACTGTTTGTTAAAGGACTCCGAAAGGAGTCGTTGAGAATACGCGCTCAGTATGTGCCGCAGTGTAATAGGGTCGCCCCTTGTTTCAGGCCTACATTGTCGTGGGCAAGTTCCTCGTGACAGGACGGAACAGGGACGAGTTCATCCCCTGGCTGAAGGACGTGGGTGGTGCCAACGACGAGCAGGCGGAAGCCTGCTTCCAGTGCTTGAACGAGTACTGCCGCGAGTTCTGCTGAACTTCACACGGTGCCCCGGCAGCGTTCCTCGAAACTTGCCTTTAGAGAGAGAAGGCAGGTTGTGCGAGTTTCTCGAAGAGCGCTTCATCCATCCAGGGGGCAGTGTATACTTCGTACTTGGCTTGGCTAGTGTTTTGCCTAGAACGGGGACTCTGCTGCGTAATCATAGCGGCGGCTCGGGGCTGCAATTTGTGCCTAGATAAATTCTTTTAACCTTCTCAGATAGGGCAATGGAAAGTTTGTCCAGTATGTTGGACAGCAGATTCAGGCATGTAAGACGGTTCGGACCCATAGAAATCTATTTCTCATCCACCTTTGTTGTAAGTGCTGCTTCCATTTCTGTCCTCGTGACGAGGTTCAAAAAAAAAAAAAATCGGGTGTCAGCGTATTTTAAAGAGAACGTCCAAAAGAGTAAGCTGATTCGCTTGCATTTTCGCGTGCAAAAATTCACGTTTAAGCGCCGCTTAGAAAATTGCTCTCCCTAACGGTGGAGACGAATGCTCTAATTTTCTCGGAAATGTCAGAATTTCCTCGGCATCGCCCAGCATAGAGTATAATGTTCGGAATGCAGCCAAATATATTTTAACCGTGTTTTTTTTTTATACCACTATTACAAGGACCAAAACACTTGAAACAAAAAAAAACCATGCCGCGATTCATATTCCGAAGCTCAGTGGGCAAAGGGCGTTTCTTTAAATTTTTTAGTAAATTTTAATGCAAGTTGCTCTTTGGTATTAGGCGCATATGAAAATTAGCACATCCTTTGTAGGGGGATTACATCGAGGAAGGCCGCAGTCTTGCCGAAACCGTCTTATTGCACGAACACGAGCCAAGCTAAGTACGAAGTGTGCTTTTTCCCGGCATCCCCGGTATGGCTGAACGAACAGAGCGGCGCTTTTCCCTCTGTTTGGTATGTCCTTAGAACTTTATGACTGCCCGATGTCTATTTTCAAGTTCATGTTCACTACACTTTGTTACTTAAATTGGAACGCCCCTCCGGGAACACCTACTTCCTGCGTTTCTTTCAGCCGCTACCATTCGTTCATGTGCGCGGCGCGTCATCATCGTTTTTGTTTCATCTCATCTAAAATAAAATGACTATATATTGGCCACTTTTATTGTCTAAAGAAACAGAAGAGTGCGCTGGAAAGTAATTCTTCAAGACGTAGGTGGAGGCAGAAAGCGGCACCCTCGTATACAATATACGCGCCGATTATCGGCTGCGTCGTCAATGAAGCACCTGGTTGTGCAGACGATGACGCTGTACGTGCATTGTTTACATTAGAAATCGCTGGACAGAAGGCCACGCAGACGGATGGCAGCTCCGAAGAAAACCGTCGTTGTTCATCATAGCGCGTACCGTCATCGCTATCACTTACTAAGTGCCTTGCGCCGTCAGTGCGAATGAGCACATCTCCGTGAAGGCGATAGATGGCGCCAGGATTGCGGCAGCTGTAAAGCCCTTGGAAATTCTAAAGTACGGACATCTCGCACCACTGCTATACGCCGCCTCGCCGGCGCACCGGGCGAAAGCAATTTTTGTTTTCGTGATTTTACGCGACTACGGTGGCGACCGGAAGTGGACAATTCAGCTCAAATACGTCGACTTCACCTCAACCTATAAATAAAATCTGGTGTTATCACTCAGCCTCGACCTCATCAATTGAAGTTGAGGTATCCTAAGCCACTTTCACCTCATTTTTCCAGAGGCCACTTGCTACCTCACTCAACCGTATTTCTTAGGTCTAGGTCGGATGTTGGACCTCAAAAACCAAACTGAAATTGTGTAGGTGAATTTGAGGAGGCGTCTCAGAGGTGTTGAGTTAATAAATATGTAGTGCATTTATACTCGTGAACCTGCAAGGCAACAGGGAAAACTAGTATTGTGGCATGATATTTCATGGGGCTTATTTATGACATGCACATGGGAGAACCATCGCATGCCGCTGTTGCTCCTGGTCTGCGGTATATATCGGCCACATCGTGTAGATGTTCCTTACGGGTTGCAAACCGAGGTGGGGCTTCAGCGGGTACCATCATTACGTCTCGGGGTACTTTTGAAAGCGATAGCTTCACTACGCCGTGTGAAGCTGATTTCGCCGAGCCTGGCACAGCCCCATACTACACATGCGCCGCGCAACAGGTGCAACAAATATTCAGGGGCAGCGTAAAAATCAAAGGACACGCACACTAAATGATTAAAAAAATCTGGGTCAAGGCCAGAAATCGAACCAGGGCATTTGGCGCTCGAGACGGGGACGCTTCCACTGTGCCACAAACGGATCTTTCTTTTTCTTTATTGCATGGAAATAGTGCTGCCACAACGGATCGACGTTTGAACATGAATAAACGCGCATCTAATGAATGCACGGTTTTTCTAGAAACGTATCTTCGAGATCGATACTTAGGCATGCATGAGTAATTATGAGCACGTAAAGCACAGATGTCGGAATTAAGATCAATACTGAGGCATACATGAGTAATTATGAGCATGTAAATTACAAATGTCAGAATTAAGCGAGTACCATGCGTTTCCAGAATATTCCTCTGTGCTTGGCGTGCAGTCGTAGCGCCATCCTGTATCAACCACTGAAATCCCCCCTTCGCCATGCACAGCCGGTCTCGAAGGGGGCGCGCGTATTTTCTGAGTCAGCGGCTTCCCTGAATGCTGATGTGCCATATAAGATAATCAGCGGGTGCTCGATCACGAGGGAACGCTATCGCGTTTCACTCTTATGGCGGAGCTTAAGCGCCTCCCAGTTTTTGTGATTACGTTCGTTCCATGTAAACTTTTGTAAGCATGACAGTTTTCATATTCGGCAAACTGCTTCACGTTTACATGCTGGAATTTGGAGGCCGCTATCGTGAACGCTTGAACCCACAATCGATCAACGATGATGTTCTACCACGTGGACTATAAATTAAGTGCCCTGAGGGGGATTGCCATGCTCGACACGCTCCAGGAATTTTACAACAGACAAAGAGGCTTTGCCACATAATGGCGTAGATGCCTGCATTCCGAAGAGTGACACTGTAGGCATCGAGGCTTCATAGCTCGTAATAAGGGAGTAATTATTTGTTAGCATCCACCTAAGAGAAGCCGTATGGCTACAACACAAAACTGCACAGCTTTCGCAGAAACTTCGTACTTGAAGAAAAATACTTCCTGGCTAAGGGATTCGAAACCGGACCACCGCATCACTTCATTACATTTAAAAGTACTCGACTTTGGGAGATTATTTTTTAGACCAACCACAGCTGATGTGAATTCAGAAAGACTGCTGTAACAGCGCGCACCTTCTAACACGTGGCAAAGCGAAGAAACCATGCCATTTCTTTCTACCTGTCATTCGGTACAAATTTGTGACCTCACAGGGAACTCGCACTGGTACTGGACGTTGGTCTCATCACTTGTCGGTCATACTAACGTTATTTTCAGATTGACGGAAGCTGTACGCTTTGTATATGCGACAAATGTTGCTGCCCAAGAAGAGCCATCCATCAGTCCTTGATGACGTCGCTTCACTAAACTTCACACGGTCCTCATTCTATCTTCACACAAGGTTTTCGCAAGGCCAGAGCATTTGGCTCTTAAGAACATATGAAACCTTATCTTGAGCATGCGAGGAAAACGAAGTTCGAGGTTCCTATCACGTTCAGAACTAAATTACTTTTTACGTAGCGTAGTGGTTCCAACCGCCCAGTCCCTCCGCAGTGATTTAGTAGATATGACGATCGGCTGCTGAGTCAGAGGACAAAGGGGCAATATAACCCGCCCTGTTGCGGCAGCATTCGATGGAGGCGAAATACAGAGCCCAGTTATGAGGAAAACCCATTTTCAAAAGAGTCCAGAGAAACACAGAACGTTAATTTGGGAATAGGCGAAGTGTTTCGCGTGCGTACGTTATGGAAGTGAGCATTGTGCTTCCTGATCAGTCAGTGCACTCACCAGAGAGCTGTGACGACCGCACATAGTATGCGCGGGTCCACATGGGACGGAGAGGCAAATAGACACCGCAAGACTCAGTTGGAACAAAACAGATATATTCAATAATTACATGTTATCGAGTACATGATGCAGAGGATGGGGTGCCCAAGCTTACAAGTTTTCGTCAGAAGGAAGGGAGGGACTGCGGAGTGGCTTGTCTTCTGCCCCGGCGGCTTGGGCGCTTGGGGCCACCGAGGACCAACTCCCCAACGGTGTCATCTCGGGCCTTGCTCGTCACCCCACTGACCAGCTTCTCTTGTTTTTTTTTTTTCAAGGCGAAAGCCTTTAATGGCCCATCTTTGTCCCTCCGTCCGCGAAATCTGTCACACTATAGCTGGGAATCAAATGACGTCAGCGCGATAAGAAAAAAAAATCTTTTGTGCACGGTGGGATTCAAACCACCATCCATCCGTTCCGCAGACGAGCGCACTAACGACTACGCAACTTCCTGCCAACGCATATGTAGCCCGTTGAGTTCTAAGCAGTGCAGGTTGGGCACTATTATTATTATTCTTTTTTACTCGCCCACCCTAATTTTTGTCTAGACCGCTGGAGAGTGTTTTCGGAAAGGCGTCAAATCAGACGTGTGCCTCGCAAACGGCCGCCAGTGTCTCCAGCATTTAAGATTCACAAACTATTGTGTACTTAATCAACGTCTTAACCACACATCAGTGACACAAGCAGCAACACCACACTAAAAGCTTTCGCCTCACCGCACTTTAGGACAACAATGTGCCCCCTGAATTTTTTTTCGTCCATTCGAGCGCTCCTTCTTTCCGGGCTGGAGCCTCGCCCTCCGCTCAGCGTTGGCGCCGTCGCCCGGCATTCCCCGCCTTCCCCGGAACACCCCCCCCGGCTTGGTTCCCTTCCCCTCTTGCCGGCGCCTCAGTCAATCTTGCAGGGTGTGCTTAACCAGTTGAATGCTTGTCGGCGTGCGAATCTGACGGCCAGGCTGTCGGCCTTGGCCCCCGACACCCGACGATACCTGGCGCCATACAATCTCTTGTTCAAGCGCCTCCGGGGTCCCACAAAGGGAAGAAGAAGAAGAAGAAGATGATGATTTATTGACTCTACCCTTTGTGTCGGGTCGGGTGGGCACCATGTCGGCGCCCCAGAAGATGTCGCCGGAGACTGCGGCCCTCCGGAGACGCGAAGCGCACTGTGACCATGGGGAATGCGACATCCTGTCAACCCAAAGAAACTGGAGTTGTTCGAACGCCTACAAGCCGCATTCCCCTCTGGTAATTGACATGCTCGGTGACACACGCGCGAGTACGCTTCAACGGTGACTTGTTCAGCACCGATTTTCTTAAGACGCAGAGCTGTCTTTGCTTAAGATTATGTCCCGTCTGATATTTATGAACCCTGCTTGGAACGCGCGCGGAGGTGATCTCGACAGCCCTTCAAAGCCATAGATATATGATGAGAGCTAAGGACAGAACTATTCCCAAGCTTTTAGGAAATCTGGGGCCGCTTCACCTATATGTGTAGGCAAATCGGAAAGGGCGGATTTCTTTCGCAACACCGGGCTACAGTCTATTTAGCAAAATAAAGGAGTCCGCACGGACTTTTCGCTAAGCTGCACTGGTTTGATTGGCGCGCTCGAGATTACAGCACGTCGGCATCACCGTGTTCGGCGATTTTGCGACATACAGAAAGGTTCGTGCGTGTTATGATATTACACATTCTAGAAGCCGAAGACCTCATGATAACGCACTGCATTTGTTGACGCAGTGCCCTGATTAGAAAGTCGTAAAAGTCGCCCGATAGTTTACTGACAGGATTTCGAAACACGCAAGTGCGAGGTGAACGAGCCTGCTGTAATGCCTTGTGACGCTCCTTTCAAGGCGAAAGCCTTAAATGGATCGTCGTTGTCCGTCCGTCCGCGAAATCTGTCATACTATAGCTGTCACTCAAATGACGTCAACTCTTACAAGAAAAAAAAAATCCAAATGTACGGCGATTAGAACCAACATCCTTCCATCCACAGCCGAACGTGCTAACGACTACGCTACTTGCTGCCAGCGCGTGTTTAGTTCTTGTCTAGGACACCTTACGGGTAGGGACATTTTCTTTTTCGCTTTTTTTATCGTCCCGCAATAATTTTTGTCTAGGACGCTGGGCCGGCCAACATTATTTTTCTTTCTTTTTTCTCTGCCCACACTAATATATGTCTAGGACGCCGGAGAGGGGTCGCGGAAAGGCGTCGAATCAGACGGATGCCTCCCAAACGCCCTCCAGTGTCTCCAGCATTTAAGATTCACAAACAATTGTGCACTTAATCAACATCTTAACCACACATCAGTGACACAAGCAGCAACACCGCGCTAAAGGTTTTCGCCTCACCGCACTTTAGGTCAACGCAGTGCCCCCTGAATATTTATTTTACTGCGTAGCTTGGCTGATAATGACTTTTTCCCTTTTTTTGCTTACTTTAATTCATCCAACCAGTGTGTTCGTACAGCCTTCGTAATTGTACAGTACACTCTGATTCCACTGCAATGGCGGTCGCAAGTTTTTAGTCCTACAGTTTACATGCCTGCGCTTTCAGCGTTTTTTCTCCCTTACGGGGTTAACGATTGCCATTACTCTCAGCAGACTAAAGCTTGGACAGAGAGAACACTAACCGCCGAAGGAGGCATGACTGACGTGCGCGAATTCAAGGACTTAATGCTTTTTCTCCTGTAGCAAAGAGACGAACAGAGGTACGAGTAGTGCCATTTTTATTCCCCGTTATTTCAGTTCCTCGCCGTTCTTTCTTGTTGAAGCAGGATGAACAGAGAGTTGGGACTTGGCACTTGCTGTCGGCGTTATTTGTTGATGAAGAATAGGCTATCGGAACTGACGGTCACGTCAGAGCGATCTATTACGAAAAGCTGTTGCAAGGACGCTTCGCGTAGCTACATTGTGTCCTCAATTCAAAGAAGACTGTGCCCACCCGGAAAATCTCTGTTACGGCATACGCAGACACGCGATATAAGCACTTCGCATAATTCGTAGCCGGCTGCGCTGCATAGTGTATGCGCCGACGAAGGAACGGTTGGTAGTTGGTGCAGGGAATCAAATAAGAATAAGTATTTTCCTGCTTATGCTGCGTTTTTGTAATGCGACTTGTCAGGTGATGAAGGAAAAAAAAAGCGGGCTCTGCTTGGTGGTCTAAGGCGTTGGAAAACGACGATGCTCTCTTTGCGCTGACGTAGATTCGAGTCACGCTGGCTGAAGTTTCTTTCGGAGTTTTTGAGCATGAAACCTTTTAGCTGCCGTTGTCGGCGAACCGCGGCTGAACACATTGGAGCCAGAACGGGGCAGAACACGGAGCCGAACCTAAACGACCGCGGTGAAACTTTCCTTCACCCCCTGGTGGCCATGAGACTTGACATCCGCCGACGCGCGATCTTGCGTTCTGCGCACGCGGAAAGCAGTAGTAAGTGTTTAATGTAAAATAAAAACAAAAAGGAAGGTAAAAGATTTTTGCTAACCCCAGCATCTGGCGTCACTACGGCGGCGGCACCTGAGCTGGGCAGCGGAAATCATCAGCATCATCATTTATTAACCCTTAAGGGTCCCTAGGGACATTAAATAAGGGGGGGATACATGGTGTCCGATAATAAAGGATAGCAGGCAGTTTGAAGAAGTTGAATGAAAGAGGTGAGGGGACAGTAAGAAAGGATAGAGGGACAGGTGATAAATACACTATTTACATAGCAATACATTTGTACAAGTTGCGCGCGCGCAGGCTAAATAAAGAAAAGAAAAACACGCGCACAACACTTTGCACACAACAGCTGGGGTGGGGCGCCCAGCTGTTAACCACCCGTTATAGCACACGCGGAGCGTTCGGCCACTACGCGACACTACCTGGCAGAGAACAGACGGGACGTCAAGCCCGCCTGTTCGAGGAATGCACAGAGGCTCACCAATGTTCGCTCACGGGTGCGAGCACTGCAGTGCGGCCACAATAGCGCCCTGTAGGCCGCGAGCATATCACGAGGAGCGTCGGCGAACGCGGCACAGCGAAGGAGCAGGTGCTCCAGTGTTTCCACTGCACCGCACCCGTAACACACATCACTCGTCGCGATTCCGTGACGCTGCCGTCGTTCCCCGGGCCGCACGCAGCCAGTGCGCGCGCGCAGGATCATAGCGCGTTGCGACCGCGTAAGAGCACTGCAGCCGTTGATGCTGTTGATGCGCTCACCTCCGGCGATGCGTGGGTCGGGGTGCTGCCTTCGGAGCTGTTGCTAGATGACCGCTCGTACGTCCTCCAGCGCAAGGAGCAGGTCGCTTGGAGGTAGTTGGTGTGCGGCGGTCGCGAATTCGTCGGCCTCCTCGTTGCCAGCGATGCCGCATTGACCGGGCACCCACTGTGCACGCACAGCGCATCCTTTCTGCGCGAGGCGCTCGATGCGTGAGCAAATGTCGCGCACTAGTGGGGCACTGCGGCCGTAGCACTGCAGGCGGCTGAGGGCGGTGCGGAAGTCGCATAGCAGAGCACTCCTGGGTAGCGGAGGGACTATGGAGAGCAGCAGGTCCAATCCCAGCCGGATCCCCATCAACTCCGCCGTGGCGGAGGAGCGCAGGAAGGTGGCGTGTGTGCAGACGCAGTGCGCGGCTGGTAGCCGCCGCTGCGAGGGAGCGTCTGTCATGGGCCACTGAGCCATCAGTGTACACGAGGAGATGGTCCTGAAGCTCCTCGTGTATGACGGCTCTTGTCAGCTGCTGCACAGCACAAAGGGGAGTGCTCCGCTTTCCCGTGATACCGACGATCTCGCTGTATCTCCGAGGCAGCAGGCCAGGGCGGGCAGGGGCCGTAGGGGGGTTCAGTGAGGCGCTCGTATTCTAGAAGCGCCGCGCCCATTCGAGAGCGCGGGATCACGCGCATGCGCTGCAGTAGCGGGCCGCCGTCCGGTGCGTGATGGAGCCGGTCAATGTGATGCAGTGCATGCCCTACGCGCTGCTTGGAGCTGAAACGGCCATGCTCCTGCCTCGGCCAATGTGGCGGCGCACTGCAAGTTTTTGGGCAGGCCGAGGCACACGCGCAGGGACTTGCGGTGCTGGAGTTCCAGTTTCTTCCAGCACGGTTTGCGCACCGGGACAAGCGGCAACGCGTAGAGTGCCGCCCCCAATGCTGCGGCATTGTATAGCCGCAGCGCGGCTTGCTGGGAAATGCCCTGGCCTCGAGCGGTGAGCTTGTGCATGGCGGCGGTGATCCTCTTCATCTGTAAATAGGCCTTGGTCGCCGCGTGGCGGAAGGAAAGGGGCCAGTCGATGTCTAGGCCAAGGTACCGCGCCTATTATTCTAAAGAATCGGAGTCCCGTCCAGTGACAGTGGCGCAAGGCGCGAGCGCGAAACGCTAGCCATGGCCACCGATTTGTCCGCGCTCAGCGACAGACCGAGGCCGTGCAAGCAGACGTCGATTGCTGTCAGCGCAAACTGATGGCACTCCCGCACGCGGAGCGCTTCGCCGGGTGGCCCCCGGCACCACAGAGCAATGTCTTCCGGATATATGGACACGTACACATGGTGTCGGCTGCTCGTGGGGAGGCAGGCCGGCACCACCTACATGGTCACGTTAAACAGAAGTGGTGATAAGACAGAGCCTTGCGGCACGCCCAGTTCCACCGGACGAGGCTCGGAGAACTTTCCCCCTACTCGTACGCGCATGGTGCGCCCGCTCAGGAAGCCGCGAATATATCGCAAAAGGCGCCCGCCGACACCGGCTCCCTCAAGCACCGCGAGAATTGGTGCGCGGTGGACGCTGTCAAAGGAGCCCGAGACTTCCAGTAGCAGCAGCAGCGCGACCTGGCCTGCCGCCCTGGCGTGCTCCAGCGCTGTGACAACGTCCGATATCGAATCAGGCGTGCACCGCATCCCACGGAAACCCTTATGCCGCTCGTCAAACAAATCAGCCTCCGCCGCTCGCTCGTTGAGACGCTGCTACGCCATATGCTTCAAGAGCTTACCCGCCGCCCATGTTAATGCCACTGGTCGGTATCCGCTTAGCTTTGTAGGTGGGCGCCCTGGCTTTCGGATAGGGCAGAGTACCGCGGTGCGCCAGTCCTCCGGTAGCTCCCCGCGTTCCCACACCAGGTTGATCCGCTGCAGGAGGATCTGTTGTTGCTCCGCATCCAGGTTTCGCAGCATCTGGTAGGTCACCCCGTCTGGTCCGGGCGCCAATCGACGGCGGCAGCGCTGCAGCGCATTGTTCACTTGTTCAGCGCCGCGGTGAAAGGCGCGTCACAGGGACCTTCCGAGTTGACGGGAGAGGGATTGGCGTCGCTTCGGGGGCACTCGGGAGCAGCCATGCTAGCTGCGTTTGCGAGGCTGGGCGGCGCGAACCGGTCGGCTAACCGCTCTGCGAGCTATTCGTTAGCTCCGCCCGCTGGAGATGGCCAGGGCAGCAAGCGGTTGAGGGCTTGCCTGTGGTTCTGTGATGCACCGCAAGGTGTCAAACATCCTCCTCGAGCTGGCGTCTTCTTGCATCCTTTGGCATAGTGAAGCCCACTGCCGACGGTATAGATTGTTGGCGTGGCGGCGCGCAGCCGCGTCCAGGCGGTTGTAGACTGTCCAGTCGGCGGCTCTGTCAGTCCATCGCGCCTTTCGCTCTGCGCGATCTCTCTTCTGGCTCTGTTCGAGCAGTTCGTTGTCACGTGTGGGATGCCCCGCCCTCTCCTCTGCTCTTCGGGTGGCTGCGAGGGCGCTCCGGACCAAGCTCGTGTAAAAGGGGGCGCTTGAGGCGGTGCGGAAAGGTCCAGTGCAGCAGTTTCCGGTATCGCCTTCCGGCTGGTATGAAAGATTTTTAAACGGCAAATTTTTATTCAGTACATTTCAAAATGCAACCTAAAAGGTAACTCACATCCGCAGAGGACTAATTTACTTGAGCGCAAATAATTCCAGGGAGAGAAAAAAGAGAGGGGCGGGAAATATATTTCGAGAGATTGATTTAAACGGCAATTTTGGCTCAAAAGCTCCTCAGTATGCTACCTAAAAGGGAACTTATCCACAGGAGTAAATAAATAATTTTCGTGCTGTGAACGTTTGGTTAAAAAAAAAGTACTCAGAAACCAGACTCGAACCACTGTCCTGCGCGCTCGAAAACGCAGCACTAATCCAATTAGATGTTGTCTTATCCATTCTCAAAAGTATTGTCGTATATCCGCGCATGCGCAGAACAGCAGATAGCGCACTGGCGAATGTCGGGTGTGACCATGCACTGCGCCGCCATTTGAGGGGCGCATGCGTCAGCAACAGCGTCTTCCTAGTCTCGTGGCGGCCGCGCGATGACAGCACACGGCGCGAAGCAGCCCAACTTCTGTCCTGCAGCTCGAGAGGCACTTTATAAGCGAGGCGACAGCGCCGCGCGAGTTGCCTTCCTTGCGTAATACACACTCCGGCGTCACGGGTCCCGTGGCGCCATCCATCAGCACGGCCAGTAATTAGCTCTACTTGATTTTTTTTTTCGACGTGGTGCGTCTGGCCGAGGTGAAAGTCCGAGCGTGCCTTTAAGCACGTACTGACGCCATGCCCTCTTCGGCACGTAGCAAGCGCTTTTCGTGCCGGTCACCACGCATAAAAAGCGGCAAAGCTAGCTGAGCGCGCTAGCTGTTGCTCGCGAAGAAAAGCTGTGGAAAGATGGCTGATGGGGAACATTGCCCAAGACTCGAGGGCTTCTATCAGCATCTGTGAGCCGTCCTAGAAAATAAGCGTTTCCTTCAGTGCATCTCATGCCTACCTACTTCTACTCTAAACCAAGAATGATCAGTTATTTACTTTCTCTGATGGATGCCGTTTTGACGGGAAAGTTCAGAATTTGTCATATCAGTTCATTTTTGTGTTAGGATTCATGTTCTTATTCAGGTTCGGACGACGTTCCCCGAGAATAGGAGCTAAAATCATTTTATGCTTGAAAGTGTTCAGGGCGGCACGCGCTGGTACTTGTATTCTCGCCTCAAATGCAGTCAGTCACGCACACAATTCAAGCTGCAGGTCCTTCAAAACATGCAGCATAAGCAAAGTCGAATTATAACTTATTTTCATGCTGCCAGACGGCTGATGCACTGAGATATCGCGCAACTTCAATCGTGCCTTCAAAGCAGCCTCAACATTGAACGAAAGAGAAGTTTATTTATATATTTATTTCAGAAGTACTCCAGCCTTCGCAAAGGCTTTAGAGAGGAGTAAGCATATACATAGGAAAAATGGAAACAACGCAGAAAATAAGCATGACAAGATTATCAACACGGATGCCATCCGCCCGTTTGGTTAGATAAGCACTGAGAGCAGGAAAAATGGCTTACACAAGAGTGCTCTGCTCCATGAGAAATCCCAATATACTGACTGCTGTTTGATAAGAAAGGAAACAAAAATGACGCCTGGACCCTCGCGCGAACAAAAATTCTTACATTGCATACTAATAGAGAGAATCCTGTTTTGACTGACGCCCTTTGCGATTCGCAACACCAGAAACTAAAGAAAGGAGCCTATAGAGAGAGAAAAAAGATGCTGGGGAACAAACACCATTTTCAATTATATGCAGAAAGGCAAATATGAGTATAATCGTCCTGGTGCTGACAGAAAGGTTCAAATAGCAGACCGAATCCTGAATGCTATACGGGAAAATTGTCCTGATTACTATCAAAAAATGACACTTTGCAGGAATTTCTGAGATGTTTTCATTGCTAATTTCGATGAAGAGACACGGAACCAAAATTTTGGGAAGATGCATTCTGGGAAGATCATAGAAATACGTGCCGCATATTGTTGAATGCGGCCGGCCTATTCGGAGGAAAGCTTGTTTCAAATAAGCGCTCGTCGACTGCCCTTTTCTCACTCGCGCAAATCAGAAAAGTTTGAATATGTGAAGAGGATTGGCGTGTGTGTCCAAGATGAACAAAATATACGCTATCCCGTCTGCTGAACTCCGGGAACTAGCAAGTAAAGTGGACACAAGTGCTGTCACACATATGGTTGAATAAGAAATTGTCGTAGAAGAAGAGCAATTGATTTCTTTCAAATCCCGTTTCCGCGATATATACTGAGGAAGAAATGCTGTAATGGCGGCTAGTTGGTTTGTCATCTTCAGGTTGTCGCGACACCCTCTACGCTCATGACGTTAGAATATGGACGCCCAGCAGCCACGAAGGGGGAAAAACACCGACTGCAGTGAAATGGAAACACCGTACGCGTGCAAAAGATTACGACCTAACCTGGGGGCACTGAACAAATCACAAATCCTAATATTCAAATAAGGGAGAAACGGCTACCCCATCCAGGACACAGAAATGAGCCTGATTCTTTTTTGACTCACTGACTTAGTAATGAAACATCTAAGGTCCTTAAGTTTGCTCAACAATGAATAAACAAAATTTTCGTTGAGCCGTTCACAATGAAATACTCATTGAGTAGTAGATGATGACTTATCGTTGTTTAATAGTTGTGGCTTGAGCTGCGCCGCGCGTCATCTTGTGGCCTTGCGTCGTTCTCACGTGATCGTTCAGATGAGCCGGCGGCGGGTGATTTTATTTTCCTGCCTTCGAGTGCATGCTGGTGTGCATGCACGCCAACGTTCCTCTATGTTTTTTGGAAAGTGCTCTGTGATGTAATATGATCAGGCGTCGTGTGTTTTGTGGGGATAGCTAATCTTAGAAGCCTGTATGTCCACCCCAACAAACATAAAACTTTCTCAAAATCTCCCAAAAATAGCCCATCGGGACATTTGGAATCTCCCCAGGAGGTTCTCGTTTTTCCCCGAACACATCCAAAAAATGTCCCCACAACTAGCAGTGCCCAAAAAGGTGTGCGGCCCAGGGAAAGCCGCAAAAGGTTAATGCCCGATTTCTCGGCTCTGGCTGAATCGAATTATTTCTCCTTTTTCATGCAGCCTTCAGGAATCTAAGCGCACATATCAGTTCAGTTCAGTTTATTACCTTAAATTTCCCCGTAGGGGTCATTACATAAGGGGTGGGGTTTTATACAAGAAAAAAACATCTCGTGACAAGTAATTATTTAACAAATTGGTCATTTAAGAGCAGTGAAAACGAAGATGGGCACGTGGTAGCAGCGATGGCTGGAGAAAGGCCATTCCAGTCTGTGGCGGTTCGGTAGAAAAAGGAAGTAGTGAATGTATAGCGGTTCGAGCTCGTGGGCGCGCAACTTGAAACTGATGGCTGGTGCGGTGGGATATGTGGGACGCTGCTGTGATGCATATGGTGCTTGATTAAGGGAAGAAAAGAAGAACTTGTGATAAAAAGACCGGCTGGCAATGCACCATCGACAAGAGAGCGTTGACAAGCGGATTCTGATTTTAAAGAAGAAACGCTGACGTCGTAAGAGTATAGGGAGTGAATGAATCGTGTAGCGCGATTTGGAACAGATTCTAATGAGTCGATGAGATATGATTGACGCGGGTTGCAAATGGGCGAGGCGTATTCGAGTTTCGGCCTAACAAGTGTCTTGTGCGCGAGTAGCTTAACATGTGCCGAGGCGTTTCGTAAGTGACGTTTCAGAAAGCCTAAGGTTTTATTAGATTCCGAGATAATATTGGCAACGTGTTTGCGCCAAGACAGATCTTGAGAGAGGGTTACACCTAGGTATTTATAAGATTGGACTAGCTCTAGTGGCGTGTTAGCGATAGTGTAAAGGAAGATAGTGCAAAGGGCTGCGACGCCGAGGGAAGTACATGCATTTATATTTAGTGGCGTTTAGGTTCATAATCAAATTCCTGCATGATTCAAACACACTGTTAAGATCAGACTGCAGAGCTGATTGGTGAGAGGCGTTACTGACAGTACGGTAGATGACGCAGTCGTCTGCAAACATGCGTATATTAGAGGAGACACTGTGAGTTAAGTCGTTTATACATATTAGAAACAACAGTGGACCAAGGACGGCCCCTCGATGGACGCCAGAAGTTACCGGAAGGGGGCCAGACAAGGACCATTTGCGAACGATTAGTAAAAAATTCTTCAATCCAGTTTAGAATGTTAGGGTCTAGGTTTAGCAGTTGAAGTTTTAAAAGGAAGTGACGGTGAGATACTTTACCGAATGCTTTAGCAAAATCTTTAAATACCACGTCAGTTTGTATGTTCGAGTCAAGATTGACATGCAAGTCATGAATGAAAAGTGTCAGTTGCGTTTCGCAAGAAAAATCCTTTCGGAAACCATGTTGTGAGGGGTTAAAAAAGTGATTCGCGTCAAGGAAGGTAATGATTTGAGAAAAGATGACATGTTCCATGATCTTACATGGTACGCTTGCATGGTACAGAGAAAGCTGTTATACCTTCGGTTTAGCCGTTTAATCCTGCATTTGACCGTGGAATATACAAAGTCAAATAAGAAAAATCCTAACCGTGCTCATGCCAATAAGCGAAATCTGATCTGGCCACAAGTCGCCTCCCACCCTTCATCGCAGAAAGAGAAATTCCCCTCTCCCCTAAACATGAAGAGGGGTATTTAACTCTCTTCCTTTCCCATCTGCTGCAGTTGACACGGGGCAATTGAAGTGGATTTAATCGGATCGAATTATTTCTATTAAAACTGAATTAATTTAGATTAAGTAAATTAATTAAATCCACTACTTAACGTAGGCCTTCCGGCTGATTCTGTAGATTTGACGGTAGAATGCAGACGTACAATGCTAAAAGAAAGCTACAGGAGCTTTCGCTCTAAAAAAAAGGTGCCAAATCTGCTTTCCGTCTCTTTCATCGAATTTGTTTAGACTACTTGTAGTCAACAGTAAATCAATAAAATGAGGTAGTTTGGGCACCTTTGGCGCATACTTACCTCTCACCTTTGGCGCATACTTACCTCTCACGCACTCGTTTTCAGGAGTGCACAATGCTCACCTTGGTTTCATTTCTTTCATTTGTTTGTACCAATTAAGTTTCTTCATCAGTGTCAGGTTTCTTCCGCCGTTCTTGTCTTGTAAATAGCCCGAGGCAAGCACTGAACTCTCTCCTTTCTCTCCCATAGAATAAAGAGTAAAAAGTTTGGCATGAGCGGGCGTTGGTGAATGGTACTTTTATAAAATTTCTCACGGATATCTCGCGCAGCGTAGAGGTTATGCTCAAAACAGATCCTCGATCAAGACGACTTTCGCGACAGGTATGAGCACGAGGACAGAGTCTAACGTGAGCTCGAGGCAGTAACGGCGCATCGACGACTGTTCCCGATGACACAGGTGGTTTTCGCATTTTTTATGAGCGCCGCAGGAGCGGAACGCATTTAGTTGCTCTTTTATTTATTAGTGCCCACGGTGTCGGTTTACGACGCAACAGCGAGGGAAGCTTTTTTCTTTTTGTTTCTTCTTCTTCCTGTCTCAGCTCGTGCTACGGGCCTTGCATGCCTTCCGACGCCTGCTGACCGAGCGGGAAACAACTTGAGTTGGTGGTGTCACAACTGCTTCACAGATCTGAATCACCGCGCCATGGGCCGCCGTCTTCAAGCGCGGCTTTGGTGGCTCTGCATTGCATCCATTGTTTGCCTACATGGTGAGTGTGACTTACAGTGGGTGTAAGACTGGGGCGAGCTTAGCGTATTACTGCGGGTACCTGCTCTAACGCAGCGAAATGCCGACAAGGAACTAAAGGCACAGTTGCATGCTCAGTAGTTCCCTGTCACCACTCCCAAAAGCACTTCGGAAAGGTTCCCGGCTGCCGCCGCCTGCATTTGCAGTCTAGTGCAGCGTTCCTGGGGTGCTACATGGTCATCGTGGGTGTTACAAACTTCTCTGCGAGGCATATTTTTCCTGTTTGGGGATTGAACAATTTGGAAGGGGGTTTCCCGGCTTCTTTCAAATGTAATTGTGGTTGCGTGGTTTCTCGCAGAACCCTATGAAGTTAGCATGTATGCGTGTGTGTGTGCGCATGTAGGTGCTTGGTTTGCAGCTGCATGACGAGCCTCGGCCCCACGGCCCCGAGCACAAGTGTGGGCACACACCAACGCCGCACGTCCTTTGAACTATGCGTGGTATGTCTCTCTCCTTTCAGCCACAGAGGACAACTTGAGTGCTTCGCTGACATTGGTCAGTTGTCGCACACCCCTGTATCCACTGGAACACGACAAACCCGAATGCATTTCTTAAAGCTGGTTGGTTTCTGAGAACGCTTGGAGTTTTTACCAGCACGGAAAGTTGAGAGTGGACGTTATGCACTTCTCCTCTCTTGTTTTCTTTTGGGCATATTTATCCGCCGTCCTTATGTTTAAGGCGCCAAAGGAGATATGCGTGTGGCTAACGCCTTGTCTTCCCTCCCATTTCCTTGTCTTTGGTCAGCTCTGTGCAATGTACTTTAGCCAGTAAGTGAAAGAGCGGCTATGTGGCTATCTTACGGTTGTTAACAGTGTGTTCACATGGAGCCTTTGCTTTCCCGAGAACGGCTGCATTACGTTCATTCCATGGCTGACCCAATGAAGGGTGGCCGGAACCAAAGGTTTTCACGCGGCTCGGATCCCTACATCTGTTAATGCGAAAATGGATATTTGCATGCAGGTGCGCAAGGTACTACTTACCTGGCCAGGATCTTAACGATAAGGCGAAGAGCATGAATACTACTGGTCTCTCTGATTTTTTGTCTTTGCTTTCCAGTCATACGGAGATGCTCGGCTGAAGAGCGGGAAAAAAGAAACATTGGTTAGTGACGATTTTTTTCTTACTTTGTTACCGCAAAAAACACTAGGAACAGCACCTATTAGGAAAACGAAAATATGAAAGAAGGGTTTTCGCTGAAAAAAAAATTTAGTGAATTCAAAAACTTCTGTTTGTCTACGCCTTCTACAAAGCTCGGCTGTGAGCGGTTATCAAGTCTTTAAACTAACCAGCATCTAAGTTTGGAAGTAACCCTCCTGAAATAAAAAAAGTTTCTGTGCTTTAGTGAAGTAGCAGTCACCATTCTACGTGCCTGGCGCCCAATACCCTTGAATTCAGAAACCTGCGGCCTCAGAAAGTTTGCAGATTGCAGTCTTGAATTTTCCTCTCCCCTTTACATGACTCGCATCTTGCTTAAAATGAAATTTTTCTTTGATAAAGGGTTACCGTCGACTCATTGCCACTTTCAACATTATTTCTGTGGCTAAGTGTGCGGAGCGCTTGCGCTCATTAAAGCTATCTCGACGGTTGCACGATGACGACAAAATAGGTCTGTTTCGTGGTTCATCCCCCCCCCCTCCAATTTCTCTCAGCGGAAAATCCAGGTTCCCTCATTGACGCTAACAAGATATCGAGAGTACTCTCGGACATCGCCACAGCGGGAAAGACTGGTAAGTTTTAGTGGATTTTAGTGAAGTTGTAGTTAAAGACATGGGCAGCAGCACGTAGGCTTTAGGTTGACGCTTTTCAATTTTGTTTTATTAGCGCGAACTACACAGGAAAGTTTGATTACTACCAAGTGCCGTTTTAATTTTGCCGTACTTTCAGTCAAAGATGCTCTGTCCAAGGCGTGGCAGAGCTTGTCCAAGCTCAAGATTTTTCACCGAAAAAGTAAGACCACCAAGTGTTGCAACATACGATATCGTTGTAAATCCTGTTTTGAATAAGAGAGCATATATATACCGCAAGTTACCGCATTTCACCCCCCCCCCCCTTTGTTTCAGACAAGAAAGTGATGGACCCCACACTGGCAACAGGCCCTTAAACCAAAGAAAGATATAATAAAATTCAAGGAGGTTACAACAGTGTTTAAGCCTCTTCATTGCTTACGCTGGGTTATTCGCCAGAGGGTGTACTGGTGTCCCCATAAGTTTAAAACAAACTACGCAGGTACTGCGTTCAGAGTTTTACGTGGTATCGTTTCAACCGGATTTGTAACTGCCGAGTGTTGAAATTTTCCACCCTGAGTGCCTCTTACTAGGATACGAGAAATTTACGTTGCCAGTATAATATAAACAAAACGCTCCGAGACGCGACACTTCCCGGGAACGGGAAGGAAGGTGCTTTCAGCAAGAATTAAGGTAGAAGCTTAAGTAGCCGAAGGAATTGACTGTTCATGGGCGCACTTTACCATGGTTCGGTTCCTAGCTGGCAGCAGCAATTTGAGGGGTTCCGTCTCAAGTTTAAAAAGTACGTTTTTCCGCATGATTTTCGCCATACAGACAACGCTTGCTGAGACAAAAACGTTAGAATTATCTGGCTCAGTTTTCAAAAAAAAATATGTTTCGGGTTTTGTCAGGATTGTTCTCACATAGGTGCTGGCCGTATTGTTGCGCTTCTAAATGTCAACCTCCGCACATGTATTGCATTCACAACGCCTTCTCATCTAGTTTAACATGCTATAACGTAAAATATTTCGCTAATGAAAGCCTATCTTTTCCGTAAGAAGCTTCGTCTGCAAAAATGTATGCCGACAAAGCCTTTTCAGTACATGTGAGCACGTGTTGCGGAGTTTGCAAGTAATATACTTGAGAAAATGCAGGTTCCAGATAGGCACTTTCTACGTGCACTGCAACTTCTCATGAAAATAAGATCGTTTCAAACCCTCAAAATGTGCAACCTCCACCGTCATCAGAAAGGGGAGTTTGTTTTTATTCTCTTCCTTCGCTCCTGTTGTCCTATTAAAAAAAAAAGAAAAGTAGGAAACACTATCCACAGTGGAAATACGTGCAATATACGCCCACTTTGTCGAAAAATATCGGCAGAAACAACCAAAACCAGGCGCTGCTTTATAAAGCTATGCGCAAAAAGACGTTAAGAAGTTTGCGAGAATGTAATCGCGAGATTATTAGCGCAGCCTTCGCTACACGAAAAAAAAACACGTCTTTTGCGCACTTTACTTCCACCGGGCGGATGCACCTAAAGAGCTCTGAAAGAAAATCACAGCGGCCAGATTTCACGATCCGACGTGTTTCACGGCGAGGAATAACCGTGTTCCAGGCTACTTTCCCCAATACTCCCCCTTCTTCTGCTTCCATCGCCTTGCTTGCAGCGTGTCAAACTCCGCGAATCACTCACTCTTCGGGGTATTGGATCGGCAACGAACGGCGCCGTTCTGACTGACTGGGGGTGGTTTGGCCGTGAAACGAGCGGCGCGCGCTCGCGTCACGGGTCTCCCGGCGGCGTGCCGCGGGGCCATATATTTCTCTCCGGTTTCGGTCAAGCTGTGTTCGTGATCTACTGTTCCTAGCCACCAGCTGCGGCCCGACACGAACTTATTCCCAGAAACATCGGCGCGGCCCTTCCGTTGGCCGGCCAGACCCCTCTCACGCGGCAGACCGCTCTTCTCTTTAATTTTTACTTTGTTTCCTTCATTGTTCCTCTCTATTATCTTTCGCACCCCCCCTCGGAGGCACCCCGTAGCTGTTGTGCGGCGTGTCAACTTTACAAAGTTTCCTCGGTTAATGAGGGCGCTCAGCCGGCCCGCAGCTCTTAATTAGCTTCTCCTCTCCTCCGGCGATGGCGCTACTGTAACAAGGAACGGCGCCCGCGACAGGTTTGACTCTCGGCGAAGGTAAGCCTTGTTTATGCCTTCCGCAGCTTTCTCTTAGGAGAAGCCGACGCTGTATGCGTGGACGCTGGCGGATGATTTGGGGAAGCGGAAGTCGGGGCCTGGCGTCATGTCTTTCGTCTTGTCGCCCGCGATAACTCATAACGTGACCGCGAGGGGCGCAGACAGCTGTAAAAACGGTGCCCAGCATGTCAGGGCTTGCATATGCCTGCGTTTTTTTTAAATATTGTTATTGTTGTAAAAAAAAAACAAAAAACGTCGAAAGTGTAAAGTTCAAAAGATAGTAAAAACGTTAAAGGATGCGCGAACTTTTCCAGTTGAATTATTCCCAGGCTGGTGATTGGTGCGTACGTGGAAATGAAAGGCACAGTAAGTGTATCACTCAGAGAGGACACCTGGACCAGGTCGTTAGGAAAGGTATGAAGGGAAGGAGGGGGAGGTCTGAAATGAGGGAGAGAAAAAGAGGCGCGGTAGTGGAGGGCTCCGATCTATTTTTGGTCACTTGGGATTCTTTAGCGTGCGCTGACATCGCACAGGCCCCGAGCGTTTTTACACTTAGTATCCATCGAAATACAGCCACAGCGGCTGGGATTCGATTCTGCGACCTAGTTTTCAGAAGCTGAAGCTTCGAGTGGCGCGGTCTGCGGCCTCGTTCCCTGCCAAGCCCCATGTGTGCTGTTGCATGCCCATAAAATTTTGTGTCTGCCAGGGATGTCCTTGCTTTTCAATTGCATAATCCGGCAGGAATGTCTGCTAATTTTTTCTTCCTGAAAGGCTCTGCACGCTGGTTGGGAGTCACAAATGTTTGTTGTTTCTATGCCAATTCGGTTGGCCTCTTAAATGCTAGTGCAATTACGATTTCTGCCGCTTGAATTTCGCCAGTCCGGATTGTTGCTACGCACACCAAGAGCACCTGGATAGGAACCTGCAGTTATCCACGCCAAACTCAAGCGGGTAAATGATTACGTACATTTAACTTTAAAGAAAACTACCGCTGCCCGAGAAAACACTCAACAGGGAACACAGGCCGGCACCTAACCCAACTTAGCAAGATACCATGCAATTTGGCCAGAGATATACGATAGCCTATGCCTGCAATGCGGAGAGGTCTCTCACCTCTACCACGCAGCCTGGGCATGTAGCAAGGCAAACTCATCAGTACTGAGGAAAACAGGAGGAGCCTTGAGCAGCGGGAGGCGGTAGTGGCCAGCTAGGACCTCTCGACCCAGCTCCAGCTTGTGAAGAGGGTCTGGCGGACAGCAACCACCCTTGGACTCCCGGACCTGGAAGAATCCCCCAAAGAGATCAATAAAATGTTTCTCTCTCAAAAGTTCAACATGATACTCGGTTTTAAAACGACACTATATTCGTGCAATGTCGAGCCTCGCATTCTCTAACGCATGAGGCTTTGTTTTGATGCAAGCGCCGCACACTTAATGCAACGAAAATGTGATCATGGTCATACAGGGTTATCTTCTCCTTTCCGTCTAGTCTGAGAGAACTTGCCCAGAAATGCACCTTCGACTGCTGTCCGCCTTCGTGTGGCTGACCATGATGTGCACTCACGCGAGATCCAATGGGTTCACAGGTGAGTTTCGCCGAATGGATGTATGGAGTGGTCGACTTCATTTCGCGTATTAATCCCACCTTGGCTCGACGACGATTTTTGTTTCTGCTAAGCAATCGCATCAAACTGTCATTGCATCAAACAGAAAAGTGCCCTTGAGCTGTATCTATTACAGTCGGATATAGCACTGAATAACGAACCTGTAAATAGCCCTCGAAGTGGGTCCTCCAACCACTGGCATCGGCCTATTGTCATGACATTGTGGTCAACCGCCTTGCACCTCCTGGCAGGCTACTGCTGGAGGCCATAGCAGTTGCAAGGGGTTTTCACCGTGACGTCATGACAATAAGACGGCGCCATTGGTTGGTGGGCCTCCTTTGAGCCCCTACTTCGCTGCTTCGTTCTTGGGCTTAGACGACTACAGAAGTTCTTATAAGAAGTCACGCCGCGCACATTTGGTTGTCAGGAATGAAGATCATTACTTGTTGGTTTGTTTGTTTTTTCAAAGTTGTGAATTTGTTTTACCTTCTTTTTTCATTCGTACGCACTGTTGCTTTCCGGTCTGCAAAAATACTGGTGATATAAATGGCAAGTACCCGAAGTGGCTTTACGGTTATCACCTGTGTTATGGTTCTTTCTGTTGCAGATGAAGATATTGTGCCAAATGGTAACTATGCAAGACGCACGAGACTTCGGGGATTATATTACCTCTCTTGGCCAAATTGTTTCAGTGAAACACTCTTTCCTTCGCAGATTTTGATGATCTGTCTGACGGTAAGATTTTTCTTAAAGTTCATGTATAACGTTTAATGGCAAGAAATGTTGTTTGCCGAGGCGCCCAAACAAACTGTACTGCATTATTTGCCCATATTAATGTGTGAAACAGTATCGTACGCTCTGGGCGCATGAGATCAGAAAAATCATTTCCTTTAAAAGAAGTACTTTATTCCTTTGTCTTGCGAGTAGAGAAGTCGCCTGCCCTAGTGTTTCACACTGCATGTTTGCCACAGTCGTTACCTGGATTAACAAGTAAGGAAGGTTCGCCGCTTATCTAATTTAATGCTTTTCTTGTTCGATTCTCTGCTATTATATCATGGACCAACGCACGCACGGAAAACTCGGCGCATAAAGGAGAACAGTACAGTGGAAACTATTTTTGGAACATCCTGCCAGCTGAAGTGAAAAATGAAGTGCTTTTTTTTCAGTTTTAAAGCTCTCCTAAGCGGCCACTTTGTGTTGAGTTATTTTACATCTATTATAGCCTATTATTGAACAGTTAACACAGTCACCCACGGGACTAAGGCGTCTCCCAGAGACCTATCGGAATAAAAAAAGGTCATTGGAAGGTCACTCAAAGTCACCGAGGCATGAGTTTTCCCGCAAATCTTCTAGAGTATACATCTACACAGAGGCTTACGTCTGAACACGCGTGTTTAGCGGTAGATTAAGGAAAAGTTCCAGACGCTACCCTCACGTATAAAAGCACCACTTCCAGACTGCTGTATCTTATTACGAGAAGACAGTAGGACATTCCTCCCATTCGATGCGCTCCTACCCTTTAATTTCCACATCGTTACCCTCATTTTTGTTTCATTTCTGCTGTAATAATAGCATGTCTGCGCACAGCTATAATTTTTGCCGCTATCAGGCATTGAAAATTGAAGCTATTTTCTAGTGGTGGATAGAGCATAATTGAATTAATATGACATCAAGAATTGCTAAAGAGTGGAAACAACGCAAATAACTTTCGAAGCTTATGTATTACATTTTCTTTTTCAGAAAAGACCATTCAAATCTTGGCTGGTCACGGCAGCAGAGCATCACCTTTTGGTGTGTGTGCGACTACTCTTATGCGCGCTGTTCTCTCTACGATGGCACTGTAAAGCTCCGATTTACAGTTCTCAACGATGAGCAGGAAACAACCTAACATTTTATTAGAACTGTTCTAAGTATACCCATGTCTAATCTTACCCTTCAATTTAATATTAGTAACATTCAATATCAACACAGTGCATAATGTCTGAGGTTGATTATGCGACTGGTTATGTCCTAAAATTGCGTTAATTGGTGTCTTCAAGTCGCACTTACAAAGTTTCCAGGGGCAGAGCGTACTTGGACAAATTCCAGAGGATTCTGACCGATCAGGAAGTTCCGCGAAGAGTTGAGTCGCAGATTATGAGAGGTAAGCTGTGCCATATGCTCTATATCGCGTATACCACGTCTAACCAAGTCACAAGGAATGTAGAACAATGTGAGCATTTTGTCTCGAACTTTGAGAATTTCAGCTGAAGCCTGGAAGGGAATTTCCAGCATGGCTAAGCTCCGCAGGCTACACATTGTCAGAATGAGTAAGCATTTCACGTTTGTTACTTGTCACCGTGAAAACCTAGTCACGCTCTGCTTATGTAAACCACAGTTTGTTATCCTAGTTATCCACCGATCATTAATCTCAGAACTATTTTGCTCTTCAGAAGTTTGCAATGGACGATGGACTTGAAAACAAGTTTTAATTGTGATGAACTAACAACTCGATCCAATCAATCAATCAATCAATCAATCAATCAATCAATCAATCAATCAATCAATCAATCAATCAATCAATCAAATAATTGGTTAATTCCGGGCATTCTTGAAATAGAAATGAGCGGTTGTGTCCATAATTCCTGCTTTCATGGCATCTCATAGATTCGACGACTCTGCTTTTCTCAACTCTTCTCAGCAGCCTCGCAGCATAAAATGAAGCAGTTTTAAAAATCACGCACTAAACATTTCTTTCCAGCTACTAGCTAGTCCCTTTTGATAATCGCGGCCGGGCCATTCTGTGCCGCTAGAACTTCTCACGTTTGACCGCAGATCCTACCTTACAGTATACTTCCACCTGTGCTGCCTACTGCAGTAGCCTTTGTGGCCAGTCCGTGTGCCCCTTGCGACCGAAAACGAGAAAGACTTATGAAACGGCGCAATTTCATTTCCCAGATTCTCGGAATCGCTACCTGCGCTTCGGTGAGGCCATCTGCCAGTTCATTCGGAAGATATCTCCTCTCGCGGTCAGGAGAATGTCTTCACTGAAGGACGACGACCGGATTGGGACAGCCAATAAGATCATCAATATTATCGGTGCGTTCGCGTAACATAGCTATGCTGTTTTCCAGCGACCTTTGTGCAAACAGGGTCAAGTGAAAGAGAGCTGTGTGCCGAAGAGAGCAGGATGTTATCGGCGTACGCTCACAGGTGTCAAAAAATGATAAGCCAGAAAGAGTGGAGCGCAACAACAAGAACAGCAACAAAGAAAAGTGGGACTGCTGATTTAAATGTTATTATAAATATTTGTGGGGATGCCATTGTTCTTTCGAGAAACAAAAGGAAAAGCCTTCAGCATTGAGAGAAGGCTGAGTTTACTAAAGCATAAAAAGAAAGCGTTGGGATGCCGGGTGCGCTGCTGTCAATGATTTGACGAAATACAGCAGAAAAGTGAAAATAACATCGTTTATTTGTCTTGATTATTACGCAGGGTCCATGCTGCACCATCAGACCGCATGCAGCCAGTCTTTAAAGCGCGGCAAGCGAAGAGAAGCCGGTAACGTACTGTTACAGAACCAATAATTTTAGACCAGTTACAGATGATGTAGCTGCTGGAGTAAAATACCCCTATCTCACGGACACCATTTCACTAGCCTGTCGCTTGGCACGGGAGCGGAAAAAAAGCAGTAAGGTAGTTAAAGCAGTGTAGCTAAAAAAGTAATACAGGTAAGCCGTCTCCCTCTCACAGCAACGCTTCAAAGTGCTTCAAAAGAAGACTATCATCATTGGATAACAGGCAGTGCAGCGCTTACAAGCACAGCGCAAGAGTGTAAGGAATGTTTGTACGACTTGTAATTTTTTAAACATTTTTTATTCGTGTTTAAAGTTGTCGGCATCCACAACATTCCTCCGGGAAAACAAATAGAGTGCACCATCCCACTCCAGAGCACAAAATACACGTAACAGCAAGTTTTGTCGCGTTATACGGAACTCTAAGCCGAGACTTTCGCCACTCTATGGTAGTCACGTTATACTAAGGCAACTGCGATGGAGCACGGCAACGCTTGAGTGCGTACACATATACTGCTAAGCTCTTTTACATTCTGGGAATTTTCCTGAACCTCTAGGACTGGTCTGATCAAAGGGAAACAAATCCCACTATCGATAAATTTGCCACTGTCATTTTCATGCATAAATTCGTTCATTTTTTACAGGCCCGGCGAGCACCACTGAGGGGGTAACGGCAACATCGGAGGCATTTCCGAATCAAACCGCTACGACGACGACAGAGGACGGTGCGTTCGCTTGAAGTGCTCCTTAAGCCTCGCTGCGTTACGGTGAAGTTTCACCAGTCATGGTGCAAATTCTGTCGCTGTTCGCTACAACAAAAAACTGAACGTGCAGTCACTGAATAGTTCTCTGTTTTTGTGCATATTCTATGCATGAATTTGTAGCAATACTCTATGCTCTCTCATGTACATCACTCACCCGCTGACAGTCGCTAGGTCACTTATTCATTCTGTCAAGGAGGTTCTTGCAACGAGGAAGAAAGTATATTCTGATTGCGGGCGTTCGTGCTGCAGCTCAATATCGTCGAATATTTATTCTCCGAATAATGAGAGTAAAAAAGTAGAAGAAGTGTACCATCTGAGTGTCATAATTTCTGGTATACACCCAGCACCTGCTGTGCAGTACGCAGGGCTCAATTTCTGGTGAGAGTTTTACTAGATTGTCTACACCCGGTGCATAGACCGTACGATCAAGGTGTGCAAACGGCGCATAAGAATGAATGCGCAAATGCAGCGCAAGAACTAAAAGAATCAAGAATGAAGAATTAGCGTTGGGATTTCATGCCATATTCAGCGACATATAAAAAAGAACTCTTTATAGTAAGCACCAATAGATATTCCGGAAGGCTCAAAATTTCAGCTAAACATGTGCAGCTGGCGGACTTTATACCGAAAATACAGTACTTTAGTGTATTCATATGAAGTATCCTGATCGATAAAGCCGTCCATATTAACACTACGAGGAATTATCTTCGTCGAGAGAGTTTTTCCATCACAGAGAATTCCTAGAGCAAGGTTGGTTATCTCATGTCTTCTCGGCGCTATTATAGGCTTTTCAGGAACATAGACTTACTGCGCTTTTTATAAACTTTTGCATTCACGCAGAATTCCTCGAAGATGATCGAGCTGAGATATCCATATCCACGTTCCTCAAGGCGGCTCAAAAGCTAGGTGAGGTGACACGTACACTGACTACTTACACTTTTCATCACTTTAGCGTGTTGTGTTGCCGTTCAACAACTTAGGAAGGTTTTAGTTAGCTCATTTTGCAGTACAAGCAATTCGATAAAAACGTGTTGATAATGCAGGCTTGCTTCTTAAACCCTAATTATGGCTAAACAATTAGCGCATCGTCGTTTGGGATGCTGACCTTTGCTGACCAAACAGTGGATGTTCAATGCACTGTGCCTTGATATAAAGAGCGAACAACAATTATTTTCATAAATGATGCGGTTGGGTCAAAGACACAGGAGCAACATAACTTCCACAAACTTTTGTTGCGATTTCTGCAAATACTGTCACATTACTGTAAGGCTTAATGAAAGCAATTACTAAAACTTTTGCGAATGACCTTATTTATTTCGTTTTCTATTGTTTGCACAGTGCCTGGTTGTTAATGTTCTTTGTCTTCGTAAAACTTGTATTCATTTTGGCTCTTTCTCTAATCATTCGGGGAGTCAGATGGCGCCCTTATCGTTTGAAACTAGACGAAATAAATTCCGCTGCGAAGTGACACCTGTCGCAGTACCAAAATTTAGAGGGAGGTGTAAAACTAATACGTCAATAGCCAGCATGAATGCTGCTCTACACCCTAACCTAGCGCTGTATATGTGCCACATGCAACGAGGTCTATCACAGTTCCTAGCTTGTCAACTAAAGCAAGTAGCTTGCCGCTTAAATACTGCACATGCTAAATGTTCAGAGGTCAAACTCCAGGTGGCAAAAAATGCAGTTGCAAGGATATACTTAATAGCGGTTTCGATAAGCGTCCTGCTGAGCTCCGAAAATTTTTACGGCGTCGTGATGCGTTTCGGAGGTCAATCATAATTCCCAGCATTCCGGTGCCTTACTACATGTCTTGCCTTGCTAATAGCAAGTCACGTGGTGTGGTTTGCCTGCCGTTAGTTGCAGCGTGAGCTTCACTTTGCTGACTTAGACATTTTGTGTTTCAGAGTCGGTGCATTCTTCTCTCCACGACTACATCGTCTACAAGTGCAACGTGGAAAACGATGTGATCAAGGTTCTAGAAGGATTTCTGAAAATTATTTACTTCGGCGACTATCACAGGTTTATAAATATGATCGAAGAGTTTTTTGGGCGCTGACAGTGCTTGTATCGAAATATTGCCATTCAAAATTTTCTTTCAAACAGTAATAAATTTTTTCAAAGCATGTTTGTTTGTTTCAGTGGAGCTTCATTGATGTACTATATGACAAGACACTGTCCGCTGAAAAAAATATCAGTAAAACGCTCTGATATATATTTTAGGAATTACTGATGCTTTCTGCTACAGTAGTACGGCTTCACTGACTGAAATATTGTCACATCTGTCCGGCTCTGTGGCTCAGAATAGCGCCGTTCTACTCCCTACCATCCACAGACAAATGGCCTTACAGAGCGCCTCAAACGGATACTCATCAATATGAGTTCCACGCATGTATAGCGTCCGACCACAAGAACTGAGACGCCGTCTTGCCCTTTGTGACGTACGCCTTTAACACCGCTAAGCATGATGTAACCGGTTATTCTCCTTTCTTTCATGCACGCTCACCGCAAACCTTCCTCGACACCGTTCTTCCACACTCCGTACACGATGACACTTTCGTTTCGAAACACCTGTGCCTCGCTGAGGAAGCCCGTCGTCTTGCTAGTCTGCGCACCATCACATCCCAAGACCGTTCCAAGGTCCGATACGACGCAGCTCCTGTTGCAGTCACCTACGAAGCGGGAGATCTCGTGTGTCTGGACGCCATTACGAAGCCAGAGCTTCTACCAGAAGTTCTCGGGGTGCTCCGCCGTTGATCCTGATGATCGTGGCCGTGAAGCGTAACGCTACAACTAAAATTCGCAGTCTCTTCAAGAGTCTGTCGCAGACCGATCAGGTAAAGCCAGGCGGGTTGATGTTGAATTGAAGCTCAAACACCGCAGGGCCGCCACCGAGATTCACCTGACTCTTGCGTCCTGCCCAACTAGACTGAACTGAATGGCGGCGCCCGGGGTGGTGGTGCGAGGTCCCTGTGAGACAACCGTGTGATACAAGCTGAACATGAAACTAAGTGGATTATATGGAAATGATGAGGGAACATCCGAGTAGCGCCACGGTATTTAGGTGCATTAGCACTTATAGTGGGCATGCTTGCATTTTGCCCTTGTGTGTCTAAATCCGGCTTTGTGGCAGGCTGGTCACCTGCCCACCGGCTGGTGGGCCACCTGTCACCTGCCGAGTGGGTTAAATGCAACCTGCTATGGTAGCAGTTCAATTATTCGCGAGAGGTTGCTCGGGGAGAGCAACTGGGCCTCAACTCAACCCAAGTCCCACCGCTGGCAGCTCCTGTCAGCAGTTCAGTGGCGCGTCGCTTAACCGCTGCACCAGGAGCGGTAGGAGGACTCCCAGGAATCTATAAATGTAGAGAATGACCAGTTCCGCATATATGGTCATTCACATGTTATTGATATCCGAACAACTGCCTTCCGTGAACATTGGATGTGAACACCAGAAGTGAAGTGAAAGCCGAAGCGCTGGCGCACCTAATTCACATGTGGCCTAACTACTCAAATCGATCATAATCTGTTTTTTTTTGCTTTCCATCTCAGCCTAGGAGTTTCTTTCAACCCGGCAAATTTTCCAGTGTGTTCCCCTGGCGTTCCATTCAAAGTATTTTGACGCGAGCGCGTTCCAGGATCGTTTTGTCGGGGACCCTTCCCGTCTGTTTCCCAGGCACGAGCCTCAATTCCTCCTCCAAGTAAGAGCTTATGATGGGCCATGCAAAATGCATTGGCTCTGCTTGCTGCCGCAGTTGTGATCGAGGCAAGTTACAGGGTGAACCCTCTTCATCACGTTCAAACGCTTCTCTTATGCCTCTTCGTCATCGGCGTCTGAGGGCACGTGCGGTACGTGGTGTTCATGTGAGAGTGGAGGTAAACTTAAAGAGCCCTGTCTGTGTCTGTATAAACCAATCAAACGTCGCTGATAGCAGCCCTGATAGCAGCCACATTCTAGACTAGGTTGCTATGGCAACCTCAGGACGCCATACGGCTTCTGGGTGAATATGAACTCCTGTTGACATCCACATGATGTTAGTGTACAGTGCTTCTATAGAAGAAGCACTGTACACTAACAGCACTTCTATAGAAGAAGTACTGTGGAAAACATGCGCAAAAGTCTTACGGGTGCACAAATATGCACTCAGCCCACCTTCTGTTCATAGAATGGAAGGAACTTTTTTCTTTGTAGCAGCTACTTCAGCTAGTTTCATTATGGCGGCAGTCATAATAATGTGCGGCTTTTTCATGTATCACATCAGAAGTGCCGGTGAACACCTTATGCTCTAGAATAAAACATAACGTTGTTCTTGATTTTCAATGCTGTTTGAGAAACTTAATTGATCTCTGAAAATGCTGTTGCGCTTCCCCGGAGTCCGCTCTTGTAATACATCCAGAACCAATTTTTCTTCTTTGTTCTTCTCAGGCTGGATATAATGGCACAACAGTTGCAGCCTAGTACCAAACTCGCCATGACTCAGGCTTTTAGTCGCTGTGTCGCATATGGCCAAGTAATGGAAGAATTATTACATGAACTAATAATTTTATTATTGTTTAAGCACCAAAACTAGTCTTTGCACTGGCTCACAACAACAATCTATCCACGTTTTCTGGGGTTAACGGCCACCCAACTGTTGAGCTGCGGCCTGTTGGAAAGACTGCTGGGCAGCAGCCTGTTGAACGAGAGCGCCCTTGACGGCTCCCTTAAGAGCTCCCTGTACTTGGCCGGATTGTTGCTGTGCAAGAAGAGCGCCCTTGATGGCTCCCTTGACCTGTGAGGCTTGCTGTTGCTGAAGAAGGCCACCCTTGATTGCTCCCTTAATGGCTCCCTTCACTTGAGAGGCTTGTTGCTGTTGAAGGAGACCTCCCTTGATGGCACCCTTGATGGCTCCCTTGACCTGTGAGGCTTGCTGCTGCTGAAGAAGGCCACCCTTGATTGCTCCCTTAATAGCTCCCTTTACTTGAGAAGCTTGTTGCTGCTGGAGAAGAGCTCCCTTGATGGCACCCTTAAGAGCTCCCTGCACTTGGCCGGATTGTTGCTGAGCAAGAAGAGCTCCCTTGATAGCTCCCTTGACCTGTGAGGCTTGCTGTTGCTGAAGAAGGCCACCCTTGATGGCGCCCTTAATGGCTCCCTTGACTTGAGAGGCTTGTTGCTGTTGAAGGAGACCTCCCTTGATGGCACCCTTAAGAGCTCCCTGCACTTGGCCGGATTGTTGCTGGGCAAGAAGAGCGCCCTTGATGGCTCCCTTGACCTGTGAAGCTTGCTGTTGCTGAAGAAGACCACCCTTGATAGCTCCCTTAATGGCTCCCTTGACTTGAGATGCTTGTTGCTGCTGAAGGAGACCTCCCTTGATGGCGCCCTTAAGAGCTCCTTGCACTTGGCCGGATTGTTGCTGGGCGAGAAGGGCTCCCTTGATGGCTCCCTTGACCTGTGAGGCTTGCTGCTGCTGAAGAAGGCCACCCTTGATAGCTCCCTTAATGGCTCCCTTTACTTGAGAAGCTTGCTGCTGCTGTAGAAGAGCTCCCTTGATGGCACCCTTAAGAGCTCCCTGGACTTGGCCGGATTGCTGTTGTGCAAGAAGAGCGCCCTTGATGGCTCCCTTGACCTGTGAAGCTTGTTGTTGCTGAAGAAGGCCGCCCTTGATTGCTCCCTTAATGGCTCCCTTGACTTGAGAGGCTTGTTGCTGCTGAAGGAGACCTCCCTTGATGGCACCCTTAAGAGCTCCTTGCACTTGGCCGGACTGTTGCTGGGCAAGAAGAGCGCCCTTGATGGCTCCCTTGACCTGTGAAGCTTGCTGTTGCTGAAGAAGGCCACCCTTGATGGCACCCTTAATGGCTCCCTTGACTTGTGAGGCTTGTTGCTGCTGAAGAAGAGCTCCCTTGATGGCACCCTTAAGAGCTCCTTGTACTTGGCCGGATTGTTGCTGGGCAAGAAGAGCTCCCTTGATGGCTCCCTTGACCTGTGAGGCTTGCTGTTGCTGAAGAAGGCCACCCTTGATGGCACCCTTAATGGCTCCCTTTACTTGTGAAGCTTGTTGCTGCTGGAGAAGAGCTCCCTTGATAGCGCCCTTAGTTTGCTGCTGGAACTGTCTTTCTTCTTCCCGTGCTTGTTCGCTAAGATGCCGACCTGTTTGAGAAGTACGCCAGAAAACTTTGTGGTTACTGATTTAATACTGAAGAGTAACTATATGTGTGTTCAGGAAGTTATATTAGCTAATTAAAAGTAATAGAAGCAGCCACAGAAAGCCAAAGAACATGAAATAAGTTCTAAAGCCAGATAATAGAAGCTAAGGTTGAATAGCGTGCCGAATATTTTCCTTTTACTGCTAATATTTCTGCACAATTAAAACTCATGTTGCAAGCACAGCATCTCCGCAATTCATCAGTAATGTTTAAGTTGTGTGAATAGTGATGAGCAGGAAATTTTTATACCAGCGACGCATGCCATTTCTTTCTTTCTACATATTTTTCATGCAAGTTCCACTGAACACCGCACTCCCAGTACTCTCAAGTATGATAATTAAGTCCACTATATCGAAAAGGGTACAGGGTGTTCGAATTGACCGCTGAAGACAAGAAAAAGAGCGTACAAGTTAACACATGAGCATTATTTTCTTTGGTAAGACCGTCTTAACTATGCAGAATAGAACTCGTATCTTACCCTCAACAAGCAAGCAGGCGAAAAGCTGCAAGAGATAAAAAGAAAAAAAATCTTAACTGAGGACAAGCAAACTTCAAGTAGCTTACATCACTGCATTTAGAGAAATTCAAAAATTGAGAAAACTTGAGAGTCATTAACTGTGTCTACGGCATTTCAGAGATGTCCTTGTTTACGATGTGTCTGCATGGTCAAGCGCTTGCGATATCGGATCCGAAAACAATGTAATATTTACTAGTATACGTAGTTACTTAAAATGCTTGCTAGTTATGCTAACAGTCCTTCATTCCGCACCGATACACGCGATAGTAATGACGGCAAATGACACTAAGCCCTCGACGAGCCACTCAGAGATGAAGGCACCCAATTGGTACGCCTTATTGGTGCGATTAACTTTGCCATTACCACACCTGGCATAGCGTAGATATCTCGAATATCTGGCGTTGATCCGTTTTGAGTTAGTGTAGTACTTTATGGTTTGGAATTATCTGTTTGAAGACGCTTGCGAAGAATCAGTAGAGTTAGTCGACGTGAGCTCTGTTTGGCCATGACATGTAGTTTTTGATCCTGCAGTAATTTTAGAAACCAAAATAAACGTCAATCATCAATTTCTTACTGCCAGTAGAGGTACCTCGGATTCCCAAGCCATCAGAACAACTTGCGCAGCCCGAACTAGCTCCTCATCGCCTATTACATTTGCACGCCTGCATAACGATTCCTGCTCCACCCTACACTACAAACCAGAAAAAGCTAAGAGTGGCATAAGGGTTAATCCCTTGGAAGGGGTTACGCATTCATAAGTATTAGTCCATGAAGCGATCGACGCGTACTTCTTCAGAGAACAGTTCGAATGGTTTCGCCAGCACCGTTAGTCTCTGCAAGGACTGACCGTCCGTCGTAAAGTCTAAGTGCTGCAGTTAGGGCCATTTTACCAAGTTTTAGATTAGAGTGATAACACTCATACAATCCGGTACTGCTCACACAAAACCACCCTACCTCAGCATTTCTTTACCTTCCAGCTCGCAACTGCCCTATGCCGTGAGACAACTGGTTCGCTTTTAAGAAGTCCCATCGTTCCAGCACATACCAGGAAATTCTTATCGAGTGCGCCTAAGCTATCTCGGCTTCCTAACGCAGGACTTGCTGTTCCAGTTAAGATGCTTCCTCTCTCCGTCTGGCGTGCTCTGCTAGCAGGGAACAGCGGACTCGCAGCGACCACTTGACGAAGCTCCAAGTATAACTCATGCTTACCGCAGCGGCTACAGCCAAGGGCAGGGCGTGGATCCTCATCTTGGCTACTCTGGCGCTTTCTGCTTGCCTGAGAGTGATGCTGCTGTGCTGGGGACCGGCCAAGATATACCCACCGCGCAGCTGAGGGGCGTGACCCAGAAGCTGCCGTTGGAACTTGCGCATTTGATTCGTGGCGGCCGTTTTACTGCCTTCCGACAGCGGTCCTTACGTGTCCCTCTGGGAGCTGCCTGCCATAAACTTGCCGCCGCGGTCGTCCATAAATCTCCCGATCACAAGATGGGATCCCGGGTACTCGAGGGCTATTAATGCCGAATCGGATTTAATGTGCTGCCTGCCCAGGGGAAAAAGAAAACAAGTGGCAGAAAACAGACGAATCGAGCCCGGGACCTCAGTTTACGGCCCAGGGCGTAAGCTAGACGTCGGCTTGTGATGTGGCCTCTGCTATCTTTTTTGCTTGTTGTTTGGATGAGCAAAATAAAGAATGATTAACGGCGTTGGACGCGAAACCGGGAGACCCTAGGGTGCACGGCGCCTAAGCCCAAGCTTGCATGTCGCCAAGCAGCGGAAGTTGGCTATGGCAGCAAGATGGCTGGCGCTACCAGCGGTGACGCCAATTGTTGACGCGAAGATTGCGCGCGTAAAGGGTATGTACGTTTCCCTCCCACATGCTGTACCACGGATCGTCAATGTTGAACTTGTGGGAAAACCAAACTTCGTTCGCCAGTAATGACGCAGTCCGCTCAACTAATCCAGGTCGAATTATAAGCAATGGACTGACGAGTGTGAGAAGGTCAGGAATTCTAGTAAGACCGCTTAAGAGTAGTAAACGTAAGCCCATTCAGTACAGCACATAATTGCAGCTTCTTGCATATTACGTCTAAACTTTAAAAAGCAAAAACAAGCAGCATCTAATCTAAAGAAAGCTCTAGCAAGTCAGGGAACTCCAGTATGGTCTGAAAGATATTAGAAGCCACTGAAAGCCTAGCCAGTGCGCGAGAACGCAAAAAGAAAGTGCAGTAATGCCCCTACCTTCCGGGACACAACTGTAAATGTAATCCCGTTTACAAAAATATGCGTGCTTCCTTTTCGCAGATTGTCCCAGTATCAACAAAAATGAAGACGCCAGTTCTGGTCAACTGGAAACTGAAGTGCAACTTAGTTCTTTTGCATGTAATTCGCACATAAATCGTAACAACCGAGTGAATCAGGTAATTCCATTCCTTTATCAAGAACTACATGGATACAGCTTAAAAAGGGAGGAGAAAGGTAATTACGATTGGTTACAATGCCAGAAGTACATTGTAAAATGACACGGTCGGGGTCATGGTCATGCGTAGTCATGGCCACGACGGTGGCATGTGTGCAACGTACTTTGAAAAATTGCTCATGTGCAGCTTCTCAGAATATGTTCCCAAATAAAAGGACAACATATTTTGCGCCTTGTCAAGGTGGCAGCTTCACACATCAGTGGCAACTCTTTTTTAGACGTCATTCATGTATTTCAATGGCGAGCATGACTTAAACAGCTCTAATGGTGCACCTTTTGAGTGCAGAATTTTGTGTGCCGGTTTTTGTCCCCCGCTCCTGTACTCAGTGGTCTGCGCGTGCAGGTCACTACAATATGAAAGGAAGGAAAGTTCTGAGCATTCAGTTATTGAATACTTTCAAACTACATGTGACAAGCAAACTTTTTTTCTGTTTTGTAACTAGTTTTCCTCTTCGCGAAAGCCATTTGTAACTTAAGAGGATAAATAATCAAGAAATTCGCCTTTTTGCGCAAACAGTTTGTTCCTTTTCAAGTTTGAGGGACCTGCACATATGAAGGTGCAGTATCAATTCAGTGGAGAGAGTTCCCTCAGCTTTTATGTGGTTCAGGCAAGCCTGGAATCAGCACACCGAAGGGCAAACTGTGTGCGTCGATGAAATCGCACGCATAACGTCGTGTAAGGGACACTAAACGGGAATACTAAATCCATCTAGATTGATATATTCCGGCCCCAAGATTTAAAATTTTCCTTCTTACAGAGGTTGAAGCTGAAGTTGGATAACAAGACTGAGGGCGCCTGCCCCTCGGGAGTTCCGGTAAGGCGCGCCTGGTGAAGTGAATTATTCGCTGGCCTCGATTAGCTCATCATTTGCACGTGTAACCTAAAGAGGAAGGGTAGTACCTTCGAAATAGGAAAACAGCGCAGTGAGTGCTATTCAGACGCTTCGCATGACACCTCCCCGGCCTACGCGAAGCCTTCGTGCGCAGCAGCTTGAGAAGCACGAGCCAAGCACGTGTCCTTAGCGGCGTTCGCCTTCTTTCGCGAACGGTGAAGGTGCCAATCGCGTGAATGACGAAGAAGTGAGCTTCAGTGCTAACAATATAGTGGCGCTATCTATCGATATATCTCTCAACAATGCCAGTGTGTCTGGCGGGGAAGGTGGTTTGGTTGTCGTTCGTTTTCTACGATTGGCCGCGATAATAGCTCTTTTATTTGATCCGCCGAAAGAGTGATGTAAATTAGATGGAACAGCTCCGCTATATTGTGCGGGTGTAACAGGCAGAAGAAATCGCCAGCATCATTTGCGATTTTCTTAGCAACACAGTCACCTTTTTGAGCGCAGAAAAAGAGGTAGGGCCTCAGAGACTAGTTTAGCGCTCTAGCATAGCTTTCTGTTTTTGCAAAATTTTTATGTCCCCTTTTCAAGGCCTACCTGCCGCAGATGTCTTCTAGAGTAGGGTAGAATGCACTGCAATTTGTTTCTCCATTACTGTCGACTAAAACGTAGATTTTATTGGTTTAGTTCCGTTCATAGGCTTTTACGTATCAAAGCGACACAGGCTATGAGGGTCATGAGGACCCTACTCGACACGAGCGCTCTGTCGTCCTGTGTTCCTTCTTTGCCCCGTATTGTTACGCGCTGTTTTGCCATCATGAATCATCAACTCGCCAAACAAGCATCACTTCTATGAGGGACGCCGTAGCGGAGGGATTCAGATAATAGACATCTTTAGCATACCGTGTACCGTGTTACCGTTACCGTGACCGGAGTGCTGGAAGCCCGCGCGTCGTCACTGCGCATGCGCAGGTCGCCTAGAGGCCGCCAGATGGCGCCAGCTACCCGGCAGCTGTGCGCAAGCCTTCCGCATCGGGACCAATCAGCGCACGCTTATTGCTGGTGGGCGGGATTCCGGTACTCCGGTCACGGTGGCGGTAACACGGTATGCTAAAGGTGTCTGATTTCAACAACGTAAGGTTATTTAGCGTGCACTGACATCGCACAGTACACGGGTCTCTAGCATTTCGCCTCCATAGAAATAAGAACACAGCGGCCTGGTTCAAACCCGCGTATTTCTGGTCAGCAGCCGAGCAACATAACCCCTAAGCCGCCGCTGCGGCTATACATTTATTAATTTAATTATTCCTGTAAACGGCAATTTACCTAATTAAGCTGAAATTGGCGTGAAAACAGGAATATTGTCTAGTGAGACTTGCCGGTAGGAACCGAAGTGCTGCTATAGACGTGGAATGCGACTCTAGGTTGCCTTACGCCATCATCATCATCATCAGCCTTACTACACCCACTGCAGGGCAAAGGCCTCTCCCATGTCTCTCCAATTAACCCTATCCTTTGCCAGCTGCATCCACCCTTTGCCTGCAAACTTCTTAATGTCATCCGCCCACCTAACCTTCTGCCGCCCCCTGCTCCGCTTACTTTCTCTTGGAATCCACTCCGTTACCCTTAAGGACCAGCGGTTATCTTGCCTTCGCATTACATGCCCTGCCCAAGCCCATTTCTTTCTCTTGATTTCGACTAGGATGTCATTAACCCGTGTTTGTTCCCTCACCCACTCTGCCCGCTTCCGATCTCTTAACGTTACACCTATCATTTTTCTTTCCATGGCTCGCTGCGTTTGTCCTTAACTTAAGCTGAACTCTTTTCGTTAGCCTCCACGTTTCTGCCCCGTAGGTGAGTACAGGTAAGATTATGCTGTTGTACACTTTCCTCTTGAGGGCCTTAAGCCTTAACAGCGCTAATACGACCAGGACTGCTCCATGGATTATAGCAAACGCCGGAGCAGGCAGCCTGCGCGTTCACGGCTTCTAAGGTTACCCTTTCAAATCGCTGCACTGGGTTGTATTTGACAAGTATAGAGCTGCTTCTCAAGTCAAAACTCGTTGCTGCCACAACTTAATCACTTTAAAATTCCGTAAGACTAAAGAAAACTAAGTTTGTTGCAGTGTAGAAGGACTGATTCAGTCGGGAAGCTTTGTCTTCGACCTAGCCGCCTTACACTGTAGAAAGCAAATGGCACAAGACGCGTTTGTTTACCCTCTCATCCTTTTATCTGACTAGTTACGTTTCGTCGGTTGACTTGGAACTGTGCGCAGCTTGCTATTGAACTACGTTGCATGGACGGCAAACAAAATGGCATTTCCGTGGTCAGTGTGCTGAAGTGTAACGTAGCCTCTACATTTAGTTCTTAAACGTTTCTACCGCCTCAACCTAGAAAAAAAAGACGTAAAATAAAGAGGCACTAGTTGTGCGATTAATGTGCGTTGTTTGGTGCACCTCAGCCTAGCTCGCTGGAAAATGAAAATAAAAGACAAGCTATAGCTCCAAGCAATCAAAACTTGCCAGTGCGCTGGCTACACAGCGTCTGGCATTGTGCATACGGCAGATGGTTGAAGGCAGATGCTTTGTAACCTTTCTATCGTCCGGCTGTGCTCTCGTTCATTCGCTATTTTTTTTTTCGCGCTTTAATTACGGTCTGGAATGTCTCGCTCTTGAGTGAATCAAAGCTCTTACACGGTGCGCTGGCTTTCAGAAAAGTGACAAAGGATATATGCAGAAGGTCATTCTCTACTTTACATTCATAGACCCTTGGGAGTCCTCATACCTCTTCTGGCACGGTGGTGCAGGGGTTAAGCGATGCGCGCGCCACTGCCCTGAGAAGGCCGGCGTTCCTAGCGGTGGGCCTTGTGGGCCTGCCACGGTTGTGATGACGTCACAAGGTCACGTGACCTAGGTGGCCCCCCCTGCCTCCGAAGTTTCTCTCTGGGGACCACCTCCTGCCAGAGCCATGCCCGTGATTTTTCGCTCACAATGCTGACACCGAATTTTTCTGATGAACGGTGCCTCTAACGCGGTGAAAGAAACGATGCCGCAGTAACGCGTCGCACAAAAGTGGCGCTACCATGAAATTAGCATTTTGTCTTACCACGTGGCGCGAAGTCTACATCCTGGGGGCAGACCGCTAAGGGCCAGTACTTCTGCCTGTAACTAGCAGAATGCGTTACTTTTTTTCTTAGTTGAACATGAGGGATATTATACTGCTGTCACACGGGCACTTTCGATCGCAATCAAGTCAATCGGAATCGAACTTGATGCAGATCCGACGTTGCTTCACCGATCCTGCTCACCTGCTTGGAGCACGATCGAGGTGTCGCTGTGAGCCTAGGTCCCAGGCTACACGTATGCTAACTGATACAAAATATTCCAGCTAAAACTAAAGAGGACTGAAATATTTGTCAGAAAAAAAAGCGCAAAAATTTTAAAACACCATTTCTTTTTGTATTTGTGTGCCTTGATTTGCATACTCTTGAGACGGCGCACCCAGCGTGCGCGTTTTGCCAGTGGTAAACAAACATGAACCCGGTTGCGCTAGCTATTCCTTCCTCTTGTAGACACAGAAGAGCGCCTGCACGTCATGTCCGGTTCTTTGTCGCGTTTGTCAAGAAAACTGAATGTTGCGGATTGGTTTTACAAGTTAAGTGTCAAGATAAAAATATTTTCTAACAAACGACACAACGAGAAACGAGCCCGTGTAGCACGGATGGGACAGGATAGACCGGGGAATGAGTCAGCGACTGGACGCGGTTGTGGCTATTACTACCGGCTATCGCAGAGTGTCAGGCCATCATTCCAATGTGTAACCATGGTTGCCGCAGAAAATAATTAAGCTGTTTTTTCTGCTCATAATTTAAAACTTTCAATAGCTTTAACAACGACTGTTATTTTTAATTTATTACAAAACGGATGGCGATGATGGTGGTACGTGCAGCGCCATCTCGTTTGTAGCGATCTAACTAGTAGATCGGAATCGAGTGGATACGTGTAGCAGCTGTCCATCTCGACCGCGCTTCAGACGTCAACCGCGATCGAGACGGATCGCGATCCGAAGTGCCCGTGTGACAGGGGTATTAGTTATGACGCAGCCGGTCTCGTTTTCCTCTGTAAGGAAAAACAGATCTAATCGAAAAACAGTCTTAGCACTAATTCCATGACAAAGCTTTTGAAATTTCCCTTTAAAAAATTTCTTTGGCATTAGATTAAGAAGCGCCCTATACCATTAGCTTCTACTAAAAGCACTTCACATGCAAATAGTTGGACTCCAGCCTCATTGAAAAATTCGGTACCGTAAGAGGTTCACGCCTGGCTAACGTGGTGCATCGCACGAATTGATACTACCACTGGGGTGCATTCGGTGACCAGATGTAGAAGAATGCACGCCAGAACAGTCCTGCTAATAGTACTCCTTCCATTCTGCCTCGTGGCAGCAACTTAATTTTGTGTTAATGCGCAAACAAAGCTGTAAAGTTGTTGCGGCACTACACAGGAAGCACTGTTCAACGAAGTAGTCAAAATGACTACACAGAAACACGAAGACCATGTTATTCTTTATTGGCATGCTCTGGAAACATGGTATCACTCAAGCAGCACGTCAGGTAGCGGCGGCAGCGACGCTGCTTGGGTCAAACAAATTTTGGGGGAAATGAGAAATGAGAGTAAGGCAGTCAGCTTTTTTTCTTTCCTGATAAAAACAGCCGCGCCTGGTGAGATTTACGCTTCAGCCAGTGACTAGACTCGAGGCGCTGTCCAGGACAGCTTTTGCGTCGCCGAGTGCGCTTCAGAAAGGAAGCAGGCCGGACAGCGAGATGCGGCTGCAACTGTCCTCAACGCGGTCGCAGTCCACAGTCTCGAGGACCGAAAGCAGGTATTCCAGGAGCCTCACGTAAGGCGCCGGAAGGCCAACCGCGTCCAGGCGCAGGTACACGTTGGTTCTCGCCGCAGCGGTGAGGCGACAGATGGCGCTGAGTCCGCAGGAGGTGCCGGTCTCTGCAGGCACCATTCGGCCCAGGGGCAGCAGCAGGGCTGCCACGGCCGACACAGCGATCAGTGCTGGCAGCAGGAGTCCGGAGGCGCGCAGCAGCCACAGCACGAGGAGACCGACCATGGCCGCCAGGACGTGGGTGCCCGTGGGGCGCTGCAAATAGCGACCGTGGCCGACAGCGACGCTGTTGTCGGTGGCGGTGGGCAGCGTTGAAGTGAAAACTGAACGGCCTCCGATTTTCTCCGGCGCTTGGGTGTGCGGCAGTGGAATGGAAGCTTGCTTTCCGCGGGATCGAGCACTGAGGTATGGAACTGCGAGGAAACAGTAATGCCCACTTGGAACACGCTAGCACAACAAAAGAAACCACAAAGGCGATTGCTTTCTAACCTGAACATTTAATGAACAGTACGTTAGGCTCCATAATAGGACCCTAGTACCCTGTCGTTTCACGTATTTAGTTTCGGATAGTGTACGAGGCTCCATGACCGATGGCTGCTTACTTCGGTAGTGTTGGATGTTACGCAACGGAAATAATAAGTCAGATCTCGTGAATCGCCCCAAATTAATTTTTCGGGAACATGAACGAGCTATTTTCAGTGGTAGAGCAGATGACTGTTGTGCATGAATTCCAATTCAGCTCGTGTTTACTACAGCCACGTACAGTAATGGACAAAAGTTTGTGCGTGGCGGATTCGCAAAAAAAAAAATATTGCGGCGCGGATAGGTACAGCAGCTCAATAAACTGTATAGAAGCGTGTGGATATATGCTTGCTCCATGTGCCGGATAAATACCAAACGACTGGCTAGCCAGGAAAAGCAGGAATCTTTTCTTTTTTTAAAGGATGGGTGGGTGGGGGGGGGGGGGCAATTTTCATCTCACCAAATTTTGTCTATGACTGTGCACCAAACGGTCAATCAAACAAAATTATGCAGCGAAATAAAGAAGTGAGGTGCTCTAAAACAATTAAGTTATGAAGATTCCGAACACTGGATATGCGCATGGCATGCATATTCGATATGCATGGGTATGCATATCGGACGCCAGGTAAGTCGCCACCGCGGTGGCTCAGTGGCTATGGCACTCGGCTGCTGACCCGAAAGACGGGGCTTCGGTCCCGGCCGCGACGTTCGCATTTCGATGGAGGCGAAATACTGGAGGAAAACCCCAGGTGGTCGAAATCTCAGGAGCCTTCACTGCGGCATCCCTCATAGCCTGAGTCGCTTTGGGACGTCAAACTTCCGTAGTCCATAAACCAAACCAGACGCCAGGTAAGCTTCGGCACTTTTTCATAGAGGTCGACGTCTCTGTATATATGCCAGTGTAGTTCGTTTTGCGTAGCAGCGACTACGTTTTCATTTATTACTCAGAATTAACTACGGGGCCTACAATACCCTCAGCTGAAGGCATCCATTCAAGATAGTGTCTCCAGAAACCTCAACTGAGTTCTGGCTTGACGCCGCTAGTGTGACAACACAATACAGTATGCCCCTGTGTGAAAGCACAGCGTGATTACTGCACTGTCAACCGCGATTTCCACCGCTCCATGTCGACCGCACGCCGACAGCGTGTTCACGTGTCGCCAGGTTGCGGCTCTGGCCACTTCTTTTGGAAGGAACACCGATTGGGAACATAATAACCTGGTTCTCGAACCCTGCACCGCCAGTACAGCACACGATAGGCATATGCATTTGTAATGAAAGCAGAAAAGAAGCGATCGAGCACTCCAAAGATGAACAACCTCCAATCGACTTCTTGCTGTGATACACCCGAACTCCTACCATCCGACGAGCATTTTATTCATTCGCCCTATTTAATAATACTACGGGCCCAATTTAGAACCTAGTTGGGATTATTGTATTCATAGTTTGAACCTACGTTATAACGGTCACCACCTTTAGGTCCAGAAATGGTAGCGCAAGCGTTGACGTTTTGGTGATCCGCTTATGGCCAACCGTTTCCAGCGCACACCGCGGAAGCTAGCCAAAGCAGTATCGGTACATCGCAATTTGTCCGCGGCTAAGAGAAGTACAATGATCCTGTGCTCTTGCGTGTTCGGAGCGCTGCCGTCGATATACTTAGTCAATAATGCTCTTGACATGTATTTCTCGCAGGAACAAAATGTTAAGGTGGGGCTGGGGGTACCATGTTCAACGCAGTTGACGTAAACGTTGGAGAGCGTGGCCTCATTTACTGGTAACGCATTCTAACGTGGTCGTGAGGGTCAACCTTATGTGCAAAGTGCGTGGCTCGTTCCACGCGACTCTTAATTTATCAGTACGCGAGGCAACGCTCTCCCTTAATTGTTCTCGAAAATCATAGTGAATATAGTACGTGGTCGGAAACGGCACAATCCCAAGTTTCTCTCCACATCCGGCAACCTTAGGCACCTTAGTAGAGAGGGCAATATTAATCCCTTAATTATTCTTGCCCGATTAACTCCGCAGGAAAAAAGTTGCCAGTCAACGCTATAGAAAACAATAGCATTCAGATGACTCCGGTGCTGTATAACACGTGTTTTCTATAAATCTTGCTACGTATTATCTTAGACACCCTACCCATGCTGCTCCAAGATTAACCGCCCTTTTCTTTCAACCATCTTTACATACCTCCTTTATGGCCAGAGTCAATAAACACAGTAGCGGTGGCCTAGCGGCTTGAGCATCCGCCTCGCATGCGGGAGGCGCGGGGCTCGATCCCCAGTGTCGCCGGGTACCCAACGGTGACGCAATGGGTACAAGCTTCCCCTGGGCTGGTGCTCGGCTTAAACAGGGTGAGATGCTTGGGAAATGGGTCTTTGACCCCACCTTGAGTAGTCGAAACTACCTTTTGTCATGGCGCTCTTTGGCCGCAGATGCCCGTGCACCATAAAAATTAATCATCATCATCATCAGAGTCAATAAACATCGCCTAATAGAAAAAAGTTCATGAATTTTAAAGCACCATAGGAATCGCGCGCTGAAGAAAACGGTACGGGAGGGCACCGGATTCTTTTAAGAGGGGCCCTCCGGAATCGTACTAAATGAGTTATTCGGCATTTTTCTTATTCACAGACATGCAGTCTCGGTGTCATGGATCGAACTCGTGACCTTGGGAATCAGAAGGCGAACGTCACAGCCACTGCGACAGAAAAGGCTGAAAGGGGCCCATTGGCTAGTCCTTGGGCACTAAGCGCGTTTCCACAAGGAAATTAGTCCCGGAAGGCAACATCCATTATTCCTTCGTAATAATTACAGAGGGATCGTCGGCCACACTAATAACCGTTCGTTGCGATGATTAAGCACACTCCCATTTTACCCGGTCTTGTAATGCAGAGAACCTGCGCACGTGAGGTCTGAGTGTACCTCGTATGGGATGTTAAAAGCTGGATCTTTTACGGCGATAGCTGTTAAGGCATGTTTCCTGTTTATACTCTGTCGCAGGTGTAACATACAGGTGCAACGCGTCACGCTGATTGGTCGAAATGAAGTACCGTCACGCGTGCCACTATGACAACGCTCCACGATGATTATCCAGAATTCAGTGTCGTCACGCATCACGCTATCACGCATCACGCGCCACGCTGAATGAACAAATACCGATCATTAATTGGCCCCAACACTATGACGTCACTCATGTCACGAGGAATTCACTAGAGCTTGCCGTGGCACTAAAGCTAGTGCGTCGGCACAAATGCAACATGCACCCTAGATGCGTACCCAGAGTTACTAAATCAAACACTCCAACTGCCATCGGTATTTCGCACCAGCCCAGCTGTCACAGAAAGTCGGATTAGCCCAATAACAAACGTCGGGACGAATCTGGGTGGCGTATGGAATGACTGTTCTCGAATGTACGTACAGCGTTATGAGAAGATCACTGACACATTAACTCTGAATCAAAGGTCGTGGGTTCGATCGCGTCCGCAGTTTATGGAGTCGAAATACGGAAAACACCTGTGTGCTGTTCGATGCCAGCGCACGTTAAAGAACCGCTGGTGACCCAACTTAATCGGGAGCCCTCTACGATGGCGTCTTGCAGGGACCATGCTTCGGGACGTTAAATCCAGCAGCTTACAATTCACTTAACTACTAGCGCAACTGCCTGGCACGATTGACACACTTTCTTTTTTGCTTAGTGAAAGTAAGCGGGTGCGAAGTGCTCATACGCAAAAAAAAAATGAAAATGTAAATTGGTTTTGGGGAAAGGAAATGGCGCAGTATCTGTGTCATATATCTTTGGACACCTGAACCGCGCCGTAAGGGAAGGCATATAGGAGGGAGTGAAAGAAGAAAGGAAGAATAGGTGCCGTAGTGGAGGGCTCCGGAATAATTTCGACCACCTGGGGATCTTTAACGTGCACTGACATCGCACAGCACACGGGCGCCTTAGCGTTTTGCCTCCATAAAAACGCAGCCGCCGCGGTCGGGTTCGAACCCGGGAACTCCGGATCAGTAGTCGAGCGCCCTAACCACTGAGCCACCGCGGCGGGGCATAAAGGAGGAAGTGAAAGAAGAAAGGTGGAAGTGAAAGAAGAAAGGTGGAAGTGAAAGAAGAAAGGTGCCGATGTGGAGGGCTCCGGAATAATTTCGACAACGTGCACTGGCATCGCACAGCACACGGGCGCCTTTGCGTTTCGCCTCGAAAACGCGGCCGCCGCGGTCGGGTTCGCGGTGGCCGCGAATGTGTAGACATGCCGGATACCCAAGGATTTGGGATATTAAACTGTCTACTGGATAATAAGTTCTATAATAACGCCGTCTGTGGGCGAATAGCGCAAAGAGGCTATGCAACTTAGTGGCAGGCGAGGGTAAACACAGCCTGGTACAATGGCTATATTAAGCTGCCTGATACGATTGTATTCTTTCTTGCCTTCGAGCTCTCCCCAAAACCCGAAATTCCAAGCCAACACATGAGAAGCGAGGCGCTTAAGGGCTCTTACAAGGGCTGATGGCTTGTCGTGTCGACGAGTATATTGTGATTAAATGCGGTATACTGCGTGAAGGACCGATGCAACTCAATACGCTACCTTATGGAAGCGCAGTCTTTGAAGCAGCACCTTTTAGAAGAGCAGTATAGTGAAAAAATTACTGCTAAAATTTTCGTACATTGCAAAATAAGGCCTCTGAAATGTGACTACAGTAACTCGCCTTTAACTTGTTTATATAACTTAGGCGGCGGAATCCACTCCGGCATGACCTGCTCGCAATATGCAGTAACAGGTGGAATGCCAATTTTGGTATGTCGCGTTTCAAATGCTGGCTCACCCAGCGGCCAGTGCTATCATGAAAACAAAATGAACAAACTGGTCATAAATGACGGTCGCAGTCAAAACAGGAAAGGCCCACGCTCGCCCCCTCACTGTTTCTGCATAAACGTCACCATAGCTTCGCCAACTGCGTTCAAAGCGCGTAAAATATAAGTGCTCTGGTCAAAGGTTCTTCCGTCGAAAAAGAAAGTGCCTAAGCTCCCACGGTACACAGCTAACGGTGTCTCGATAGCCAGAACAACTTCTTCGAATCAAGTTCACGGTGCATAGAACTCTCCCCAGTGTCGAAGTAAAGCACAGGTTCGGTGTTTATACCAAAGCCACTAGGGGCATCCATCGCAGCGACATCGTCCTGTAACAGCTATTTGCCGCGGTAGCCGGAGCAGCGAGACAGTCTACCGGACAAGAATAGTCGTATGCTTATAGGCAGGCTTCTTGCAGTGTGCCAAACCCGCACTTAGGAGGCACAGGACACAGTGCTAATGCCTATACAGCTTACACGATAATGATGATGGATTTTTATGGCGCAAGGGCATCTGTGGCCAAAGAGCGCAATGGAGTTTTTTCTTCTACTCACAGTGGGGTCGAGGACCCATATCCCAAGCATTTCACCCTAAAGAAGCCGAGCACCAAGCCAGGGGGAAGCTTGTGCCCATTGTATCACCGGTGGGCACCCGGAGGCGCTGGGGATCGAACCCCGCACCTCCCGCATACGAGGCGGATGCTCAGGAGACCACCGCTGCTGTCCTATAGAGCTTACACACACCCCGAAGGACTTACCGTAAATGATGGCCACGGTCAAGATGACGGTCAAGGCGAAGACGCCGACGATCACGAGAGAAGCCACATTTCGAGGATGCATGGTTGAAAGGTGAGTCGGACGCGGAAGCCGCAGCCACCCGGCACAGCCACGGAAGCACTCGTTTGCCGAAAAGACCGTTGTCTTGAATAGATCGAGTACATACCACCACCTGGCTCGTTTTACTGTGTTTCACGCCAGGACATAATGATAAGATGGCATGTCGCTCGCCATGACCTTTTTAATGATTTTTTCGGAGATTATGCGCCCCTCCTCGAGCAAATGCGGCGTACGCGTGCGTTAATCGATAAATGATGACCGCGCATTCCCAATAAAGAATGACGCAGCACAAGAAGCGCTGGATCTACAGGAAACGCGGATCGCAAGATTAGCGGGCATACTGCTCACGTGGGTGAGCGTTTTCTTCCGCCCATATGCGCCAATAATATCGCTTCCGCGCTGAAAGTCGCAGCGTAACAAGATAGCAGTTTTCCCCTTAGTACCTGACGGAACTGCTATAGGTCAACAGTAATGTAAACGAAGAACGCCACTGGCGCAGAATAGCGGTCATCGGCGGTCCCGTCGGAGTACCATGATAGGACGTCTGTTCGAAGGCGCATACGCTTGAAGGAGTAGAGACACCAAACTCTACTCTAATTAGACTCATCTATATTCTGTAACCAACGGGGCAGAAACGTGGAGGCTAAAGAAAAGGGTTCAGCTTAACTTAAGGACAAGGCAGCGAGCCATGGAAAGAAAAATGATAGGTGTAACGTTAAGAGATCGGAAGCGGGCAGGATGGGTGAAGGAACAAAAGCGTGTTAATGACATCCTAGTCGAAATCAGGAGGAAGAAATGAGCTTGGGCAGGGCATGCAATGCGAAGGCAAGATAACGGACGGTCCTTAAGGGTAACGCAGTGGACTCCAAGAGAAGGCAAGCGTAGCAGGGGGCAGCAGAAGGTTAGGTGGCCGGATGAGATTAAGAAGTTTGCGGGTATAGGGTGGGTGCAGCTGGCAAAGGACAGGATTAATTGGAGGGACATGGGAGAGGCCTTTGCCCTTCAGTGGGTGTAGTGAGACTGATGACGATCGTCTGTCTTTAGAATGAGGTTCAATACATTACAATACATAGGAAGCCTTGTGTATTGCGCCAAAAAGTGATAAGTATTTCTTAAAATTTTTTCTCTCCTGTTGCTTCGGCTCCGATTTCAACAGCGAAACAATGGCCGTGACACATACAAAAAGAAACGAGTGGCGGTCACGTGAGACATACAACTCCAGTATGTCGCTGTTTATTTGTTGCAATTCACGTTAACTCTTACGCAAGCCTGCTCTAGAGTTGGACTGACAAAAAATGAACAAGCAGCAATTGTGTCGCAGTTTATGCACGCTTCCCGTGACCTGAACGCATCTTGTACGCCACAGCCACCGTTCGGCTTTGTAGGGACTTGCCCCGGATTCCCCCTTTGCTGTCTCTCCCGCGATGCACCGTGCAGCAACAGCATATCGCCTCGACGCGGGCCGCGCCACGTACGTGACTCTCCCTGGTCCATTTAACTGACAAGAGAGGGCGCTGGCGTCGCAGCGGGAGAGGCTGCGTGCGCGCAGGACACAACCCACAGCATCTCTCTCTTCGGCTAGGGTAATCGGCGCGAGTGGACGTGTCGCCCGCGGCTCCGCTCTTCACCAGTGGAGCGAGGAAGCGGCGGGAAGACTTGCTCCCGCAACTCGTCCCGTCCGGTTTCGGAGTATCCCTTGCCCTAGCGTGGGCGAACATTCGCTCGTTACCTTGCTGGTGAGTATGACGATCTCGATTCCTTAGCGTATTTTGTTGCTAGCTGGCGTTATTGTTGCTGTATACCAATAAATGCCTGTTTGTGTCAGCCAGTGTGTCATTCCTTTGTTCCCTCATAGCAAGGTCCGCCGTGGTCGGCGTGCGCTCGGTAGCGTACGCGACCACAGGGTGGGGTCCGGCTGTTCGAACTGTGTCAGCCGCGGTTAAGCGGGGAAAACGTATTTATATCTCCCCAATTAAAACCCCAGAGCTTTAGAAATCGAAAGGACACGGGATAAAAAAAAATCAGGTGTAAATTATGTTCAGCTGTCATAGGTGGATTCCACGTTGTAACTTATGTACACTACTGTCCAGCGCACCACTCCAAACAAGAAATATGAATCCAAAGAATTTGGTGTCTCTGCGCCTTACCCATAGCATCGGAGATTTTCATTGTCCGCCTGAACCGCTTTTGCTCCCGTAGGTGGCGCCATCCAACTTATACACCGGTTGCGCCACTGACAAGAACAAGTCCGCAAAGATCTGCCGCAGTTTGTTTATCTGTTGGGTGATATGACTCCACACGTCAGCAGTTTCGGAAGAGCACTGCCACAGCGTATGTCATCGCGGTGGAATAGCGGGAGGAGGGTACGCTGAAAGGAAAGGCGTGGCAGCTACCTCGCGCTGGGTATCGCTGCGGTGGCGGAAATTGGCAGGCAGGATGCCAGTCGTGGCCTTGACGTCATAAAACGAGAACAGTGGCTGGCTCCGCCTTACGGGCTGCCGAGTGCGGCGCTGCGGTGCTTCTTTTGAAGATGCTGCTACCATGACCAACCTACACCATCGGTACTCTCCTGATTGCTTTGTGGTACGCTGCGTATTTCGCATCTGGTTGGGTGCTACATCAGAATATGTTTTAAGGCATACATCCCGCAGGTTTTGTTCAGTGCAGTCGACGAAGGCTGAAATTGTTCTCTTAGTATTTCTACCCGTGCGCAAATCTCTGTGCAAAGGGTGAGAGAGGGGACGATGGGTCGGCTTTGCTTTACTTGGACAGCACGGCCAGTAGAGAAACAGAAAAAAATTACGGAGGCCCCTTACGACTGCTTACGTGCTTCGAATGCGAAAGCATTGTTTTTGTTTTATTTTTGTACTTCTATTTAATTTTTTTTCGCTTTCTAACGACACTCCTGCTCATCATCAGCATGCAGTCTTTAGGCAACGCACATACGAGATTCACCTTTGTACGCCAAGAGGCAACGTCATCTGCGACTTTTGAGACCCCTGCTGCCGGTCAACGCCGACGCCCAAAAGCCGCATAATGCTTTCGCACGTGTGTAATACCAATCCAGGTATATTTGGAATGTGTTTTCACCATGGCTGCCATGGTACGCACGGAAGGAGCGTATTAAGAGCAGCTTTTCAGTTCTGTACCAACGCCACTAAGTCGGTGCTCTGACTGCTTTATTAGGGAGCCTTGCATGCGATGCCAGCCAGAAAAAGGCGCATGTGTGCAAGGTTGCCATTAGTGTCGCCTAGTGATATGTCTCCTCCTGCGAAGTGCGATCGCTACTGCTCGCCTTTTATGCCCACTTATTCTTTTTTTTTTGCGCGCGCGTGTACTAACGCGTGGCGGTGAGAAGCCCTGATGGTAAATAAAACGGAGATAGAGCAAGCCGCAAATGGCGAGTGCCCTCGAGCGTGGCTGTTGCTGCTGCGTCTTCTTTGTGCAAGCAAATGCGCAATCTCTCGTCCTGTCACCGGCATAGCAGCAGGCAGATGCTGCTCGTTTGTTTGGAAAAAAGCGCTCCAGAAAACGGCTCGGGCGACGATTCACGCATGTGACGCGTTCCCCGCGCGCTGACTTGGCTCCGCGGCTGCGTCGTAAGGAGACGCCTCGGACTGCCTTTTAAAACAGAGCTCCTTGAGAGTGTTTGCAGTTTAACTTGGCCAACCGCAGCACAACCTCGGCACTCGTCGATGCCGTAGGGCATAAAACCAGAAATTATATTGCGGCGGTGAGGCGCTGGCTTTGTTTATACCAGGTTTTTCGGGGAAGACTAAGTAATTTTCCCAAAAATAGGCTTCTTGGGGTGAAAATATGGCTTTTGCGGAATCGTATTACCAGTGCTGGCGGACACCAGAAAACCGGTGAACCGTCTTACTAAGCTGGTTAACTAATTTTTAATAATTAACTGTTTAACTAGTAGAGTTAGGCACCTAGTTGCAATTAGAGAATTGTAGCCGGTCGTTAGTAATAGTCATGTCAGTTTCTATAACTTAGAAAACTGAATTACCCTTGCCACTGTGGCTCGTAAGAATTTGGCTTTTTTGACTAGTTACGAGCACTGGAAAGGTTGCTCTGCCTGCACGCTTTTCGAAAGCGCATGTATCTGGCCAGATTTTGTCGAGCCACAGCGCCGAGAATAATCACGTTTTCGAAATTATAAAAAACTGATTTAGGCTATTATTGACAACCGGGTACAAATCGCTAACTGCAGCTAGTTGCCTAGCTGTTATAGTTAAAAAGTTAATTATCTGAAATTAGTTAACAAACGGACGACTTAAGACAATTCACCGGCTTTCGGATGTCCGCCAACACTGGTAATACTATGCCGCAAAAATCATATTTTTACCCCAGAAATCCTATTTTGAAAATTACGTTAAGTATTCGCTGAAACACATGGTCTAACTCCAAAGCAGTCCCTTGAAACAACAGAGTTGCCCATCTTCTGTACTAAAACAGAAAGGATTTAAAAGGTGGTAAGCTGTCCTCTAGAGCACACCCTTTAATAAAATGGAGTGAGCTATAGGACTGCTTTACTCTCTTTTCACTCCCGTATGGGTGTATTCGTGTTTAGAGTGTAGCGCCTGAAATTAAAGAAATTCACCATCACGCTCTCAAAAAAGACACAAAACTAAATGTCTCCCGGCCCGTTACACTGAGTATGAAGGGTTTAAACTGATTAGATCTGGGAGACATAACATAGTCAAAAAGGATTTCGCGCAGCAGAAATAAAAATAAAACAAAGTGCAGATGCTAGGTTAGCTCATGAAGTCTGCAGACCTACTTCAGGGTCTGAGTAGCTCTGGGCTTCGCACCTGAGCCCGGCAATTGCGGGAGGTTGCCATTCGCTGGCAGCATAGTGGTGCGTAAACGTCCTTGCACTGTGCGATGTCAGTGCACCTCCAGCTCAGGTCGCAATGATGCTCAAACGAAATTTTTAAAAGTGATGTTCCCAGGAAATTGGAAATGCTCTTTGGCATGGGACTCGGCTATGGTGTGCCACATGCGGCTGTGAGAACAAGGATACAGCGGCGAATAGAAATCACTAGTGCAGATTACTTGAAAATTCTTTGAATGCATCATTAGCTAAATATGCCGTCAAAAATTAACGCAGCTGTCATTTCAAGGGTAGAAAAGAAACCTTGCTATTTGCGAAAATTCTTGAGGCTCGCTTCTTATTCCCCTTGCGCATGTCTTTTTTGAAAAAGTGCAAGAGTCGGCGACTTCGAGTCTGCTTTCCATATTCGCATATCAAACGTAAGTGTCCTTCTGTGGTTGTTCGATGTCACTTCATCAAACGTGCTTCGTCATTTTGCACGGTAAAACTTGCACAGCCTGCAATGCGTACTTTCGTGAACCTCGTTCACTGCTCCTGCATGTTTTTTTTTTCTCCCGGATAAAGGTTTGAAGACTGAGGTGAATCTTTGTTTCAGATATGTGGACGTTATTCATTCAAGGTGTCTATTACGTCGTTCAGTGAAAGCTTGTCAGAAAAACAAACCGACACACCGCAGGCTGCATTCAAACACCTGTCCCGAGCGGCCGATCGGAACCATCACAAAACCTCGTTACAGGGTTGTGCCATTCGACAGGGGATTCGCGAAATCCCGAGAATATTACTATATATGCAATACCTTCCAGCCTTTGAAACCGAAACTGAAGGTCAACTTTTAGCGTCGCATAGCTGTCAGCCTGCGCAACGCAGTGGTGGTACGTTACATACGAAATCCAGGGTACGCTGCAGGCGTATTCTTCAGGAGACTATGCATCAGGCATGGAACATATATTTATGAAAAAGATTATTTTCTCGAACTAGAAGGGCCTGTGTAAATACGCGGTGTTGTTTATCATGAAACATCGCTGAGCCCAGGACTGACGGGCACATTTCAAGCGCGAATAATTTTGTGCGAGATTGTCTCTGTGATGTCGGGACTCATGCTGGCATGCGTTAGCGTGATATGTGTTTTTTTGCTCGCCGGGATTAGGGGGAGATATAATGATTTCATTCCAAGTCTATTTCATTCCGATATATTTTTTTGCACCTGTTTACGGCCCTATGCACTCGCTGTCGTTGGAATCACTCAGTAAGAAGGGCGGATCGTAAGCCTCGAACAGAATCGAACGAAACAATTGTATCATGAGGCCTTACATTCATTATGTGCTATCGAGACCAAACGTTTACGGGGTACGAGTGTGCGGAAAAAAATATGCGACGCAGCCACATAGTCCACTAATCACGCGCGCAACCTGTACATATTTATTATTGTGTAAACAGTTTTTACCTCTCCCCTTATCCTCTCTTCCTGTCCCCTCGCCTCTTTCATTTCGTGTCTTCATTCTGTCTGCTATCCTTTTTTTCCGCTGCCCCAGCTCAGGTGCTTCAGTAAAGATGGCAGATGTCGGGGCTGGCAAAAATCTTTTCCTTCCTTTTTACTGTTATTTTTTTATAAACCACTTACTACTACTGCTACATAATCCAGTCCCCTGAAAAGTGTCAAGGTATGTGGAGACGTGCATGCTCTATACGCTGGTAAAAACACCACGCGACTGGTTCGTGAGGCTATAGATACAATTCACATTTTTTTCCGAGAACACGCGTCCACTAAAATTTTGATCACGCTAGTGCACAGCATCCACTGCTAACGAGCAAAAGTGAAAACACAAGGTGTGGTCCATTGCTTCGAGAAGAGCGCCTGAAAAGACGACGTCATTGTCCTCGGTTTCCACCTGTACGCGCTACTAGAAACTTATATTCGAATTTTAACTAAAGCGTGACTAATCAAATTCAGGAGCACGTAAAAGCCGAAAGTCACACTTTATCACTAAAACTTAATCGACTGTGAACGAAAGTGACGGGTAATTGAAAAAAAAATTCTAAGTTCTTTCCTGTGCCAAAAGCCTTACAATCACTGGGGCTTGCTTATCTCTATTGCTAAAAGCAAAAAAAAAAAAAAAATGTGCACCTAGGTTTTCCATTCGCCCATTGCAGCGAAGTATGCATCGTCGAAGTCAATGAATTCATAAGCTTCCCAAAGCGCGTGTCGACTATTATCGCTGCTCGTTCACGCCAGTTGTTTCCAAACGTGAAACAGCGATTTCTTCCTTGTCACTCATTTATTCCTTTACATGTTCAAAAAATAAGACTGTTTGGCTTACACGAGGCTGCCATTGTCGACATGCAAGCGCCGGTTAATCGTGAGAATTAAAAACCAGAGCGATTATACCCACGCTGACACCACAAGCAGACCTCTGAAACGCAGCCATGTTGGGCAATTTGAGGCGCCCGGCACTTGCGTGCAGCGCCCTGATTTCTTCTTCAGATCACGGCACGATAGCGTGATCGCCGCTTGCATAATAGCCTCTTGCGTCGCGTCACCTCGATTGTCCTCCCGCTTTCGAAGCCTTTGAAGGTGTCTAATGTCGACTCACGGTCCTTCTACATTGTCTACCTGCCTATGGCGAAGACTCCGCGCAGGAAACCCATCGCCACAGCGAAAGCAACGGCCTGGGCGCCAGCACCACCGCAACGCGAGAAACAAGATCCCTGTGAACTACAGCGACGCGGAGAAGCTAAAACGCAGTGCTGTCGCATATTTGCATATTTCTCGCGTCGCACTGTATGGCCGCATGTAAATTTTGTTCTCAGACTGCTGCACCTAGGACTGATTTCCTTCTTACACCGATAGCTGTTAAACGCCCGTTCCTGGGTTTCGCGTAGTAGTAGTAGTAGTATGTCGAAGTATTTCGTAGTCGTCGGCGTAACCGGTGGGCGCGTTGCCATGGGAACCATTTATAGGGTGATTACCATGCAAGGAGGAATGTATGACATGAGCGGAGAAGTGCGTAAGCGGTGGATGGTTACCGTAACAGGAACCACCCGGAGTGTGGTTATCATTAAAGCAAGCGGGTTTCGGCAGAGCGGAGGTATTCCCAACCGGGGGATGGTTATTGTGAAAGGAGGAGGGCATAGCGAGAATGTAAGAAGTCGCAACCGGTTGGTGGTTGCCACGGAAACCACCCGTAGTTACTCTGGATAGCACAAGGAGAGTTACCATGGACGGAATCTTTATGGAGAGACGTAACCGGAGGGTAATTGAACCGGGCACCGTCCGGAAGGTAGTTACCGCGGAAGGGGGACGATGTGGCGAGAGCGAAGGAATCTCCAACCGGAGGATGGTTACCCTGCAAGACAAAGGTATGGCGAGATCATAAGATGGAGCAACCGATTGCTACGAAAACCCCCCTTCCAGGGTAGTTATACCCTGGAAGGACGAGGAGGGTTTCCGTGGAATTGGGGCAGGTATCTGGTGAAAGCACGGGGGGGGGGGGGGGGGGGGCGCAAACAACAGGGTGGTCACAACAGTGACCATCTTTTAAGGTGGTTATCGTGCGGGGGAGGGTTTGGCGAGGGCGGATAACAACCGGAGGATGATTGCCGTGGAAACATAGTGGATGAATAAAACATACACTCGCAAAAATGGGTTTTAAAATATGACGTTTCGGGACCACTACGGGTCCCTTGCTCACAATGAAGATGGACGAAATGGGTCGTTTCTTATAAGCGCACTTGACAGCGCAGTGAATGGGCGTAGTTATCCGGGAGATTACCCTTCGTCCTGTTGATAACGTTATCCGTAGTCTGAATATAAAATGATTATAAAAGCAGTCGGGACGATAAAGGTTTCATTGTGTCTAAGAAAGTATATGGCTAAGATAGAAGATGTGTCTGCGAGAGAGTACTGGAAGAAGACGCATCACTGCCTTCCCGAACGCCTTTTGAAACAGCTGATCTGTGCCGCCTCCTGAAATTCTGTCTGCAGAACACATATTTCGTTTTCAAGAACGAATACTACAAGCAAGTCTTTGGTACGGCTATGGGTGCGTCGGTATCTGTGACCTGTGCCAACCTCGCGCTCTAATCTATTGAAAGTTTGGCCCTCAAATCGTTCCATACTCGTCCGAAGCTCTTATTGCGTTATGTGGACGATTGTTTCTCTGTGATTCATCGCAGGGACGCCAAACCATTTCTGGACCATCAAATTCTTTTCAAACTACAGTTCAATTCACTATGGAAAAAGAAGTCTCCGAAAGGATTGCTTTTCTTGATCTCCTTGTTCTCCGCACTCCCGATGGTCTAGCCACTACCGTTTTCCGAAAACCCACACACACACTGGGAAGTACTTGGATTTTCAGTCTGCCCACCCCATTGGCCACAAACGTTTCATCGCGTCCGCTCTATATAATAAACATGCAGCTCGTCTTTGCTCCAGTCCCGGTCTGCGCTATTCGGAGCAGAAAAAAGTCCGCATCGACCTCGAGAAGAATGGTTATCCCCGACAAATGCTGCAAAACGAACAACGCCGCTCTCTGCAACCTGCCGAGCCCCGACTCATCGGACAACAGAAGCGCGCGAGCATACCTTACGCCCGGGGGACAAGTGAGGCTCTGGCACGGATATTTACAAAATACGATGTGCGCATTGCGCACGTGCCATCCAGCAAGCCGAAACAACAGCTCTGTCATGTTAAAGATCGCCTGGAGCGCCCACGTTACCCCGGAGTTGTGTACAAAATCCCCTGCAAAAACTGCCTTGCATCATACATTGGCGAGTAAGGCGATTTTAAGCGATTAAGAGACCACAAGAACGACGTCAGCAAATGTTGCACGTCATCGAACGCACTAGCAGAGCATGTTCAAGAAATGAAGCACACCATTGACTGGGAAAACGCCACAATCTTAGACACAATGAGACCTTTATCGTCACGACTGCTTTTAGAATAATTTTATATTCAGACTACGGATAACGTTATTAACAGGACGAAGGGTAATCTCCCGGATAACTACGCCCATTCACTGCGCTGTCGAGTGCGCTTATATGAAGTGGGCCATTTCGTCCATCTTCATTGTGAACAAGGGACCCGTAGTGGTCCCGAAACGTCATATTTTAAAACCCATTTTTGGCGAGTGTACGTTTTATTCATCCACTATGTTTCCCCCTCGCCAGACAGGATTCTGTCGAACCCTTGACTACATTGCCGTGGAAGGAAGAGAGTATGGCAGGAGCGCAGTAGGGCGTACCACGGTTACCATCTGGTTACCTTGTAAGGAGGAGGAAGAGTGTGACGATAGCAGAGGCATGTAGCACGGCCGGACTGCGGCAGCTGCTGAGAAACGTGCCACCGAAGGATCCCCGGTGCCGCTGCGCTTCTAGAGCGGCGGAGTGGAGAGGCGACCTAGAACAAATATGACTATGTTTGGAAAACTAAAAGATGTGAGACAGACACGTGCGCTGGTGTCTGTCTCCTCTTTCGTCCCGTCCGTCAGCGCTGTTTCGTCGTACCGTTCAACATGAACCAACCAGCCTGACTCAGCCCTCTCCTTGGATGTGAGGCCGCTCTAAAATTCTCGACCACAGCATACCGTTAAGTAGAAATACCATAACATCTGTCAGCTGAATCTCCGCATTAACCAGAGGTAACCAGTCTGTAAATTTTATTCAGGCGAATTCACCGTCCTTCATATTTTTAAATACGGTTATTCTCTATGCCAACTTCTAAAATTCTTCTGCTTATAAACAGTTAGCGTAGCAGCATGTCGGCGCCATTTTCTGTAGACAGGTTCTGCCAGCTGTACTGACATGACGGAAGCCAACACCCACTGAAAACAAAGAGCATAGGGGAATGTTTGTAGCTTTTTTTTTCATGTGTGGTTTTGATCAATCCGAAAAAAAAGATAGCGTATTTATTTTACCGCTGTAAAATAATTGATTAGAGAGTAGAAGAAAAAAAGCATCGCGATATACGTGGATTATATGTTGGCAGGCGTCCCAGTCAAGCAGCAAGTCCGCATGGTAAAGTCACTTCAACTTGCTTAACTGCAATGGTGGCCGGCTTGCAGCTCAAATTTACTTCAACACACACAAGTGCTGTGGAATGAGAGAGCAGCAAAGGTTTTAAGAAACAAATAATGAGCCTCAACGACGCTTGGAGCCAGATGCATTAGGATCCATTTAAGTTTCCGCCGCTGCCATTGCAGATCCTCCTCTTGTAATCTCGTTTGAAGCGGGGCCCAATTCCGTCTTTCGTGTCGCCATATTGAGTTTCTGAGAGTACCCGAGCAAAGGCTTCCTCGCCAATTTTCGCTCAATTGTCTCCAAACCTAGGGCAAAAGGAAAGGAGGGCACAAGAAGGGGTGGCAGTCAGAATTTTCGCCGAATGGTAAAGGAAGTGCCGGGAAGCAGTTGCGTTTCCAAAATGATTATGGGGTACCTAAAGAATTTCTCACGTACAACGAATTGGCTGCGGCTTTGTCGGCTGCCCGCCGCTTTGAGGACGCCGCCTCCTGAATTCTGGAAGGGCAGTTCTCGCAAGTGGAACGAAGAGAGGAATTGGCCATGCTAATTGGATAACGTCTTGTGGCGACTTCCGTACAACAGGAACATTCGTTTCAACCTTGAAGAACGGCTTGTCCTTGGGCGGCACATGGGCCTCGTGCCATGTTGCTTATTTTGTTTTAGATTTTTTTTTTCCTTGCTTGTGCTCCTTCACGCTCCGGCTTATTAGGGGCCAGAATTTTTTGCTCCTCGGACCACTCTGTATGCAGCAGACAAGCTTAAAACTTTGCCACTCAAAAATAGCCAGGTAGAAAGCAGAATTAGGAGTCACGGACGCCGCTAAGCGAATTGTAATGAGTTGCAGCTACTAGGCTCATAATACATGCAAGGGCGTGACTTTCGAAGTTCTGGAGAGTATCGTGAATATGTAGGCGCAGGTCGTTATTCACCGACATTGCGGCTGTCTTGCGCTGCAGTTGCGGCCGGAGAGCTGGAAAGGAAGAACAAACAAATAATAAATCACGGGTGAGTGTGTGTCTCACCGCTCACTTTCCGTTCCGTTCAGTTTTTTTTTTTGCTTACCGCGCCTTCCAGCGTCCGTGTTTTCGCGTGTATTGACCTCCCCAAAAACTTTTTTAGCAGCGGAAAAGAAAGAAACTGCCCAGACACAACGCTTTAACAAAACTAGTGACACACGTTTAGTATTCATCACAGCGAGCATCCACCTCGCATGTGGGAGGTGCGGGGTTCGATCGCCGGTTCCACCAGGTACCCACAGGTGATACAATGAGTACAAGCTTTCTCTTGGCCTAGCGCTCGCATTCAGGGGTGAAACGCTTCTATTTCCTTACCGCGACAAAACAGACAATTTGAGAAAAAGTTGGAGAGCCAAGTTGGAGAAAAATAAACAACGATTGGTACGTTAACAATTCGTGCGTGTCAATTTTTGTCTTAATTACAGACGCTTCATTTAACGGTTTTCTCAGGCAATTTCATTGTTTGAGCAATATTTTTCTTTCTAAAATTCATCATTCAAGTTTAATCGTGCTTGTCTTTTCATTTGAAGAAAACGCGAAAAAAAAGGCCACTTTGCGTTAAGAGAGCCGGATATATATGCCTCGCTTTTCCAACAACAGTTATCGCACCTTCAGCCCCTACTGGGGCGTGATGGCACCAGTTTATTTACTTTGCAGCATCTTTACTAAAGCCTGACTGGTCATTTGATTGATCATTCAATCAACCAGGCTTCACTAAAGGATACTCCACAATAGACGACATTCACGACATCAGTCAGGTGATAGAGAAATGCGCAGAATATAACCAACCCTTATATATAGCCTTCGTTGATGACGAGAAAGCATTTGACTCAGTGGAAGCCTCAGCTGTCGTGCAGGCATTGTGGAATCAGGGTGTAGAAGAGCCTTATGCGAAAATACTGGAAGATATCTATAAAAACTGCACAGCAGCCATAGTCTTTCATAAAGTCAGCAATAGAATTCCAATAAGGAAGCGCGTCAGGCAGGGAGACACGATCTCGCCAATGCTGTTCACCACCTGTTTACAGGAGGTATTCCGAGGCTTCAGTTGGGAACAGTTGGGAATAAGAGTAAATGGAGAATACCTAAATAATGTGTGATTTGCTGATGACATTGCCTTGTTGGGTCACTCCCGAGATGACTTGCAAATCATGATCAATGAGCTAGACAGGCAGAGCAGAGCGCTGGGTCTAAAAATCAATATGCAGAAAACCAAAGTAATGTTCAACAGTCTAGCAAGGAAACAGCAGTCCACAATTGGTAGTGAGGTGCTGGAAGTGGTAAGGGAACACGCCTATTTAGGGCAGGTAGCAACCGTTGATCCTGATTATGAGAGGGAAATAACTAGAAGGATAAGAATGGAGTGGAGCGCATATGGCAGGTTCTCTCAGATTATGAATGGCAGTTTACCAATATATTTGAACAGAAAAGTATATAACAGCTGTATCTTACCGGTACTCACCTACGAGGCAGAAAGGTGGAGGCTAACGAAAAGGGTTCAACAGTACGTTGTGTTGGGCAAGTTGGAATTGATTCATATTGCGGACCAGTGCAAAACGGACAACGCACCAGTAAAGAGAAGACGCCCGTGTCGTCTTCTCTTTCCTGGTCCGTTTTGCGCTGGTCAACAATATGAATAAAAAGGTTCAGCTGAAGTTAAGGCTAACGCAGCGAGATATGGGAAGAAAAATGATAGGTACGTTAAGAGACCGGAAGCGGGCAGAGTGGGTTAGGGAACAAACGCGGGTTAATGACATCCTAGTCGAAATCAAGAGGAAGAAATGGGCTTGGGAAGGGCATGTAATGCGAAGGCAAGATAACCGCGGGTCGTTAAGGGTAACGGAGTGGATTCCAAGAGAACGCAAGTGTAGCAGAAGACGGCAGAAAATTAGGTGGGCGGATGAGATTAAGAAGTTTGCGGGCATACGGTGGCCGCAGCTGGCAAAGGACCGGGTTAATTGGAGAGACATGATAGAGGCCTTTGCCCTGCAGTTGGCATACATGCCGTGAGACATGCCTTGTCCCACTTTTTATTTCTTGCTCAAACCGTTCCTGTGACATAGTCTTTTCCCCTGTTCTCAAAGACATGTTTAATTTTACTTTTATAAACTGATTTACGGGGGTTTAACGTACCAAAGCGATTGAGGCGATGAGGGACACCGTAGTGAAGGGTTCCGGAAATTTCGACTACCTGGGGTTCTTTAACGTCCATTGACATTGCACACCACACGGGCCAATAAACCAAACTTTTCTAAATGGCTTTGCTGTACTTCGACGTGTATTACATTCATTATGTATCAATTTTCACAAAGTATTTTTTAAATTTATTCGTACCTTACAAAGGGTTCAATACTTCTTGCTACTGCCTAGATATTGTAGGCAACGCATGAACAAGAAACCTTGATGGACTGCTTACAAACCAAATAATGACTTTTAAAAACGCCATTCTTAAACTTATAGCTTTGACTTCCTTTTATGCAACAGAAAGGAGCAGCAACAATAAAATGAGTGGTTTTCCCTGCTAGAGAGGTGCGCAGGTACTTTCTGGTGCGAGAAAAAGAAATGAATAAATAGAAGAAACACAGCCTTGAGCTGCTGGTGTGCCTTAAATACGACCAGAGCTCATAAGTGGTACAGTGTCAGTGTTCCTTTTTCGCCTCCAAATATCTGGCTGGAGCGTGATAGCAAAGCTATAATCAATCGAACCATGAATAACAAAATCTTGATGGGCCATTTTTCGAGTATGATTTAATGGTTTAGCTTCACTGCAGAAATAACTGCAGGTTTTTTCAAAGACGTGAACGTAGCTCAAAGTAGAATCACCAGCCCAGTAACATATGGACAGCTAGATTTTTCTTAAGTTTCTGTTTTGGCTTAGCATTCAAGTACAGTTATTTGATAAAGTTGATACAGTGTGACCATAAACCCTACGCCTTGATCCTTTCCTAACTGCAAGGCTAGACTGACAATTAGTCCCGGCAGAAAAAAAGAAACAAGGAATTATGCTAGAAAATCTCACCCATTTGTTACATCATTTCTGTCATATTGTACCAGTATTGACTTGTCAACTTGGCGAGCAGTCAACTAGGATGTGGGCTTGCACGGCAGTCCTCTCGCAGAATTGCTGCTAGCTCGTGCTGACTGAGGGCTGCGGTCTTCGTTCAAAGTGCAGCAGCTAAAGCGAAAGGTGCTGCTTTGTTAACTGCATATGCGTTAGCAGTCGCATCTGACAGGCTTTTGTGCCTTTTTTCCAGCCCCAAGAGGTAGACACATAAGGCCGTAAATAAGCAGCCCCAGTGTTGACGTTAGGCGTAATCAATTAAACGCAGACCAGTGGCGACAGCTGTGCGCGTAGTTCGCCAATGTTTTTTTATTAGCCATAAACATTGGATTTATTGTCCCTGTCAACGAATGACGCTCCCACGAAAAAACATGGCCTCCAAGCGAAGCCTGTTCTATGCGGTGATTAGCTGATTGATAAATGAGTATTGCTTTTCAATTGCGCATTACAGAACTGTTGTGTCAAGATTGAGCGTCAAATGTAGCCGCACTAAGCAACTTTTGGGAAAGCCATCTTAATGTTCTTTTTTTGGTGATCGTACTGCTCGTGTAGCAATTTTATGAAAAGAGGTGACACAAGACTGCGGTTCACGCGGATGGCTGGTGACTTAATGTGTATAAAGCACCGGAAAATTTACGATGACTACGTTTGTACAGGATTGTCCTTCTAGACAATGCTGGATTCCGCTCATGCGCAGTTGTCACCCCCGTGATCTGTGATCTGTTCACCTGCACCACGGTGCACCTTGGGAAAGAAACAAGAATACACAAGAGGAAGACCAAGCAGGCAGAAAGGAGATTAAAGAGCGAGGAGGTTAAGCGGAGGCAGGTTTCAGATGGCTACTCTCTATTGGGGAAAAACGGAAATGAGTTGTAAAGGGGAAAAATAGGAAACAGAAGGGTGAAGTAAGTAGCATGGCTCATGAAAAGGAAGGCGAGAAGGAAAGGTAGGAAGGCTAAAACATGGCTGAATCTAAGCTGAAATCCTGCTCCTCAAACGTATCTACTATAATGTTCCACAAATGGTGTAGAAACGACCAAGATTGTTTAAATCAGAGCGCATATTCAGCAGCAAAAGTTTGCCGACGCCAGCATGCGAAAACAAACCTTCTGCGCCGTCACGCAAGCCAGTCGACTAAAATGCCTTGCGTGATCAGTCATCTGGCCTTAATACCAGGTACCTGAGTCGGGAGGTGGCGTTGCAATATCCCCCTCAGCTGTATAGCGTAAATTGTACCACCGTTTGCTTTTAAAACGTTTAGACTATGAAAATTTTGGCTCCAGAACGTGATCGATATACCCGCGTTTCGATTTATTGGTTGTATAATGTTAGACATTACACATAGTTTCGTCGCTCAAATATGCCCAAATCTTCCTCGGTTAAATTTTTACGTGATTTTCCACCTGCTCAAATGCACGCGGCTCTGCATGCTTATTTTTCTGTCACTCACCAAAGAAACGCCCCCGCACCGACTCGCGCCTTTTTGGGAGTGCCAGAAAAGGAGGGAAGCGATGCGACTTTGACCATACTCACTAGGTAGCAGCACAGGTTCTGAAAGTAACAGAGAAAGAGCTTTTTTACGGCTCTAAAGCTCCCTCCATGAGTGCCGCACCTGCGAATTTGTTGACCAGTTTACTGGAAAAAATTCTTCTTTTGCCGAGTCTCAAGAGGATCTGTTCTGTCCTGAGCCCACGCATCCCGTAAACTTTTATTGCTGACTGTACATAGCGCGAAAAAAAAATATGGACGTCAGGGGTGGGAACATACAGCAAAGAAGAAATATCTCGTAGCGAGAACCCATGCGCTAGTGAAAACTAATTCAAAGCTCCCATTGCCCTGCTTATACTCCCGGGCCTATAGGTGTCAGCAATAAGGGATTCTGAACAACGCTTTCACGTAAAAGCAAACCTTAGCTATTTTCACCATCCCTCGGACAAGAGAACGCCGATAGCTGTGTCGCCCTGTCTCCCAAAAGAGCCCAAAATTCGGAGTACATAGCTCAGATTGCACCTGCACTGTATTGCAGGGTGGGTGAATTCTAACTGGCTTGCATCATCGTTGGTCAGGCTGCAGACCTCGAATAATAATAAGAATTGGTTTTTGGGGAAAGGAAATGGCGCAGTATCTGTCTCATATATCATTGGACACCTGAACCGCGCCGTAAAGGAAGGGATAAAGGAGGGAGTGAAAGAAGAAACGAAGAGAGGTGCCGTAGTGGAAGGCTCCGGAATAATTTCGACCACCTGGGGATCTTTAACGTGCACTGACATCGCACAGCACACGGGCGCCTTAGCGTTTTGCCTCCATAAAAACGCTGCCGCCGCGGTCGGGTTCGAACCCGGGAACTCCGGATATGTAGCCGAGCGCGCTAATCACTGAGCCACAGCGGCGGGTCGCAGACCTCGAGCACATTCAGTTTTTTTGGCCAACCACAGTCAGATTGCCGTGATCACATACTACGCTCCCAACGAACGCTTCCAAAAACGGCACATCTCTCTTCCTTTCTTCTTTCACACCCTCCTTTATCCCTTCCCTGACGGCGCGGTTCGGGTGTCCACAGAGATACGTGAGACAGTTAATGCGTCATTTCCTTTCCTCAAAACCAATTTTCAATTTTTCCCCCGATAACTAGGCCGTAGCCACTTTTACACGAATAATGCCGTAGAAAACAGAGATAGAGCATTGCATCATGCGTGCAGGTGCTCACACCCCAACCAAGTTACATGCCCTAGATGTTAAACACTTGTTGACAGGATCTATTTTGTGCTTGGACAATAATATTTATTTTTAACTGTACTGTACGCCGTTGTTTTGCGACAAGTAGATGTGGCATAGAGGAAATATGAAGCGCATGCGAGCAAGTTTCAAATGCAACGAAAGGAGCAGGGGAATGTGGAAACATGAAACTGTGGAATTGCATCCATTCAATGTAACGAGTAATCTCCAAGAGTGCCGTAAAATATATAACAGGCAGCGTGATTGCAAAGAGCCCAGAGAAAAAAAAACTTCCTGATATTGGCTGCTAGAAGTGTGAGTGCTTATAGCGAGTTCTAAGTGTTGCCAATGGTTCTAGGTGCACAGAAATGTTTAATAATAATAATTGGTTTTTTGGGGAAAGGAAATGGCGCAGTATGTGTCTCATATATCGTTGGACACCTGAACCGCGCCGTAAGGGAAGGGATAAGAGAGGGAGTGAAAGAAGAAAGGAAGAATTAGGTGCCGTAGTGGAGGGCTCCGGAATAATTTGGACCACCTGGGGATCTTTAACGTGCACTGACATCGCACAGCACACGGGCACAGCACGGGCATTTTTCCTCCATAAAAACGCAGCCGCCGCGGTCGCGTTCGAACCCGGAAACTCCAGATCAGTAGCCGAAATACTTGTTTTGTGAGTGATATGCCTTGCAGATGCTATATAAAAATACACTGCTTATTTTTTTTTGTACGATATTTTTGCAATGTCATTTTCTTTTACATCAGAAATTAGATTGTCTATATATTAACAAAAATGAAACCTGTCTTCCTCTGCGAAGACTGAAACCAACGGATATGTTACTCTTATATGCGACTCTCATACAAGTAACTTGTTTTTGTTGTCTTTTGTTTGTGCTTTTTTGCATTCGATTGTGCCTTTTATCGCTTATGGTCTTTATTCCTTTCTTTTACTCTTGTTTTTTTTTGTCAGGAACATGTCTGTATACTTCATATTTAGTGGTAAAATACAATATAATCACATCTAAAATACGACGAAATGTTTTGTCGTTCTGTCGTAGCGAGAGACATTCCTGTAGTATTGCACCATTTTTCTGCAGTTTTGATGCTACGACAAGACACAGCTTAACTCTACGGAAAATTCTGTTGTTATTACCAAAATTTTTGTTGTTACTACAAGGTCATGTCCCAAAACACTAGAAAAAAATTAAGGCAGAGTAATTTGCCGGGTTAGCTGGTTTTCAGACACCATGGGATAAGCAGCCTTTGCAGACGAGGACAGTGAAGGAAACACGACACACACCACTGCGCTGAACTTCAGCACAGTTCAGTGCAGTTGCGTGCGTCGTTTTTCTTTCACTGTCCTTGTCTTAGAGGCTGCTTATCCCATGGTGTAGCAAAAATTTGTACCGATTACAGAAAATTTTTCTGTTCCGTTTTTCGATAGAGTTCATCATTTCCCCATGTATTCAATACACTCCCACTAGGGCTTTTACGGGTGCTGGTAATTGCCACCGTTTTGAATATAATGGCAACTCTGGCTACGCCACTTTTCAGGTGACGCACGAAAATGCATACCCCGTCACTTGCTGCACAGCCCAAAGAACAGTGCTTCGTGGGATGGGCGTTACGCACCGTCTTTCTGTACGCTGTTTTTACACGTGTGCCTGCAGCCGCTTGTAAAAGAGCCCACGACGGACTAGTTCTTGCACTCCTCGGCTAATCAGCGCCACCAATGTTGCCTTTCTCGCGTAATTTCAGCACGCCTAATGAGTTCCCTTCCCTGCGAGGTGGCGCCAGCATCGGCACGGCAACAGTGACGAGCCACGCATGGCACGCATGCACCGCGGTTAATTGACTGCCAATTAAGGAGCGCCGATAATTGGGCCTCGTGCTCGCGAGTAATTGTGTCGACAAAAGAAAACGTCATCCAATCGCGAGGCCCCGCCGGGGCGCGCGGTCAGCACGATCGACTGGCGCCCGCCGAATCCCAGTCGTGACGTGTCAGGCAACAAACCTGTCGTCGAGACGGCGCCTGTGTGCTCTGGAGGCAATGAAGATCGACAAATAAGCAGCAAAGTTTGCTTCGCGAATTGTTGCTCTTTTTCTTTTTTTTTTTTCGTCGATGTATATATATAGAAGGGCGGGAAAGTGACACGCCATGACAGTCAATCATGCTGGGCCTTTTATCAATTCGTCCCTACGCAGAGCAAAGGCGGTTCGATATGACGACGTCGTTCTTTATATCGGAGGAGGCTTCTTCACTGCAGAGAAGCGTGACTTCGATTTTCGCCGGAATGATTCAGTGAACTGTGGGCTTGTCGTCCCGCGTTCGCCGGAAGCGTGAAGAGGACACGGAGCCTCTCGCCGCTTACTTGCGAGGGACGCAAGAGCTGAGCGCTATGCGGCTGTCTCGCATGTCCCGGAACATTTATCTACGGGCACTTGTCGCCTAAAGAAAAAGGCTATCAGATCCGTCTGCAGCCGTTACGATCGTAGCTTTTCACAATCATTGCAGTATAACACTTGCAAAGCGCGCGCTTTATATCTCCGGAGTCGCAGCACCATCAACTCCGCGATAATTACGCGAAAGATGACGTAATTTTTAGTGTGTTTTGGCCTGGTTCTTCCTGACATGCCGACATTAGGACATGATGGGGGACATTTGTAAATAGAGTGTGTTGTCCGTAACATGGCATTTTTCTGGGCCAGTTGGTATGAATCCATGATTTGGGCCAGCATGAACTTTGGGACACAAACGAAGAGAGACACATGGAACACGGAACACTTGCTCCTCTGTCTGCGTCGTTGTCAAACGCTCCTGTAATGAGATCTAACCGCGCTGCACAAAACTGCAGATCGCTCCGCTAGTGTTCAAGCGCCTATTTACTTGATCAGTACTACTGCACGAAATTAGCGGTGGTCTGGCGAACTTTTGTTCTTTTCTTTACACCTCAGGCTGATTAAAGTATTTTTTTTTCTTCATTTGTTGAACTAAGTAATAACTCAGATGGCTTATAAGAGCGCTGCCGACTAACCAGTTAATAGAAACTGCGTAACTGTGTTACTTCAAGTTTTTGTTTTATTCCAGTGTCCCGTCCCACCCCTGCCGTGTCTCTAACGAAACAAAAATGGGTAACTGTAATTCTCAGCAAATTAAATAATACATAAATTTCCGCTCTAAAAGCAAACTTTCTATACATGTATACATACACGGCACTCTTGCAGAACTATTTTCAGGAACAAGGTAATGCGACACGGTCACAGCAGAAAGATGCGCAGAGCAGAATCCCTGACTTTGAGTAGTTCATTCACACTGCAATAACAGAGCCCACAATTCTGAAGTGTGAGCCCGCCATGAGCGAAACCAAATGAAATGCCATCACGAAGGCGAGATGTCACATTGGGTTCGTTCCTGGCAACTCTGTAGAGTTGACACGTGTTGTACAGCGGTGACTTGGCGCCTTTTCTACATACCAGTTTAGTGAACGTTTAGCCCGTTGTTATTAGACTGCAGCAGTAGATCTTTGTCGTCGGTTCTTAAGACAAGAGGAACAGATTGTTCTAGTCGCCGTTTTCTGCATAATGATTGCTGTTACATCGATGCGAAGACATGTATGAATTCGTGCTCTATCTAAGACCTAGGTACAGTGTCATCCAATACATAAGAGAACAAAATTGAGCATTGCATTAATGATCCGTTCATAATTACGTTTGCCAAGCGTACCTTTTTTTCTCTCCTAACTAGCTTTGCTCTAGGCGTATAACAGGAATTACTCATTTTCAACTTTAGTACAGAAATAACCAAAAATTCGTCTTTTTGTGCAAGCCGGTTGTTCCCTTTCACTCCGAACTGCCCTGTACTAGCAACTGAGCGGGCTGTGCTGTGAGTGGGTTTTGCAAGCATTGCGCGTTGCACTTTGCTAATGAAATGAGTAGGATTCGTATGAAAATACAGAATAAGGACAATTCTACTGATCATATTTGCATTGCAGTGCGTATGCCATGGACGTGAATGAAGACATTTAAATAAAGACGTTTTCACTTTATCACTGCAGGAATTCTTCGTGGCTACAACGGAAGCAGGCAGTGTAAAGGAGTAATTCATGGGCTGCATGGGAGGGTAGCAGCTTAACTGCTACTTTAGGTGTTTATTTTTCTCGTCATTCTGAAGTATTACACAACCTAAGCCAATAAAACGGAATCACCACCGGAACTGCCGTTACTTGCTTTATTTAAAAAGGCGTCATGTGGAACGGTTAATAATAATAAAAATAATAATAATAATAATAATAATAATAATAATAATAATAATAATAATAATAATAATAATAATAATAATAATAATAATAATAATAATAATAATAATAATTGGTTTTGGGGGAAAGGAAATGGCGCAGTATCTGTCTCATATATCGTTGGACACCTGAACCGCGCCGTAAGGGAAGGAATAAAGGAGGGAGTGAAAGAAGAAAGGAAGAATAGTGGAGGGCTCCGGAATAATTTCGACCACCTGGGGATCTTTAATGTGTACTGACGTCGCACAGCACACGGGCGCCTTAGCGTTGTTCCTCCATAAAAACGCAGCCGCCGCGGTCGGGTTCTAACCAGGGAACTCCTGATCAGTAGTCGAGCGCCCTAACCACTGAGCCACCGCGGCGGGGCGAACGGTTCTTAAGCAAAGGCGTTAATTTGTCTGCTAGAAGAGCAACAAAACAGCTGCAGTACTTGTGATATCCATGAAAGCGCCACATTCACGGCAAGAGCAAAGACATACTGCATTCAAACTCAATGTCAAGAGCTTGGAAAGAAGTTGTTTTAAATAACAATTAATTTGTGTTTCTGCAGTCTTTGTAAGATACAAAAAAAAATTTCTTGATAATGTCAAGAAAGTTCTTTATCAATTCCTCCTTTTCTTGCACATTTGAGTCGCTCGCCTTGTTAACCCAAAACCACTCATAACTAAATAAATCTCAAATCATATTGCAACCAGGTGCCTATATGGTTCCTGTGTGTGCACGCAGTCGATTTGTTGATACTTAAGCAAGATGAATGTGCAAAAAAGGACGCAGACGAGAAGACTCCAAGGACGGGCGCATTGTTGACAACAGTTTTGTTTAACGGACGCTGAAGACAAATAGAAGTCGGCCTGTATCGATATGTTACTGCACTCGAATAGAAAAGAAGCCACTTATACTAAAACAAAACTTTTACAAACTGGAAAGGTTAAAAAAAATTAAATATGGATATTGACATCACAGGCCGTTTTTGCCAACACACTGAGTTGACGTCAAAGTAGTTTCTTGTGTGCGGATCTCTGAAGCTGGTCCACACTGAAATTTACTCCTAAAACAGCGATCACGGACTTCTTTTTTGTCTTTTCTTTCCGGGTCTGAATCGAGTGGCGGGCAATAAAATTGTTTCGTATTTGATCCCATTTTCTGAACAATAAATGTACCTGGCTACCAGACCAGCCTATACCAGGAATTCGGGAAAACCGGTTCAAATTCTCTTGGATGCCAACCACGTGGCGCATATCTTCGAATAACCAAAAATAGCGGGTTGACATCCTCCGTGACGTAAGAAAGAGACTGATCCTGCTACCATTGATGCGTTACAGGCAGCTAGGCATAGCGACATTACATGGGCGTTGTCCAGATTTCCTGGCAAAATGATAAGCAGAGCCATAAAAAAACAAATAACCGTTTTTGATGAAAACGTGACATTGATGGAATTGTCTCCATTGTTCCTTAAACATCAGTCTGATATGTTGGCCCGTATCGATAGAGTACCGCGTTCTATTCTCAAAGACCCACTCGCACAGAAATAAGGAGCGTTTTCAAGCTAGAAGAGAACCAAAAGACCGAAATACAGGTTTCGCCATCGGCGGCCTTATTTATTAAATGAAACGATTGCGTCGAACACCGATTTTTGGGTGCGGATCTTGGATCTATGCTAGATCGCAATATTCACTTCAGAACGATGGCAACCCGCCCTTTTCGGTAAGGGCGTCACGCGATCTGCAGGACGAAAAGCCAGGTGTGTTGGATGTCCTGTCTCTTTCTGAGTACGTCGTCTTTCGCGCTGTCGCAGTGTGACGTTACGAGTAAATCGACTGGCGGGAGGATTTTTGGATCCAATTTTGCCGCCAATAAATCATGGGTTTTGCTGCCGGACAAGCGTTCCGACCTGCCTGGTTCTTTCTTCGTCCTTTGTCGTTCGCGCTGTTACAATATGCATACAGGTTCGAGCCACTAACTATAGCCCGGCTTTTTTTGTTATCAAGCATGAGAGTAGCCAGAAAATCCAGGGAATATTCTTTTTTTTATAAAAAATATTGGGTGGAGTTCCTCAGTATCCCTGTAATTCGCACCTAGCATCGCAGCGGTGGCCAAGTGGTTTGAGCACCCGCCCCGCATGCGGGAGGTGCGGGGTTCGATCCCCAGTGCCGCCGAGCACCCTGGCCTGGTGGAAAATTGGTCTTTGACTCCACCCTGAGTTGTCGAAAAACTCCTTGCGTCATGGCACTCTTTGGTCATAGATGCCCTTGCGCCATAAAAATCCACAATCATATAAGTTACACCTCCGTTTTGCACGAAGTTTACCCTATCACTGACGAATATGAGCGTTTCATGACGCGCGGAGTACAGGGTATTTAAGCACTGACAATTCTATGGCGTTGCCCACTCGTGCCTGCTAAGGGCCCCGTGTGACACCTCCGCGTGTCCAGGGGATCAGCGGCTAGCAGACAGGTTTGGCACGAGTATGCGCGCGCCCACTTCATGGGTACCGGCTGCTCTGTGTGCCGATGCCTTGGTTCGGCCGGCCGGGCTTAGGCTGAGTTACGAGTGTGGCGCGAAGATTGAAGGGCCACACAGCCGCGCGATGCCTCAGCGAAAGAGTAAACCGGCCACCGCAATCAGTCCAGTGTGTTTGCGTGTTTGGTTAGCCCGTTTTCCTTCCTACATAGTGCACAGTGGTATACCAAGTGTTTAAGGCAAGATGATCATTAATTTTTAAACATATAATTTTAAAGGTAAAGAGAAGCTTTTTGCGACATACTAATACCGACGTTGGCGAACGCCATAAACAGGATATTTATGTCAACTAGTAAAGGGATTAACTGAATTCTAATAATTAACTTTTTAGCTATAACCTGATAGGCACCTGATTGCAATTAGAGATTTTAGGAGGCCGTTAGTAATAGCCATATCAGTTTTCAGAATTTTGAAAACGCTATTACCCTCTGCGCTATGGCTCGACAAAATTGGGCTGTTTCGCCTATTTACGTGCACTGGAGGGGTTGCTTTGCCTGCATGCTTTTCGAGACGCATGTATTTCTGGCATGACGTAGCCAATATTTGTTTAGCCGTGGCGGCGTGGGTAATCGCGTTTTCGAAATTATGAAAACTTATATGGCTATCATTAACGACCGGCTACAAGTCCCTACTTGCAATCAGGGACCTATCAGTAATAGTTAAAGAGTTAACAATTAGAATTTATATAGTTAATCACTTTACTATTTAACATGATTCGCCTCTTTTGTGACGTCCGCCAATACTGTTACTATGCTGCAAAAAACCTCTATTTACATCAAAAATGCTATTTTTAAAAATTATTGATCAGCTTCCCTGAAACACCTGGTATATTTTTCTGCTGTCCTTTCCTGCAAAGGGCATTAACGTCAGCATCATGGCTGAGGAAAGTGCGAGATAACAAACCAATGACATCACGCTAACAAGGGCGCGCAAAATATTGATAACCCTGGCATGCGCGCTTGCTTCCAAAGGCGATGCAGTACTGCGTATTTCTTTTTTTTTTGTCGGGAGGGGGGGGGGGGGGGGAATTTATTGATATGATTGTGTCAGCCTGCCGCTGCCGAGGAAAGCTTTAGTGTAGTGAAGAGGCTGCGCAACACCTTTCCGTTGAAGCAACAGACGGGACGGCCACGAGGTGGAACACACCAGCTGTAATACTTGCACTGGATTCTCTTTAAAGTCGTCTAAAGCATTAGGAGTCAACTGTAGGCGAGGAAACGAATGTTGAGTCCTTTTTACAGCAAACAGTAGTCGGCGAGTTTAACTCTGGGGATGATATATAGCGCCGAGTCGCGCATCCTCGAAGATAACGAGATGAGGAAGTCAATCGATAGCCATGCGAGACTATAAAAGTGCAGGGAGCCTTTGGCTCACAAGTCTGTCGGTTTGCCGTTGAGGGCAGAGTCGCATGCTTGGACCACAGAACTCCCCTAGAAAAGAGCAACCCTTGTTGCTAGGCATGATTCACCAAGAGTGATCGTGTGATTCTTAATGCACTGCCTCTAGCAGAGGTCGACTCTCCCCCCAACTGAGTCCATTCCGGTGAAAATGAGAGCGTGAAATGAGCATCGCAGTCGGGTTCATACTTGCTTCACCCGTCACTATGGTTCAGTGGATGTGACCTTTGGCTTCTTAGCTAAGGTCAAGGGGTCGAATGCCAGCATTAGAGGCAACATGTCAGTTTTTAATCACGCTGAGCTGACCAGCCTGAAACCTGCAGCTTTAATGAGCAATTCTTAAGAACGCTTCCGCGTATCCCGTAGAGAGCACGGCCCTTACAAAAAAAAAAAAGAGGTTGTGCTTTCAATTTTACCTCAAAGAGTCTGGAACACTACATACACGGACATACTACAGACCCAAAAGCCAGGGCTCAGGCTGGAAAATGGGCTGTTTCGCCGGGCCTGGACACGGCCCGGGCTTGAACTTGCGGGCCCGAAACTTCAGCTTGAAGTACACTTGGGGCGTTCTAGCATCGACACGAATGAAATGGGACCATGGTGCTTGTTTAGAAAAGAATTAATCGATGCTTATGTAGATATTTTTGGTCTCTGCCAAAGTCACATTTTTTCTGCACATATTTATTATTGCGTAAATAGTTTTTGTGTATACAACCTTTCCTCTTATCCTCTCTTCCTGCCCCCTCACCTCTTTCATTTCATTTCTTCATTGTGCCTGCTATCCTTTATTTCCGCTGCCCCCGCTCAGGTCTTTCAGTATCGATGCCAGATGCCGGGGCTCGCAAAAATCTTTTCCTTCCTTTTTATTAATATTTTTAACAAAACCACTTAGATATACGCGAGAAAAATTACAAACAATGCTGTTTTTGTTTTTTACTCTTGCCCCGAATGTCTCGGAAATGAAGGAACCGTAGCGCTGAAATCTTTCCAGTGGTTTACTAATAAACAACAGCTACTATACATTTTTGTTGCCGCGGAATGACAGAAAGCTCATTTGTAGACAGTGTTTAATCAGCGTCACTCACACAGTGCCATGTCCGAGTAACTTATAACGCGCACGCCTGGCAGCGTTGAATGATGGAAGTTAAACATACAAAGCGCAAAATACAGCAGCGCTCTGGACCACAGCAGCTCTCTAAGTGGAGAGCTGCAAAGCCTGGCGCATGGCTCATTTACACGACTGCGTTCGCCTACTAAAAATGCACAGCACTGCCGGCTTGGTCTGTCTCAGCTATCAGCGAACACACGCCGTCGGATCTACCTCATCTGCTCGGTTTTGTCACACCCAGCAATTCTGGACAAAAGCATTTTTGAGCAGGAAGCCGTTTATGAACGAAATTTTTTCATAAAAATGTAAGATTTCACTATAACAATCAATATATCCGCAAATTACCCGACAGCAGTCTTGTACTTTTTTATCAATTCACATTTTTGCTATCGTCAAAAGCGTTTCGCACTGGTTTTCTATGCCAGTCTTAACTGTTCGATGCGATCAATGGAAACACTGTAAAAGAAATATTTTGATACACATCAGAATAACGGACCATTACCTTCAATATTTTCATAACAGCGTCTTGCAATTTTCAAATTTTTGCCCTAGAAAGCTGGATATGGTTACCGCTCTCGACTGGAGCTTTGAAGTCTCATAAAAGCCGCTGGAGAAGGACCTTAACTCGATTGCTCGACGGGCAGCCGTTGGTTTCAAGACAATCTTTGATTTTCAGCCTTCGCTTTCCAAAAACACATCTCTGAGTAAACAGTTCTTGTTGTTGGAGAATAGCATTATGGTTTAGTACACTTCGGCTCTTCAAACACATCCTACGCAAAACACCAGGCGCTTTTGCATTTCGTCTCCATAGAAACGCGGCTTTTGGGGCCATGAATTCGACCGACGAAATCGTGGTCATTGAAAAAAAGAAAAAGAAACATTGTTGCTTCGCCTTCGAGGTCATTTTATTAATAAGGCATCTTAGGTCCTAAAAAACTCATTGATTGAAATCTATAGGTAATGCAGATTTTATTGCGCCTGCATGGAATAGCTGTTCAGAGAAAAAAATCAGTGCTCAAAAAGCGGAGTGGGCGAACCGGCGTTATGTTGTCTTCTCTTTGTGTTTACTGAACAAATTTTTTTCAAGCGTGACTTGTTTGCTTTGTGTAGCAGGAGGATACTTGCACATAATGGGCTAGTTACCTCTTGAGTTGCTACGGGTCCGGCCCAGGGCCGGGCCTGGCCTCACATCAAGCTTGGCAGACCGCGCCCGGACTCAGAAGAGGGGTAATGCAGCGGGCCCGGGCAGGGCTGGGCTTGAAGCCACTGGCCTGGACCGGTCTTGTGCCTCGGAATGTGGCCCGTACAGTGCTCCATGAGGGACCAACAGCTGAAAAAAACAAGTAATGAGATTATGGTAGAAATTTAAAGATCTTGCGTCATAATGTGAGAATCGAGTACCACATAATTAAAGAAGCAAGGAACTTTAGTTTTAATCCCGCGATGAAAATTTCATAGATGGATGAATGGAAGACAGAAGCTTCTTCTTTGAAAGGGGTTTGCTGAGTTGCAATCGTGCTCGACTTTTTTTTATTTCATTTCCTTAAATAATTTGTTTTTTATGCATCTCTAATGGTGTTTAAATCGGTCTATAAATTCATCATTCTCTTTAAATACATTTAATCCTACAATTCCAACAATATGTTGTCTCTCTGCGTTTCATCCACCAACCTTCCAATCGCTTTTTGCTAACTTCCACAGCAGATTCATTCACATGAACATTTTTATGTGTAAGCCCTAGGCCATAAGGGAGAGTGACTGTGCCTGCATCGACATCCGGATGGGTACCATCACATTCGAGAACAAGATGTTTAGTTGTTTGTACAGATTTACCACACCCTGCTCATGTGTAATGTTCTTGGTTACATTTCTTTTTTATAGCTGCGCGTTCTAATATGCCCTGATCTAGCTTCAAGGAATAGGGCACTGCCACTTGAGTTATCATAGAACGGTTCCTTCGTGTGAAACAAGCCGAAGAGACAACCTGCGCTGAAGCCTTACCATTGTATCCCAAAAAGCGACCCCATCTCGGCAAAACATTACTTACATATACTGTTAAGTACACAATGAATTTTTCTTTCAGAAGGGTTCGTCATACTTTATCACAGTTTACGCGCTCTCCAGTGCGCCTTTCAATGAAAAGCAACGCTCTGTTCTCTTTGTTCAAGAAGTACTTTGAGCCTTTGTTGCTAGATGGTGCCACAGTGTTTTGAACTCAACTGGGGGGGGACAGGTAACCACGGCCGACCAAACGGCTGTCAACGAGGCGTACGTCACTTTGTCGTAATAGCTTCGGACGTGGGAACTCACAGGCTGGCTGCAGGAACTGTACATATAATTAGTTAATCAACTTCGCAATCATGCAGTTGCTGATCATGGTCTCTTACATCGGGAAACATAAAAGTGGGCACATGCGCTGCTCGAAAAATTACCTGTAAAAATGTTCTACACCATTTCTAACAGAAATTTTGCGCCGAAGAAATTTGGGATCTTTAATATCAGTTCCTGGTCTCTTTTTTAAAACCTGCTTCTATACAGGTGTTTAAGTTATTACTTGCTTCTACTTTTTCTGTTTTGCGTTGAAGATACATTAATTCAAGGCCTTCCTCTCCCCTGAGGGCCACTTCCTTGGCGTTTTCTTGTCTTGTGAAAATGTAGTAAATCTGCTGCCCTGTTTACTCTTTTCCGGGTGCGGCGTCTGTGATCTGGCAAGAAACAGTGTAGCTGATGCGGCTGAAATGAAACAGTCACTGCTCTACTACGCAGTAAACTCAAACGCGCGATTGCAAAAGAAGACTTCATTTCACATATTTTTCTGCAGCACGCACAACTGCGATTGGAGAGTTCTTGAAGAGTGATCTATTAGTTTATTCCGATAAGAACAGCAGTCATGTCGTTGGCAGTAGGTAAAGCAGTTGATCGCTGAAAACCTCTAGCACCTCTCAGAAGTATTCGATAAGTGTAATTTTGAGTGCTTGACCTATATCTGCGTCTTGAACAAACAGCGCGAACAAAGACGAGCACAAAAGACAAGAAAGCGAACGACACGGCGCTGACACGTTTTGGCGAGCTAGTTGGTTAGGCATCTTGAACAAACAGCGCGAACAAAGACGAGCACAAAAGACAAGAAAGCGAACGACACGGCGCTGTGAAACAGACGCGAAACAGACGTGAAACAGACGCAAAAGTCTGTGCACGCCCACGTGATCACCACCTGCACGTGATTCATGCTCCAGTAATCTTGTGAACACGCGTAGCTGTTCCCTGCGATCATGGGACCGCCCATGCACACAGTCATTGCCTCGCGCTCCGAGCAACCGTTGGTTCGAACTTGGCCAGGGTGGCCACGTTTCGATGGAGGTGAAACTATAGCGCCTAGACACTATAATGAAACGCAAAAGGCACCCGTGTGCTGTACGATGTCAGTGCATGTTAAAGACCCCAGGAGGTGTCTTTTATCCCTTCCCTCAAGGCGCAGCAAAGGCGTTCACCGAGAAGTGACAGAGTTACTGCGCATTTCATTTGCTCAAAAGTATTATTTTTTTCGTTGTCATCGGTGGGGAGGCTCTGTTATAAGGCGCCACCGAACGGTATGAAATGCCTCTAGGACGCTATGTGTACGCCTGTATCAGTAGTTATAAAGGAGCGGCAGTAGCCCTAATACAGTGCCCTGAAGGAAGAGATCAAGGAAGCGGTGAAAAGGAGTCGAGATTAAAAACAAACGCAATGTTTACTGTCACTGTTACAGTATTTTGAGATTTAGACTGCATAGCATGAGCACAGACATTTTTTTAAGCTGTGAGAGCGCTTTACAAGGTCTTACTTGTAAACAAAAACGTTTGTCACGCCTTTGTCAGCATAGTCGGGTGTCATGCAAGATCACCTGAGTTTAGACAGGCAAGAGGCACATCAGGATGCCGCGCAAGTGAAATGGCATAATTACTTGGCTAGGTTTAGCGTCCTTATGGAGCCTATTATAAGGGCAGGTAGACGGCAGTAACATCCGGAAATAACGTTTTGAGATATAGCAGCACAATTTATTTCCAGCTTGTTAATTTTCAGTCTTAGAGTGTCTGTACTGAGGATAAGCACGCGGAAATATGAAAGAGGATCCTTAACAACGCAAGACACCAGGTTGTTGTGCGATGTGAGTGCGCTTAAAAACGCCAGGTGGTAAAAATTGTTTCCGCGCACATTACTACGGCGGACTCTTTTTCTCTCTTTCCCTTTTGACTCCCTCCTTCATTCTTTTCTCGCGGCGCAATTGAAGTGTCACCGAGAAGTGAGACAGTTACGGCGCGTTTTCTGTCCTCAAAACCAATTTTGTTTCTCTTAGTTTCTTTTGTTTCTATTAGAAGCCCGCTAGATTCGCCTCGAAGAGATTAAGGTTGCTATATGTTCTCTTTTGAAATGTTGAAAAGTTCATTAGCACTGATTGATACTGACTGCAAGTTACACTAACTTTGGTCACCTACAAGATTCATAATGTTTGCATTCAGTCTTCCTCGAAAGGGCGGGGGAAAATTGTGAAATTATCTCCATGCGGTTGAACACTTCAAATGAAGCGATTGTTCGCATAAAATCCTTCTATATAGCAAGGGATCAATACACATTATATCATCGCCTTCTCTGTAAGATCCCAACTGCGAGGTCACATGGTTATTCCTCCTCATCCCAGCCGCAGGATGTGAAGCCGGCTACATGTCGGCGCATTATCGGGACGACTTGCTTAAGCAGAGAACCACAGTTTTTTTTTTTCGCACACTGTCGCAGCCTTTGATATATGCCACAAGACACGGCAGCAGCAACAGCGTTAAATGCCCCAAAAGCGAACCTCGCCGCGGAATGCCGGAGGAAGAAACACGGTACCTCGTGCAGCTGCTCTCGTGAACGTGTTTTCGCATTGCCTCTTCAAGAACACGCTAAATCAAAGCGGCCGCCCCAGGAGGGAAGACAGCGTCAAAAAGAGGGTCTCTTCCGCGGCTCACAAAAAATGGCGACGACGCATTCAGTGCCCACACACACCGTCCAATGGGAGAGGGTCGTTCCTTCGACGAGCGGCCAATGGCGACGCTTCGCAGACTCCTCAGCCGGCGAGCCTCGAGAGACTGCACTCTTCTCAGGCCCGCAGAGTGCCAGGGAGTAAAGATTGTGACTCCGGGCTCGCTCGACGCACACGGAGGAAGAGTGGTGGGAGAGGGCGGAAAAAGCGTGATCATCTTGAAAGTGGCTGGCTGGCTGCTGCTAGCTGCGCCGCCGTGGCGGCCTACGCAATTACTGACGTCCTCCGGCGCGATAAATAATGTCAGCTGCAGCCGCGGCTTGGTAGTCCTCGCTGCAGGTTGTTAAGACACGCAGTGAGAGAAGGGCCCGGGGAAGTCGCGCACAAAATTTTTGTTCGTTACGGTCGGGTGCTGGTGGTGGACGCTTGTGTGTGTTGGAACGCGCAGGCGTCGGCGACCATGGAATGGACTAAGCGGCACACTTGGACGGTCGTCTTCGGCGCCGCGTCCAAGAAGCTGGAGTTACTCGCCGTTCTCCTGTCGCTGCTCCTCCTGCTGGCTACGACCGCGACTGCCTACGAAGTAAGGCCTCTGGGATTTCTCTTTTCGCGGCTTCACACGACAGACACAATGTGCGTCATCCAGGGCTTCGCGTAGCTTCGGAAGACTAGTGCCGCCGTGAAGTCCGTTGTGCTAACATATTGTGTTGCATTGTTGAAAGTTTGCGAAAGAGAGTTTATTTGTAGCAGTGAACAGAAAAATGAGTGGAGAGAAAGAGTAGTTGCAGTGCCTTTTACCAACAGGAACGTAAAACAGTGCCAGTTTTTGACGGAAGCATTGGTGACTTGCTTCTAGACGGACGGAGGCCGACGTTCACATTCGGTTCGTTGGTTCACTACGCCGTTATCTGCCAATGGTAGCACGTAAGATACTTAGTCTCTCCGCAGTTCTGAGAGAAAGGCTGGTGCATAAATCAGTCACGTGGTGCTTTCTAACGGGCATCCTCTCTTGCATGTGATTGGCGCTGTGCCGGTCAAACAAGGATATTAATAGGACAGCCTCGTGATATCAAAAGCGGACTTGATGCGTGGGCGTTCGCAAAGGCATCCATTGGCGCAGGGCCAATCAAAAACCATATATTTTTGCACCGGTTATTCAGGTGTGCCAAAGGAAGAAAAATGTGATAGTTTTGTACCTTTAATCTCAGTTCATTGCGGTTACGTAAACAACAGCAAATACGTAAAAGGATGCACCACACTTCCGATTTAGGCCTGAATGTCAAAAGAATAAACTGGAGCATAGTTGTCGTGAGCTGAAATGCATCATTTTTCTACTCCTGATAGAGAACCTGATATCGGCGCAAGATGTCGCGTTAGTCCGGTCATATAAGTTATGCTCGGAGGTTAATAACTTATTTTACTGCGCATAGGCAAAATTTATTGCGGGGTGTATACTTTGGTCTGTGAAGCATCGCGATAAACGCGATTTGTAAAGAACCAAGTTTGTATTAATAAAAATATAAATTGAATAATTGTCAGCGCAATGGAAGCCATTGCAGCGTTACGCGAAAATGTGAAATCTACAATTACCTCGCTAAACCGACAGTTTCATCCTGACAGAATGTCATTTGAAATAAGGGTCGAGGTGACTTGAAGAATGCTGTAAATCTAGTCTTTGCAAGGTTCCAAACAAATTGCATTCAAAGTAAGCGTATCTCACAACACGGAGGTTCGCTGCATGAAAACATCAAGGATCATTCGTAGACTCACAGAGCATGAATAATCAGAGCACCTACTGCGTTTATTTTGCTCTTTCTCTTTCCCTTTGCAAGTTGCACCGTGTAATGAACGTGAAGGCGCTTGACAGTTAAAATGAAGGTCCCGAGTGCTATGCTGATGTACGCCGTCAACACGAAGAAAACCGCAATGACTAACGCTTCGTTTCACGTCGTTTCGCTCTATTTTCCTGTCTGAACGTAGGAGAAAGGAATCTTTCCACAAACTTGTGCGCCAGTGCCTTAAGCTGCTTCAATTTGAAAGCAATGCAGAAAAATTGACAATGAGACGCAGTTCGACAGCTCAGTGCTTGGAACAAGGTTAATGCATGTTTGTGTAACGTGTAAATGCATGAGCATAATAAGTAAAAAAAACTTGATAAGGCATGAATAACTTCAGTACAAACGTATATTTTTGCTCTGGAATTACTAAGAACCATATGCCGGCTAATAAGGCTGAGACTATTCTCGCCGTTGTAGTTCTAAAAGAAGCATGGTACTCTCGTAGCGTAGAAATTGTTGTCAAGAGCTTGGAGACAGAATGGGAATCATTATGAGTGATGTGTTGGCGCATTGAAAATTGGACCTCTAATAGAACAATTGCATGATGGTACTGTCTTTATTACACCAAGCGGCAACACAAGAGCACGTGGCCTCACGCGCTCTCAGCGCATTCTAGCGGGGACTCGAAGCAATGCTCTCACATGTTCCCGCTAATCCGCTAACCGCGATTAAGGTGGTACAAGTTTCCCGCCAAAAGTTAGTTGGAAACGTGCTTGAACGTATTTTAGACGTTCAGGCGTTCCGTTATACGTTTAAAACTTGTGGATAATGAAGGAAATGGCGCTTTGAATTATCTGAACTGCCTGCTGCGATCTTGCGCATGCGACAAGTCTGCTCCGTACGGTAAGTACTTCCTTACAAACGGCTCCACGGGAAATATAAAAACACGTAGGCAAAATAACGAACAGGGATCAATTGCGGATGTTTGATTAGCTTCATGGCGTCAGAAACGTCAGATGAAAGGGAATATTTCCTAGAAATTGTTTCAGCGACGTTTGTTTTAAGATTATTAATTGAACGCTAGGAAGAAAGGCATCTGGGGTGTGATTCTTCGCACGAAGTGCACTTCTCAAGGCGGTGAGTATGAAATTACCTCTGCAGACGACGTTTTCGAATGCCTGCACTCAAGTATTCAAGCACTTATCACTCTGCCATTTCTTGCGACGAGGTTTTTGCCGTGTTCGTGTTTCTAAAACGACAACGGCCGCAGCTGCAGTCAAAAGCAGCATCAGCAGCAGTAGCAGCAGCTGTTTTCTTGCAACCTCCCGTGGCGCAAGTGCATTAGGAAGTGATTTGTAAGGACCACGAAAAAGCTCCGCCTATTAAGCCCCGGGTCACAACTTGTCGCAAAAGGATGTCTTCGCATCGCTGAATCGACGCACAGTGTCTATCTTTTGTGAAAGACTGAAAAATACATTACGAGAAAGACTGCTCCTGCCGACGGAATGACAGCTGCATTTCATCGCGAAGAAAGAGAAATCGAAACGGTGATGATTCAGAAAAGCAAGGCGGTGCCGTAAAACCTTACGGTGACCAAGGATAACTGTTAAAGTTCGTGCACTAGCTTTAGTTTTCATCGTTCCGTCTGCATGTCTGCGTGCCTTTACATGCGTACGCTTTTTGTTTTCGAAACAAATTATGAACTTTTTCCTGCTTTCCCAGACAGTATAGTGGAGTGTTGCAGTTTGTCAAAGAAATGCTGAAATTTCATTACGACAGGAAACGGTAATAATCAATTACATACTACATATAAAGCAATTTGTAACGTTTTTTTTTTATGTGGAAGGCGAACTTCACACCAGTTTAGTAGCGAGCTTAACACAATTTCCCTTCCAACTTCACTTCACACTTGTTTCATAATTCACAACTGTGAACTCAAATTCGCAGCCCGGTCACTGCGTCACCTTCTAAAAACTGCGAAATAGAAAACTGACAAATGTCCAGAGTGGACATCTGACGAAGGGTGTTCCACAGCTGAAACGTCGATAAGTTGTTTCAATTGTTTTGAACGTTGGTCAACGTTTTTCCACGAAGGGTTTTTCTGGCGGGCTGGTTGCTGCTTCTCGTTCATGATTAAACTGCGCGAAAGAAACAGGATCAAAGACAAGAAACACGTACACACAATTGGCCGTGAAGAGAAGATTTCCTTTTCGCCGCGTTATGTATATATATTCCCGAAAAGACATGCGAAACTTGCCGATTGCACCGGCTTGGGTTTTCAGTGTCCGGCTGTCTTTCGTGGCATAAACTGCTCCATTTATTACTACTAATAATTTCTCCAACTTTTGCAAAAATTTCTTTACGTCTTTACACCCTTATTAACGAAATCGTACCCTTTTGTGCCTTTTTATTTTTACAGAGGAAATCATGCTCCGCAAATTGTCGTCCGTTTTCTTTCCCATCCCAAATTAATGCGCGGGTCTCGGTCCATCTGAGAAGTGTAATGATAATAATATTGCTGAGCAGAAATCGACAATATCAAAGAAGGTTTAAAATTAGGAGCTGCGAAGAAAAATACATTCAATGGGGCTGACCCAAATATCCCGAGACAAAGCGATGTATTGCATGCAGAAATTGCTTCGAATCTCAATAATCGGTCCACAGATGTTTCACTGCACGATGTTTCCGCGCTTTCCGTCGAAGCAGTGTTGAGTGGTACGTAGGCAAAACATGCATGCTCGCCACGCGTTTCGCTTTGTGACACAAAACGGGATGTTCTAGAAAAAAATGCGTAAAAATCTGGAAGGTAGGAGAGTTTTGTTCATTGCGCAAAGGTGCTCCCTGGGCAGTTTGGGAAAAGGAAAAAACAAAAGACGAAAACAAAATTGCCAATTTCCTGTTTAAGCAACGACTCGTGCAGAAAATGAAGCAACTCTGACCTGTTATCAGTCTCGGCGTTGTACAAACACAATCTGCGCGAATCTCTCCACTTTCGGAGTCGTTTCGTTTATGGGGGTTTAACGTCCCAAAGCGACTCAGGCTATGAGAGACGCCGCAGTGAAGGGCTCCGGAAATTTCGACCACCTGGGGTTCTTTAACGTGCACTGACATCGCACAGTACACGGGCCTCTAGAATTTCGCCTCCATCGAAATTTGACCGCCGCGGCCGGGATCGAACCCGCGTCTTTCGGGCCAGCAGCCGAGCGCCATAACCACTCAGCCACCGCGGCGGCTTACTTTCGGAGTGGAACAATGAACACAGGACATTTACCCTCAACGGGTCCACTGTCGACAGGCAGCAGCGGTCGAGCACATTGGGCAAGCTGCCCCGAAATTTCCATTTGAGCCAGCGATTGGCACAGCACTCGAACGTTGGCAGCAATCTGACAGATGTTCTCGTAATACTGTCCATAAGTCGCTATAATGTTGCCCACACAATCACTGAGGCAGCAGTCCATTTGCCCTACGTAGACAGCACAACTCAATGAAATACAGCCAATGACGGCCAAGCGTCAACCTACAATTTCAAGTGCATTTCACAATACTGCTGACCGTGTGCACTTGACTGAATGGCTTTTGTGTTTTTTTACTGCATGTCGCTGCACAAACAGCTGCATGCAGCTATGCAGGGTATTTCTCTTTATGCTAATTTCATTACAGGACAGATCATAAAGAAGTCAGTTGATCGATTGATTGAAACATGTCCTTTATTAACCCTTCATGCGCGCTTTGCTCGAAGCATCTGTGGGGGCGTGTCGACAAGCAAGTTCCTATCAATTTACACACGATAAAATCGAACAAACTTCGAGGACCGTCCGAATCAGTTCATCTCTTGCAACAAAACAAGGTAGCACCCACCGCGAGGAACATCAGCGACTACACTTCGGGAGCAGGCAGAGTGAGGACCATATCGCAATACTATGCATCCCAATCAGCAAGAGCAGTGACAGCCAAGCTAAGTCAGTACGATTGCCGAAGCGCCGGCAAATCCCAAGCCCTTGCTACGTGCCAACAACATCCCGTATTCAACCACGGGTTCACATTCCCCACCTGTACCTCAGCTCCGTTGCGTGATTTAGGTGAGACAGGATACAGACGACCCATTTTTTTGCAAATCGAGGTTCCTGTCGGCTCGCAGGTTCTTTGGTTCCCTTGGTAGTTCGAAAGGAACTGTAATGAAGTCCGGAAACGACACGCAGAAATATCGCTCTTAGCCAGTGTCCGCGCTCGTGGGAAAAACAGAAACGAAGAAATAAAAAAAAAACGCAAGGTCATCGTAGCTTACGGCGCAGCTGCTGAGATGGGACTCAACTTTTCTTTTGGGCGGGCATTTTAATGAGGCTGGGCGGGCATAGTTGAGTGAGGCGGCTCTATTGAGGGAGCCAGAAGGCTGGGGCGCAAGACCATTCTTTCTAATCACCGGTCACTGGGCTGCGTCGACATAGGCTGTCCGTGGAGAGATGCGGGCTTTTGTGACGACCCGCCGCCTCTCGGAGAAAAGGGCGCCTAAATTTATGCCCGGCAACGTTATGCACCACAAAGTGATCACGTTTGTGGCTAGGCTGTCCATGGGCTATTGTAGACTTCTTTGTCACGAGTCCCGGCCGCGGTGGGGGAATTTCGATGGAGGCGAAATTGTAGAGCCCCGTGTACTGTGCGATGTCAGGGCACGTTGCGGAACCCCAGCTGGTCGAAATTTCCGGAGCCCTCCGCTACGGCGTCCCTCAGAGCCGGAGTCGATTTGGGACGTTAAACCCCCCATAAGCCATAAGTGTTTGTCACGAGTGTGCTCCCCACATCAGTTTGCTTATTTTGATTAGAAGTTTTCGTTTTTATGTTTTGTAAGGTAGTAGTAGGCTCCATGATTTTCTGGTTGTGGCCTGCGTCGTACCGCAGTTGAAAAACACAACAGAAAATTTCTGTCGTCACAGCAGATTTTCTGTGATGTTTTAACACGAAAGCATTACCATATGTCCCATTAGCACAAAACCCGTCCGCGGACCGCCGCCGTCTATGGCACGAAATTCGGATGATGCGGCACGCCTGTGTACGATGTCGCAACACATGTAAGCGAACTTGTTAGTCATGAATGATGAAACGTAACGTACTATGTCTACAGATATGCATAGTCATGCCTTGTAATCAGTCATGACTCACGAATCTTAGTCACTGCAGTGCAGTATGACTTAGCACTTTGTTGCTTTCACGTCTCACACGTAAGCAGTCCTAAGTGTTTTGAAGAACCACGTTGCGCATTCAAAAGAGAAAAACACAGAGAAAGGCCAAGAAGACGGAATGAACCAACAAGCCCAACAAGAAGTTTTTCTGACGTCCTAAGTGTATCTGCCGAATTGTTTAGCTTATGAACTAGTAATAACAACAAGAATTTTTATAGGGACAACAGAATTTTCTGTAGTTGCAAGAGAAATCTGCTAGAAATCTAGCGACAGCAGAAAAGTACTACCGAAAAAACTGCAGTGCAACAGAAAAATACTAACAAGACAACAGGAAAATCTGTCGTTACAACTAAAGAACAAAATATTTGTTGCATTTCTTTCATTGTTAGGTTGCTTTTTTTTTTAGACTGGAGCGCTATCCAGTGTGTTCTGGGGAATCGTTTAGGGTAGAGCAGGACAGTAACAAATAAGGCAGAAAAGATAAACTCCTCTAAGTGGGAGCGAATTCATTTCAAACAGTTTTTGGGACTGCCATACGTTTGTTATGCTCCTAGCAACGAGAGAATCACAGGAAATATCTTTTCTGCGGACCATATTATTGAACCTTAGCCTGTGTACTCCCTGGATTCCAGTGTACTTATATAATATTCCGAGTTCGTAGCGCACATTTGATAAACTTTGGCCATGTGTGTGTCGTTCATATAACCTTGTCTCTTTCATTGCGCTTTATTTTCGTGGTCGTGTTTTTCGGAGACATTCATATCCTTCATTCACGCTTGCCTTAATTTCGCGTCTCTAATTCGGATATGTTACTGTTTCATTCACTTGCTTAGTATCGCTCGTTTATGTTATATGCTACACGAACGTTACCGTGACGAAAAAAAAAACGGATTTCATCCGGGTATTGAGTATAAGAGTGCTTTTATTAGCATATGTTAACCTTCGTAAGTGGGAGGAGACAACTTTTGTGGCGTTTAGCGGACTGAGCACTAGCGCCACTCGTAGCAATCATAAAACACGGCACGCTTTTTGGTCTACAAGCCAGCTGTTCCTCCGTGTGTGAGATAATTCTATAGCACTCCAATGCGCTCTCGGATTTCACGCCTTCGCGTTGCAAGCTGCGTGTGTAAAACCGGACCTTTGATCTCATGCACTGACGCCCAGAGTGCATCGAGGCGATTTGATTCATTTTTTTTATTATTTGCAAATACTGTCGGCCGTGGGGCCGTTACGGTGGTGGGACGTGACACTTACAAAATACAAAGTTCATCTTCATCTACGCAATCACATTTCTTGCAGCGTAATGATATTACTTTACAGAAGCAGTGTTAATAAACATTCACTTTTTGATTCACACATAAAAGAAAAAAGGAAAACATTTATACATTCCCGGCCTTCACCTTAGCCGAGATTTAATCACAAAGCGGTTAGGCGTATGGCATTGATAAAGCCTTTTAGTGTGAAATGGAGACAGCTTTTTCCAACGTTGTTAATGTACTGGACTGTAAGAGAGATGCTGGTAAATCATTCCATTCTGCTATCGTCCTCGGAAAGTAAGAATTAGCGTACACATTAATGTGTGGGTTCGGGGTTTGGTAAGAGTATTCATTGCTTGCTCTTAGGTGTGTAAGTTGCTTTGGGACCAAGTAATAGGGACTATTGCTAAAATGGCGAGAATTGGCGAGGTTGTTCATGATGGCTCAACGCGCTTAACTTTTTGCAGACGAGAAGACACAACAACACAGAGCGCGAAATTACAACAGTTTCTAATGGTTTAAACAGGTGATCTTTTATACACAAGACTTGCGCGTCATCAATGGCAAACAAAATAAAACGAAATAACACATTAGTATGAGCAATCGTAATCAGATCCACACAACACACTCATCTCGATCTATTATGTTCTTTCGTTTCTTTGTTCGCCGTTGATGACGCTTGCGTCTTGTGTATAAAAGATCACCTGTTTCCACCATTAAAAACGCTTGTAAGTTCGCGCTCTGTGTTGTTGTTGTGTATTTTGGTCTGTAAAAAGTTGAACGCGTTTAACCATCAGGAACTACTGCTATTGAAGGAGTTTCTCGAGAGCTGAAATAATTTTTTTTGGCACACTGTTTAATGCGACATCCTATTACCGCAGTGTCAGACATGAAACAAAAGCGCCGCTTCTGTCTGCCGTTTTATTTGCCCCCCCCCCCCCCCCCTCCCCGAAAAAAAAAAGAGAAAGCGTATCGCCTGGAGCACCCTTTCCCCTTCTTGAGAGCTGACTTCTTTTTCTGGCGCGCGCTGGCGCGAGCCACGCCAGAGGCTGACAGACGAAGCTCTTTTTCGGAAACGGAAATTGCATTACGCGGAATCGGAGAGCCTTCTGAGACTACGTGGGCAACCCGTCGCTGCTGCATCTGCTCGCTTAGCCGAGCTCCCGGCGTGCGCGCGCTCCGGCAGGACTGCTGCTCTTAATGGCCTCCCCGAAACGAAGAAGAGCAGAAGTGAAGAGAGCACCAGTCTCAACGACGTCTTTAGCAATCAAATGCTCACACCGTGTCCCATGCAACGTGAACCCCGACCCTTTAGCACACAATGGATCACGAGGCGCAAGTTAAAAAAAGGTCCGGCTTTTGAGGTGCTCCTTACGGCGCTCTTCAGCAGTCTATTACTTTACCGAGGAAAGCAAGGTCTTCGTATCGAACACGTTTCGTTCATGGCTGCTGCTCGTGGGGGATCTGTTTTTAATTGAAGATTGCTGACATGTAGTAGTACAGCATATGGCTTTTCAGATCATGAAAGTGTCGTGGAACACTTCCTGAATGCAGTAAATAAGACGACGGAATCGATCTACCGGCTTTGCCCGCAAGATGCGAGAGGTTTCCTCAAAGCGAGGGCAAAAGTAAGACAGGAAGCCGCTTGTTTATTTTGGTTTTGCCTCGTCCACGTAACCTATGTGTAGCAGAAAACGAACGAACGAACAAACAAACAAAAAAGCAAAGAAACAAATAAATAAAATGAGTATCTGAGCCACATTTTACCGCATCACGCGCAGCACAGAACGGATAAGCGGGCTCTGAATAATAATAATAATAATTGGTTTTTTGGGGGGAAAGGAAATGGCGCAGTATCTGTCTCATATATCGTTGAACACCTGAACCGCGCCGTAAGGGAAGGGATAAAGGAGGGAGTGAAAGAAGAAAGGAAGAAGGAGGTGCCGTAGTGGAGGGCTCCGGAATAATTTCGACCACCTGGGGATCTTGCACTGACATCGCACAGCACACGGGCGCCTTAGCGTTTTTCCTCCATAAGAACGCAGCCGCCGCGGTCGGGTTCGAACCCGGGAACTCCGGATCAGTAGGGGCTCTGAAGGCCGCTTAAAGATTCCCTCCGCCTAATTGGAGTCCCCTCGACGCCTGGTAACGGGTGCTTCAGGATGATTTTTGCTCCGTTCCGAACATGTCACAGAGAAAGTTTGGCCTCTGCTAGCAGCATTCTTTAAGCGTCACGGTTGACCGGAGCCACGGCGCCTAGAGCGGTGGAGAAGCGGGCCGGAAGGCGTGCGCTCAGGATGTGACATGGATGGATGGAACATAGAAGCACCCCTCTGGAGCGCGCCACCGCGCCTGGCTTTTTTCTCCTTATTTGTTTAAACAAATCATCAAACTTAACGACATTACCTATAAATTCGCCAATTGCAAGAAATTAAATTTTTAATCCTGAACCTGTAAGCTCACTTATCGCCCTGCTTTGAGCCGCCAACCTTCCAGTCGCTTTTTGCTAATTCATATCGCAGATCCATTCGCATGACCATTGTTATTGCTGAACCCTAGGGTCTCAGGTAGAGTTACTCTGCCTGCATCGACATGCGGATGGATACCGTCACACTCGAGCATAAGATGAATAGTTTCTACACATTTACCACACACCGCACATGTGTCATCTTCCTTGTTAACTGTCTTTTTGTAGCATCACATTCTAAAACAGCCTGATCTAGCTTCAAAGTGTAGGCCACCGTCTCTTGAGCTATAGAACGATTCCTCCCCGATTTGCCGTTTCTAATTCCTGCATAGTTCTACACTTTGCTTTTATTTCATTAAATTAATTCAATTCTTCCCTCGCCGCTAAGGAGCTTCCCGGAGCCTGGCGCCATCTAGCGTCATCAGTGCCATCTGCGCATGCGCAGTGGTGGCGCGCGGTCGCGCTCAGTGGACGCGGTGGCGGGACGCGCTATGCTAAAGCCTCTGTTAACCAAGGTGCTGTTATCCGACGGAAGCGAGCTTGCAGCGGCGCGGCGGCGTTGCGGTCGCCAGCTCTTGTGTGCTGCAAGGATAACCTTCGTGTCATGAACATGCTCCATTGATATCCGCCTGCTGGAAATAAAGTCTCAGGTTGGAACAGGTGAAGACAGCCTGGTCACTTTTGGTAAAAGCTGTGCGGACCAAGAAAGAGAGAGAGAGAGAAGGAAATTACTGCAGAGAGAGAGAGAGAGAGAGCAATATTACGATGAAAGGAAAGCCGCAGTAACTTTTTCACTCTTGCTGCCCACCTGAACCACTCCGCAACGGAAGGGATGGAGGCGGAAGAGCCGCCAGCAAGAAGTGCAGGGGCAGCCTTAGTCAAAAGTCTTAAAACCGCGCGGTTGGCTTCTGAGCCGTTCAGCCGAGCACGGACGGCACCCTTAAAGACCATAGGGTCCTGAAAGCCTGGGACAAGGGTTTTCGCCAAACAGAAGTTTAAATCTTGACGGGTGCCTTGAGCTCTTCTCTACATGGCTTAAAAGCAAACCCTGTGGCCTGAGGTCTTTTCACAGGAGGTGTAGGTGTCGTGCACGGTCTAAGAGATGTGCCGGTGGTTCCAGACCCCCTTATGCTAAGAATCGTCGTGTCGCATCTCATCGTGCCTACTTCAGCGCACTAAAAACCCACTTAGCCTCAAAAGCACACCATGGTCACGTGCCACCTCGGCGGAGCGTTGCAATTATGGTGCAATATTGGCGTGAGCCGCAGACACGCATCTTCTTGCGTGTGTGATTGAACAGCGGAAGCAGAAAAACTCGAAAGCTCAGAAGGCAGTCTTTGATGCTTCGTAACTTCGCTGATGCAAAACACTTAAAAAGTTATAAAAAATGTTAAGGATATTTTCCAATTGTGTAAAAAGCTGTTCTAAATATATTTTAGTATCTCTTAATTTCCACGTGTTTTCTGTTGGAAAGATCTAGAAGAACCAGGAAATGTAAACTCTTGATGCTTTAACGCGCTTAACTTTTTCCAGGACGAGAAGACACAGGACACATTAAGTTAAGCGCCTTTAACCATCATGAACAACCTACTAGGCCCAGTTCTCGCCATTTTAGTTTTAAACTCTTACTCAAGCTGCTTTCTTTAAGTGGCTGAGAACATGTTTTCACGCTGCATTACCTGCATATGCGGTAGTAGTGATGCGCCGGTAAGGTGCAGCGTGCAAATTAACAAAGAAAGGTATATGAACTGTTCCGTAGCAAGCATCGACTGTCACAAACAGAGACTGCCATGTAAGTTGCATCTAAACGTTAAAGAAGCAAATGCGAAAAAACGCCTAAGTGCAGCTTCACCAACTTTGTTCAATCACCACGAACAATAGTCGTTCGCAGCTGCTCAACTATATTCGGTTAGCGGCTGAGGACTACTCATGTCACACAAAGTGGGCTCTGACGGGTGGGTCGCTGTGGGTATGACGTAGGCAGCCCACGTGGAGCCAATAGCAGATACTCCAACTCGGACCAGCATCGGCCCTGTGTTGGCCACTCATTGGCGACAGTTTGGACCGATTAATACAGCCTCCTGTCTCGTCTTCGTCCTGCATTCTTCCTACACTAGGCTTACTGTGTTACAATGAATTACCAACCTGCCCAAGCCTATTCCATTCTGAACGAAGTAAGCTCCATGCCCGTGTACTGTGCAATGTCAGTGCACGTTAAAGAACCCCAGGTGGTCGAAATTTCCGGAGCCCTTCACTACGGCGTCCCTCATAGCCTGAGTCGCTTTGGGACGTTAAACCCCCATAAACAATAAACCAAGTAAGCTGCTCATAGACTTGCATTCTGCTTTCCTGAAGCCGACATGAGACAGATAGATGTAGGCTAAACGCGGTAATGTGGGCCTTTTTCTCCATTCTAAAAACTTGGACGACGCTTAACCTGCCGTTAAGAGTACATTGTGGTCGCATTAGAGATACCTCCCGCGCAAGTACTCATTCTCTTTCATAGATTCGTAGATCGCGGGGAGTCCTCATTCCACTGTCGGCCAAGGGATGCAGCGGTTATGTAAATTGCCCCGGCAGTGGCTCTTACAAACATAGCTACTGACGGGGCTTGTGAGATCCAGGTTGCTCTTCCTGAGGTCCTGTAAGACTCATTTTGTATTGAATATATTTTGAATTAATGTCATTGCAATCTGTCATGGTGAGCAGGGTGCCCGCAACCCGGGGAGCAGGTTGCCCCCTGTTCTTTCGTGACACGGACAGACAGACGCACAAGCAGCAGAGCTAATGGGCCCAACATTGGAACCGTATTGGCAAAGGCCGGCCCTACAAAGGACCAGGGTGGAACCATCCTGTTGCAATATTGGGCCGATTGCCGGTGCTGCTTAGGCGGACGCTGGCTTTTCTCGAGAACGAGACCTCTAAAGCTATCGCATTAACATCGATATGGGGCCGATCCGGCATCGACATAGGGCCGATGCTGGTACTGGAGAGGCTGCCATAGCCATAGCTTCCCACGCAAGCGGGACCTGCTGGAATCTACATCTTGTGCCACCTGGTTACACAGCGCTGTCCAAAAACAAGAGGGTGGAATTCAGCTCCAGGTTGCCATGGATAGCGTTGCAGGGAAGAACACAGGCAAGTGAAAAGAGAGAAACTAGAAATGAAGCCGGAGAAAACTTGGAGGGTTGATACACTGGCCCCAGTGGATAGCTGTCATGTGGCTAAGTTACGCGTGACCATAAAGCGTGCATCGCACATGCAAGGTAGGAAGGGGAGGGCGTAGCTACTGGAGGGGAGGCTACAAGAAACAGCACAGGCTTAGAAGGACACAAAAAGAGACTTAAATGACAATTACACCCATGGTATTCCGGATGATCAGAGCTGCAGCTTCCCCGAACTGTGCATTTACAATTGTTGCATTTGCTTCCCTGTAGAAAAACACAATATCAAATGGTCTGTCGTTGCAACAGATTGCGTGTAATATTTTGGCCCTGAAGTTACAGGGGTAACAACAAAAAATTTTGTACTAACAAAATTTTCAGTAGTATTTTGGTGTCCCTTGTCGTAGCGACAGCAGTGCAGAAAAACAATGCAATATTATCGATAAATACGACGACGCTGCAATAATAACCTATCGATATGAAAAAAGGAAAAACATTTTGTCGCATATAAGCAACAATTACCTTTTTTTTTTTACTGGGGCTTGAACGTTGATAGCCGCCATGCATGAGCATGTGACGATTGTCGTTCTGTATTAAAAGGATTACAACTGGCGCTTTACGGTTACAGCTGTTTGCGTTCCGTTAAAGTTGTGGTTTATTTAACTAGAGGCATCTAGTTATCACACAAACTAGCCCGAAACTGTGTTCTGGTTTTATACACGCTGAAGGTGTAAGCAGATGGATTCTGAAACGTTTTGTAAACGGCTAATGTACGCTATTTACTGCTTTTCTTGGTACCACCTTTAAACATAGACCGAACTGTCATATATGGCTATCGAGCCATAGCATATGACCATCGATATGTTTTGGACAAAAACTTGGGAGCGTTGGTGAAATTCTTCATGTAAGACACCAATAACGGCACTGCGTTAAAGGGTACCGAGAACAATTAGAATCATTGTTAATTGTAGTCAGCAAACTTCAATCGCTGTCCTTTCTGGGGCTTTATTTAAATCCATCCGGCAGCAAATCATGCACTTAGTACTGAAAAAATTGTCGTTTCAAACCTAAATATTTTTTCGTCGTTCTTTTTGAACTATGGACCTTGATGATGTCGAGAGAACCACGGACGCAGCGATAGCTGATCGAAAGTGGATAGGCCTGTGTTCTAGCCGCATAGATCGGCAAACAGAAAAAAAGCTTCACCTCACCTCACTGGAGTTTGGTAGTGAAAACGGCCTTTTTGCAGTGACTTTTGTATTTTATTTTTTTGTCATAACAGCCGAGTTTGCGTCTGAACTTGTCGCTTTCTTGTTAGAAACCCGCACTAAATCGGTGCAGGCTAACTTCAAATTTTCCTCAGTGCCAAAATGGTTGTGGATGGTGCATTCTCTAGAAGCTTCCGCCGTAAAAGTCAACTTCAATGTTCGGCGTGCTTGGTCACTCATACAATTGCAGAAATGCTACAGAGGAACGATATTTAATGACGGGTGAAGAAAATAATTAAAACTCGTTTGCTGTTGGACCTGTCCGAAAGAGGCATCATTCTTAGCGCATAAAAAAAACAGTGAGAAATGAGTGATAGGGCGAATCAAGCCAGCGTCAGCCCTTACAAAAATGGTCTGTAGACAGTCTATAGAGATTTTATAGACTCCATTGGCTTCCTATATATAATTATTTTTATCTACTCACAGTCCATAGACTGTCTATAGAAAAAGTCTAATAAAAGTGTATGCCCATAAACCTATACATCTACAAACTGTTTATAGGGTTTGTACTGCCTATAGACTGTTCTCTAGGATTTGTCTATAAAAAGACTATACACGTTATAGACAAACGTCTATGGACACTGTCTATAGACTGACTATAGGCTGTCTATAGGCTGTCTATAGGGTTTGTATTGCCTAAAGACTTAGACTGCTCTCTAGGGTTTGTTTATAAATAGTCTATTGAATATATAGACAAAAGTGTATGGACAGTCTTGATTTGGTTTTGAGCTACCCTCGTGCACCCTCGCCCACTCCATAATACCTCTCTCTGTCTCTCCTACTTTCAGCGTGGATATGTTTATAATCCCGAGCGTGCACGCCGTAGTACTCGTGCCCTTCATTGTGCTGCTGTGCGCAGCAGCGACCAGCTCGGGACATGCATCCTCTGCCGCCTTCTTGCTCCCAATCAGTGGTGATGAATCGGAAAATGACTGTGATTTTGAAAGCTTCGAGACATTTGAGGATTAGCGCAGTGGACCCACCTTGCACAATGCAATGCAAGGAAGGTATACAACAGTTTCATCATCATCATCATCATCATCATCATCATCATCATCATCATCATCATCATCATCATCATCATCATCATCATCATCAGCCTGAATACGCCCACTACAGGGCAGAGGCCTCTCCCATGTCTCTCCAATTAACCCTGTCATTTGGCAGCCGCGGCCACCTTATCCCCGCAAACTCCTTATCTTATCCGCCCACCTAACTTTCAGCGACCGCCCGCTACGCTTGCCTTCTCTTGGAATCCACTCCGTTACCCTTAAGGACCAGCGGTTACCTTGCCTTCGCAGTACATGCCCTGCCCAAGCCCATTTCTTCCTCTTGATTTTCAACCAGTATGTAATTAACCCGCGTTTGTTCCCTGAGCCTTTGTGCTTTCTTCCTATCTCTTAACGTTACATATATCATTTTCCTTTCGTTTCTGTACAGTGGCTTAAGCAGGTTCAAAAAAAAAAAAAAACATGCTTCAAGACATTTCACCGCACTCCGCGAAAAGTGAGTGACAACGGTTACCGCACGTCTCACGACAGCGTCCACTTCAAAGCCTACACGAGCCGGCATCATCATCATATGACATAAGCAAAGCAGCGCGAGTGAAGGTACCCGAAGGCGAAACGAAGAAGGGACAGGAAAGAGCGCTGAACGCAAACCACCATAAAAGAGTCGCACTTGCCTCCACAGTTCGGAACGTAAAATACGTGGCCAAAAGAAGGCCGGACTGCGACGAACGGAACGTTGAGCTCACGGGGTACCAGTCCTTTCTTGAGGCAGAACGTGATGTGCCTGGCGCGGCAGGCTCACCATGTGATGTTGTTGGCGAGGGCATCCAGTTGTGCCGTAGGAGAAGATACACATTACGAAGGGCCCACTGTACAACAAAGGTAATGGAGCAGAACTTTTTGATGAGCTAGTTGGTCCATTCTGACATACTGGTGTCACGAGCACAGCTGAACTTTTTGAGGACACTGGTCTTATGGGTTAGTGGTAGGGACGGAATCTCTTGAATCACTGACTAAGGCCGAGCAATTGCCGACAGGACTGTGTAAGGCTAATCCCGCCTGTATATTTAAGCCGCCACCACCACCTACCTAAACTTTTATTGTATTGGTGCTTCTGCCCGCATGCCATCCCGCGTCAGTACAGTACCTTCGGCGTTTAGTTTATACGGCCTTTCTTTTTCTTTTCCCTCCTGTTTTTTATTCTTCCTGTTTTTCTTTCTTTCTCTCTTCCTTTCTTTCTACCATTCCGTCCTTCCTTTGGTTCTTTGCTCCTTTCTTTTTTTCTACTTTCCTTCTTTATTTCTTTCCTTCTTTCTTTCTTTCCTTCTTTCTCTCTTCCTTTCTTTCTCCTTTCTTCCTTCCTTTCTTTCCTTCTTTCTTCCGTTCTTCCTTTATTTCTCTCTTTCTTCCTTTTCTCCATCATTCCTCCCTCGTGTCCTTATTTTTAGCTGCCTGAGCCACGCCTTGACAATGCGACGCTACTCCTGATTTTTGGTTTCACCAGTATTTGTTATAGCAGGAAGATTGCTATGCATATTAGCCATAGTAGGGGCTACTGTAGCATAGTCTTGAAATCAATTTCTTGGTCAGTTTATCATCGAATCACTGATTAGTTTTGAATACGTGATGTTTTTTTTTTCCCTATGTGGTGCAGAAAGATTCAGCATCCCTCCCCTCCCCACCCCTTTTAAACCAAATACTTGAACCTTTGTTTTAGAAGCAGCACAGAAATGTTTGTTGTGACCATACATTCACAACACGGTGACAAACGTAGACTAAGCGGTCCCGAAGAGTGCTGGTTTTGGTATTAAAAGATTTATCAGTTTTTTGACAGAATAGCTTACTTCTGAATTTTAAAAGCGTAACGTTTAAGTGACCCTCTCCTGCCATGTCTATTCGACTCTTTGCAGTCGTCACTGAAGCACTAATATTTTTTCTATCATTTAAAGGATGTTGATTTGTAAAGCGACTGCAAAATAGAGAGACATAACTAGACAATAACTAGACAAAGTAGCAGACACCGTGATCTCTGAATGGGCCTTGGATCATTAAAACGGCGGGCATGTTCTTCACCATTCACGATAAAATTGGTGGACGCATTCGTGAATGAAATATTCGTTCCGAAGCTTAAGTTATACTTCACCGCTACCCTGTGGAAGGCTCACCAGTCATGAAGGCTACTGGTGTAAGGCGCTGGTTTCGAAACCCGCCGGGGGTGAGTGCGAACCGCAGCGCCGCCAAAGCATTGGGGTGAATCTTCGCCTCCAAGATTCTGCATACTGCTCCGTCAAAGATAGCAGTACATGCTAAACGTGTAACTATTGACCAATGCGACGCCCCCCCCCCTCCCTCCCTCCCTCCTCTGACATGGTTTCACTCATGCTTCTGGACGACCACTGGCACCTCGTTCCCTAATTAAGCGGCTGTCCTTACGCGCGGCACGGACGTGCGCAATGCACATTGTTTCATGCAAAGCGGAGGCTTTCCCGCTCGCGAACTTCGCGGGCGGCCGCGGCGTGATTCGGGGCCAGCTGTTGCTGCGTATACGCATGCCTGTGTGGGAAGCGGCTGCACGCTCTCCGCCGCGCAACGCGGTCTCATACTTAGCTCCCTCTCCGCGCCAACTTCTGTGCACCCCTTTCGGGCGCGTGGGGGGTACACCCCGCGAACAGCATGAGGAGCGAGGGTTCAAGGTCTGTCGGTGGCCGTCGCCTTCCGAATATGATATGGTTCCCTAGGTGCTCTGTAGGAGAAGACGTCCGTGATACGGGCTGATGTAGTCGCCCCTGGCAATGCGCAGAACTTGTATTGTCGTTCACTCTTCGTGAAGCTGCATTTGAGTTGGCATACAAAATAGCGCAACTGCACACATGAACGGGAAAGAACTCACACGAGCGTTGACGTGTATTCTTTCGCGTTCTTGCGTGCAGTTGCCCTATTTTTGATGTCATGTGCGGCCAACGCATCCAAACTGCCATTGCAATAGACTGCATTACAGTTTTTGTGGCTGGTTGGTGTGGTGGGCCCCAAGAATGAATTCGGAATTCAAAATGAAACGACTAGTTCTGCTGCACTTGTTACTGAAGTGCTTGAGGAGTGGCCTTGATTGAGAACTGCCAATGAGTCCGTCCCCACGCTTAGACTCACAGAATGTTGGTGACCTCTTCACGAGAGAGCTGCTGGTGGCGCCTTGACTACCGCCATGTCGATGTAATTATGTTCATGTTAGTCTTGCCTTGAGGGGTCGTGGCTGTGCCTATTGGGATTTGTCCCAAGTAGACTGAAGCTGCGCGCAGGGGCCGCCCGGAGGTACAAGAAATAGATGGGAGAGTTACGAGTTAGAAAGGGTAGCTCAGTTTGGACAGTGGGATACCAGGAAGGAAAGGGCAGCCGGTGAGGTGATAGACAGGAACCCAGGAGAGTTTACTCGTCGGAGTCGTTCCCGTGTCGCAAGTATCAACAACGCCACAGAAAGTTCTTCACGTCTCAGCGCGCTACCTCAACGCCGACCTTCGCTGCTCCGATCGCGAGCCGCAGCGCGCAGGAAAGTCGGCGTGTTTGAGAGGGATCTTCCCTGATTTACGCCGCTCGTGGCCGCTGGCTCCTGCGCTGGCCGCGACTGATTTACGCACCGGCTGGGCACTCGCCTTGTGAACGCCGCGGCGAATACCTCTCCCCTTCACTCACCCCCTCTCTTACGCCCTTCCCGCTGTGGTCAGAAGCGTTGAGCTCGCGCGATTCGCGGAAAGAAAGGAAAAAGGATGGGCCTCTTCTCTCCCACTCAATATCAGACAGGCAGCATCCACGGGCTCACATACCCTCCTAGCTAGAAGCGAGAGGGCGCGTATAGCCGAGCGGATGGAGCATCTTGGGCGATTAGTACGGGGATCTACGATGGGGGGGGGGGGGATAGCAGCCGGTGCTACAAAATGCGCGGTCTTCCAGCCGATGTTTCGGCCCTGCAGCCAGCCTGTCATTGTCGTGGCAGCCGCGGCGCGGATTAGGAAAGAAAGACGGCTAGACCGAGGCAGCCTCATTGACCGGCGAGACGATAACATGTGGTGTCTTATGACCTAATGCAACGTCACGCCCTAGAAATTACGACATAGTGAAGGGCTTTTGGTTTGTATAGACCATAAATAGGTCAGTTATTGATATCCTCATGAGATTAAGGACAGAAAATAGGTCTCGAAGATCATGTAATGTGGATACCAGAGAACTGATTATCCCTCAGGGCAACAGTGAGAGTTCCAACAGAAGGAGGAACACATAGCGGGGGCGGCAGGAGAGGCCTGTGTTCTGCTGTGCGCTTAGTCGGGCTAATAATGACAAGGTCACAAATTCGGCTTTGTGACGTGAGCAGGCCTGTAAGTTCTCTGGGTGTTCTTCCGCGTCCGATTTGGTGCCACACAGATTAGCTGAAGCGAACGTGCGAAGCCATCGCAGGATACAGGACGGTGATGAGAAATCCTGGTGCACAAAAAAGTAGTAGTTGCTCTACATTATCCTGGACTACGTCCTCCTCTCTTCCACCCCACTTCCCGACTAAAGAAAATGGAGAACTGAAATTGTTTTCGAAATTCTCCGGATCAAGGCACGGACAGCGATACAGAGGCAAAATTTATGAGCAACTCTTGGATGGGGAAATTTGGGTGGAGAGGGGTTGACCTCCCTCTTTACACCATATGAAGCGATTGCTTAGGTTCGTCCCCAACGGTCTCCTCTCACACACGCAAGCAATGAGTGTTCGCTTCTATGGTGCCTGGATCACAGGATCACACGGAACACTTTCGATTGAACCGACTCCACAGGCTACCTGAATCACATTAGCGTAGGAAAGATGATAAACGGTGGAGGTTCTGTAGCGATAGCTACATTACGGTAGCATTTCGAGCCTTCAGCGTGGCGGTGTCGCCACCCTGTGGCTGCGCCGCCACGCTGTCACGTGGTTCGGAGCAGCTGCCGCGACGGCGCGGCGCCGTGGCTGATCACGTGGTTCGTCACCTGGTTGGTCACGTGACCAGCCACGTGGTGCGGAGCAGCTGCTGCTGCCGGCGGCGCGGCGCTCCGGCGAAACCGAGCTGCCACAGGTGTGCGCATGCGCCGTGTCAAGTGGGACGAAGATGAAGGAACGCCCAGCGAAACGGTGCGGCGAAAGACTGACTTTGCAATTCGACTGAGCGAGTTCCACTCGGCCAGCTGTAGCTATCGCGTCACTCCACGCTTAACCAGACCTAAACCACGGCCAATTTTTTGATTACGTAACACTGCGTCCATGCCATTTTCCCAAAGAAAGTTCTTTACGAAGCTATTCGTATAAATGTGGTGCTCGTTGGAGACGAAATAAGCGTACGTTGGTTGTTGGGAAGAGCCAGTTTCCAATGTTCACTACTAGTATACGGCAGATTAAAGGAACATTAAGTCCAGGTACGTTAAAAGATCAGTGGCCAGCAATTTTTAGTGTGTTTTTTCTCTGAACGTATCTTAGACATGAACAAAATGACTTAAAAGCGGAAGACTGCAGTGACGCATCTTCGGAATTCCGGCAAGTGAGGCTGGTTGAGTACATTCCTCTCCGGCCACGGTTGACACATCGCTATTTCGAGGGTGCTTCCCTTATATATAGTAAAGCAGCGCTGCGAGTGCTCAATGGTGGCGGTGGTGGGGACCCTGTGATTGGCCAACCAAAGAGCTACCTTGCTTACAGCGAAACCTGTATATGAATGACAGAGTCGTCGAAATCACAGCGTCTTCGTCGTTGGCGTCGTCACCACTTTAATCCTTTCCCACCCCGCGCCTTCTTCCTTCCGGGCTGGCATCCGGAAAGGAAAAAGCTGTGTCTCTTGACCGCGCGTAACCGTGACGGACGCTCGTCCTGCACCCCTACCTACACCACCGCCCCCCTCCCCACACCCTACTCCTGACACCCTCACTCCACACCCCATGACTGGTTATTGCAGCCGGCACTCCAACACCCTCAGCAGAAGGCATTAACTAGAGCTTAACAGTGACGTTAATTCGAGTGTAAATGCACAAACACAATACATCCCACACCTCTACCAAGAGTTTCCAAATACTGCAATTGACGGCTTGACTTCGCATCGCATGTCGCTAAAATTCGGATTACCACAGGGCTACACATCCGACGAATATCCTTTATTTACTTTGGTTCAGCCGTGAATCCGGAGGAATATATTACACACAAATACCGTAAGACTTTCCATGCTATGTGGGAGTGTAAAAAGGAGATGAGATCGGGGCCTTCATTTCTGAGTTCCTGAGCAATGCGCACCTTCTAGCGCGGAAGAAGCGCTGCTAATGTACCCGAAGTTATATTATACTATAGATAAGACTATTTTATGAGCGCAAAAGACTTTTAAGTGGAAACCATATAAGGTCTAAACACAGCGAATTTCAATTTCAAGAGCTTCGAACTTGAGGCTGGCAAATCAGAGCTGTCCAGAAATCACCCGGGTGCTTCTGTGGCATGGGAGAAAACGACGCTGTGGCGGTGAAACTGCGCCCAGCGTTTGAAACTGGCTTTCGAGCTGCGACCTCTACTACGCATCCCTATAGGGCAGCGCGCTATATTAATATGACAATTCTTTACATTCGGTTTTATGGCACTGTTATCATCCCCCGTGCCGACTATATAGGCGACAACAGGAGGGGGGCAGCGGTTCAGCCAGTGCCAAAGTCAAAAATGAAGAGAATCTGAAGAAAATCGAAATATCTTCCTGCCCTTGGAACGTCTTAGGAGGGCCGCTTGCGAAGTGCATATATTGCGATGCGCCCATTGTTTATGTCCTTGCCTCAAATGACTAACAGATTACTGCAGCACCTTCGCCTTCAGCTCTTAGATTTTATGATAAACAGAACTAGAGAGTACACCCATATCTTGGTGTTGAGCATGGGTGTCAGTGTGTTTTGACATCCTAGTATTCAATTACACGATGATACAACATGTGATGAAAACGGGCATAGTGAACATTCATCATGTCCGTTTTCATCACATCTTGCAAGCCTTATGCAAACAAGCACATCCTGATCACTTCACAGCTTTCTCGAATTTTGTTACGAGTTGTCACTTCGAACGAATGGCGGGCTACCAGGCGTGGGCTGAGCCAGTGCGGCAGCGCTTTTTTCGCGAACCATCTCGATGGAATGTCGACGCGCAGTTACCCTCAAGAACAAATTCCTATCGATGCCAGGCTTTAGCAGCGGGTTCGCCTTACTACAACCGATCGGATTCCATTACGAGGATCGCGTTGAACTGAGGAGAAACGAACAGAGAGGGCGGTAATCTGGCGATTTTTGGAAGAGGCACCACCTTTTTGGTGATCTTACTCGCATCGGCTACCACTGTGCAGTCCGATGTTCGGGCAAATGTCTAGATCATCCCTCTGTACTGTCACTCTGTGGTGCGCAGTCATCAGTACCAAATTCTCTGCACCTTCTTCGTCCGTTTTGGGGAGTCCCTTTCGAAAGCGCTTGAATTCCCCAGTTTCCTAAGCTGGTTATTATACTATTTCCGCGGTAGCCCAATTAGTCGGTCAGCTTGGCGCACCTCTGGCCACTACTGCCCGTATCAAAAGGCCCCTTCAGTCTCTGCTCCGCTCGCAGAGTAAAAAGATTTATGAAAGTGGACACATGAATGCCTCTACATCTGGCCAGTCAACGGCGACGGAAGTGGTTCGCGCCTATAATTGTTAAAAGAGAGGGAAAAGGGGGAGGGGGACGTCCGCTTTGCGCGTGTCGTCAGCTGCAGCGACAGCAGAATGCACTCTGCCGCTGCAGTAGTCCAGGGGCCGTATTCCATACACTGTCCATTATCTGTTGTCCATTTATTCTCCATTCGGTCTACAGTCAGCGGTCATTCAGATATACCCGCGGCCTTCAAGCGTCTGGGGCAGGCGACATGGCCATTGGGCGGTTGGCGACCGGACCTCACCATTGGCTGCATACAATTGGCTGCATATCGCAGCCAATGGCAGCCAGTGATCAGGTCTCGTCGCCTGTTGTGGACAGCGCGCTGCGATGCATTTGACCATTGGCTGTATATATTGCATCCAATTTCAGAGTACGGCCCCAGGGGCCATATCCTTTAAGGGCCATTATCCATTTTTTTCATTTCGGATTCATTTGGTCTTCTGGCACTGGTCGCTGTTGTTGAATGAAGTAGCTGCGGATGCACACCGCAGCCGATAGTGAGCCAGTGCGTGCGTGCGTCGAGTGGCGAAGGCTGCCACTGACGTTGGGGCCCGCTACCTCGTGATTTCTGTTTGGCCGCTTGCTGCTTTCGTCTGATGCTACCGCCATGCTGATGTCATGTTAAACGAAATAAAACATGAATCATTACAGAATGCGACACCAGGGGGGTTTCCTCCGCCACTCTCCTTGTTTAGCCGTCATTTGCTGTCTTTGCTCCCCGACACATTGGTGTTATCCGCCAGACGCTACTGCTGAAAGCTTGGGCACCGTTTGCTCCCAGTTAACAGAAAGCTCCACATAATGCCTTACTGATTTTAATTTTTTTCATCTAGAAAATAGCGTGACTATTTGTTAATAGTGGCTATCCACGCGGCTTTAATCGCTGAAAGAGCACCGGAGGGCGCAATCAGCTGTCGACGTAGCAGATGATGCGCGAGCCGGGAGTGCCTCCGCTGTTTGAAGGATAATAGATAATAAGAGCGCATGTGCTCTGAACAGACCCCGCAATGGATTGCGCTGATTGCACGGAGAGGCACGTAATCCCACGTTCTCCTTCGTAAGGAATTTGACTGTAAGTTCGCTTTTGGGCGAAGGACCTGAATTGCTATATTCACCGAAGCATGCCATTGCTTACTATATAGTGCAAGCACCGCTGGATACCTTTTAACAACTAATCACGCCTTCGGTCTCAAGCAAAAAGTAAAGGTGCGCTGTTATGATTTGTAGGGAAGATGCGCTTTCTTTCGCCTGAGCCGTGCCGTCTGCTTCCCCAGTGTTGTTTCGGTCCCATGGCTGACCGCGACCAGTCAGGCGCGGTCACCGCGGTAATTACAGAAGTGAAACTATATGCACTCTCAAGGTTTGGCTACAAGAAACACAAATAAACAACAGAGAGGGAAGGGAGGAAAACTTATTCGAGCTTTTCCATAGAGGGAGGAGGGGCGGGTGCTCTGTAAATTAACTGACAGAGTGTACAGCCTATACTGCACGCGGCATGCAGAGGTCGTGTGTGCGGGTGCCATATGATTGTCTTATCTTTAAATTTCTCTCATATTGCCTCCCATCTAACTGAGCAACCATTTCTCCACTCTAATCAACATCACTATAAAAACTCAGCGACACCTCATTCCATTACGTGTTAACAGTGCGGTAGCATCAGCAATTGTTGAGGCCTTTATCGGTAGTGACGTTCCTTCCTGTCTGGTGACGCCACTTCCCTCCAGCCAATGGAAACACTTCCGTCTGATATCGTCACTTCCCTCCTGCCAGTGAGAATGCTGCGCTCTGGTGACATCCCTCCGTTTGTGACGTCACTTGCCTCCTGTCAATGGGCGAATTTTATTGCCGACAACGCATTTGAAACAACTGTGCCTTCTAATTTCCGCATACAAAATTACATTCCACTATGATTTCCTTGGTTGCTCTGAGTGTAGGCTTCTTTTGTATAATAAGCTCCTCATCTCTCTTCTACTTACCCGCCATGGTTCCTCGGTGGCTAGGCGTTCGGCTGTTGATCATAAGGTCGCGACGGCCGCGGTTCCATGTTGCCATAGAGCCGAAATGCGGAAACGGCCATGTGCTTTCCTATGTCAGTCCTCGTTAAAGAACTCCAAGTGGTCTAAACTATTCAGGAGCCCTCCACTACTGCGTCCCTCATAGCCCATCCCACAGAAACTTGCCCAAATTACGACAGAATGCTTAGTCGTTTTGTTGTACCGAATTTTTTTTTAAGTACTGTAGTATTTTTCTGTACTTCTATCGCTGAGAAAATAGACAACACAAACTACAAAAAATTATGTTCTAACAATACAAATTTTGCTGTTTCTACAAGATCAGGGCCGAAAATACCACAGACAATCTGTTGTGGGGCAGAAAATTTTGTGCTTTGTTTTTCGACAGGTATGCGTCGCTTAGGAGAGTTAAATGCCACACACCACATGCCGCAACGGCTCCCTTGTCTTGTCAGTTTAATGATGAAATACAGTGTGGCGAGTGGCTGACTAGAATGGCGTCGGAGATCCTCCCGCGATTCAAACAATGCGGCCCGCTTCGTTGCTTTCAAAGGGGACCGAATGTGACAGCCTGTACTGTGCTATCACTCTGTACAGAAAAGAGTGAAAAGGGAGTAAGACAGGATATTCACTCGCACATAGGCGTATTCGTGTTTAGGGTCTACACCCCTCTCTTATCTCTCCGATGAGTTCGCACCCGTGGCACGCGCCAGCATTGATCACCCACATTACCACGAATGTGTCGTCATGATATTCATCATCAGCCTGACTACGCCCACTGCGTGACAACGGTATCTCCCCCATATTTTTACCATTAATCCTGCCCTGTGCCAGCCGAGGCCACCTTGTTACCGCCAAATTCTCAATCTCATCCGCCCACCTAACTTTCTGCCGCCCCCTACTATGCTTGTCTTCTCCTGGAATCTGGTACGTTACCCTCGACAACGAATATGTAATCGCCGTATGACTTTTACCGTTGTCAAAGTATCATACACGCCTTCAAAAAATGAAAAATGAAATAACAGAACATTGGGAATATTACGATCACTCCAGTGCTTATATGAAAAATCTCAATTTCAATTTTACCAACTGCAACCATTGCGGCCGTTTCTGCAAGATGTCGGCGGAGTCCCGGAAATAAAGGATAGTGATGTTTAGCGTTGAAATTCAAGTACTCGAAGTTCGAAGTTTGCGAGACCAACCTACGCTACATTATGACTAGACATTCAGAGTATGTTATACCTTGATTATTCGTATGTTTAGATTCAAAGCGGAGCACATAACTCAGGAATTGCTGAGGACAAGTGGTTACTTTTTTTATAGCAAACGCACCTGTCTACAATTCATCATCGTCATTTATTATTATACATTAAAGGTCCCGTTAGGTACATAAAAGAGGGAGGGGGGAGGCAAGGGTGTTCAGGGTGATCTAACGAGACCGCAAATAAATGACAGAAAAAAAGTCAGTAAACAAGGCAGCTAAGAAGTAGCAAAGTATAATAATACAGTAAAAACAAAATATGGGAAAAACATGTAGCAAAACAGGCTTGGAGTTGTGCAGCAGGACATGCGGGTCGGATCGCAGAAGAGCGTAACTATCAGTAAAAATCACTATTTTTGGCTGAAGTGGTCGATTAGTAAATGTCTGAATCAGGAAGGATTCGTCTCTATGATAACGTGTTCGAAGAGGTTACCGCATTCCTCTACGGCGCTAGGAAGACAAGGTTTGTTAAAGGCATTGGATGAACCGTACAAACGTACATGCTGAGGGAGTGAACCCATAATTGCCGGAAACTCAGGAAATTAAAAAAAAACTAATATTTTTATAAAACCTTTATTCCACATAAGAATTCACAATAGTCTGATTATTGATAGAAATATTTTTCCGACAACTGACTTTTGAGCCATCCTACGCGCAAGACTGTAGGCAAATGCAGTTCCGCATGTGGTATAACGTAGAAGTTTTGACATCGATTATCGTGTCACATTTTTCGTCACGGGTGATGGTTTTTCTCATGAGAATCCGCAAAGATTGCTTCGTACTGTTGCGAAATCACAATGAGGTCGATGGGGTCCAATCTGTTAAATCCTTTCCGAGAAGAATGGCAGCCCTTTCTAAACGCACACAATGCACAAATTTCAACGGACGCAATGCAGTGCTTGCACAGCAAACGTTTAATGCTTCAAGAACCTACAGTTCGAGGTGGAAGCTTTAATTTAAACGGACGCAATGCAGTGCTTGCACAGCAAACGTTTAATGCTTCAAGAACCTCCAGTTCGAGGTGGAAGCTTTAATAAAATAAACATTTATGTTTTCGGGGCAAAAAATCGATGTCCTACATGTGGAATAGTTAGGCATATATGGGTTAGATATATAAGCAGCCAGATGATCGTAAAAGAGTGCGGAGAAGGCTTGCACGAAGTGGTGGGAGGTTAAAATATCATTTGTGGTAGAGACAAAGAATTTAAATTTTCCTGTAGAGCGCTAATGGTTGATAGCCGGGAGATGATGACTCGCTTATTGCACAATCAGCAGGGGCTACCAGTAGGGAAAGCTTAACTGCGTTGATACCAGAAAGGCTAGAGGTAGGTAAAAGCTCATCTTTTCGGAGGTCTCGTGCGGAATGTTTTTTTTTTGTTAAATATATGCCACGTGTTTCAGAGGAGCCTACCACTAATTTTTTTAAAAATAGGCTTTTTGAAGGAAAAAGATGCCTTTTCCGGCAAAATAATACCAATCTTGGCGCACGTCAAAGAACAGGTTAATCATGTTAACTACTAAGCTTTCATAAAAATTGTAATCGTCAACTTTTAACTATTACAGATAGGCTCCTAGTTGCAACTGGAGATCTATAGTTGGCCATTATTAGTAATAATAATAATAATTGGTTTTTTGGGGAAAGGAAATGGCGCAGTATCTGTCTCATATATCGTTGGACACCTGAACCGCGCCGTAAGGGAAGGGATAAGGGAGGGAGTGAAAGAAGAAAGGAAGAATTAGGTGCCGTAGTGGAGGGCTCCGGAATAATTTCGACCACCTGGGGATCTTTAACGTGCACTGACATCGCACAGCACACGGGCGCCTTAGCGTTTTTCCTCCATAAAAACGCAGCCGCCGCGGTCGGGTTCGAACCCGGGAACTCCGGATCAGTAGTCGAGCGCCCTAACCACTGAGCCACCGCGGCGGGGACCATTATTAGTAGCCATATCCGTTTTTAGAAATTCTAAAAAACGATTACCCTTGGCGCTGTGGCTGAACAAATTTTGCCCATTTATTGTGCAATTCGAAAGTCGCGCGCCCGCGTTGCGCGGGCACCCCGCTCCTCCGCCAGCTGTCACGTGACGGCAAGCCAAAGAAAAGGGCATGCTGACAGATGGCGATGATATGATTTAATGGCTGAAGGCCTGGCGCGAGTGCTGTGCCCCGCTCCACTTCCCACTTCGTCTTCTAACCCGTTACAATATGTATACAGTCGGGGACAAATGTCTCTGGACCGCAAGCTCTGTAAACGGAGCCCGTAGTTTTATTGTTAACCACCAGCTGGAAACCCCATAACTAAAGTTGAAAGAACAAAATTTTGGCTTTCACCTCTGCAAGTGTGGTATCCAGCCCGCCAGCTAATATTAGAGCTACCGGCTTTGTTTTCGGAACACGTGGTCCAGAGACTTTTGTCACCGACTTTTGCACAGTTATCGACAACTTTTTTTTCTCCACACATTCTCGTTCTTTGACAAGCACTCCACCGTCCTCTGGTGGCGCGTTTAGCCACAGACAGAGCGTGCCACATTCCTCAACTCTCGCCATAGCCATCCTCGAAACCACCCTCCCTCCTCAATAACCACGATGAAGCTCCTGAGCTCGCTGTGCCGATTAGCTGTCGGCTCTATTCAGTAAAATATGACACGCACACAAATATGTAGGTGGCGTTGCCCCCTTCAGCAGCCCGCAATGCTCACGTGTTTTACTGCCAAACTTGATAAGCAAAATAAGTTTTGGCTCTTCCATTTATTCGCATTCAAGGCTCCCCCAAGAAAGGATTGTTGCTCTTAGCAATGCTATGAGATTCGCCCACGTCACGTGCGTACTTGTCGTCGCAGGCTTGCGAAGCGCGCACGTCGTTGCAGAGGCAACCCGCTGAACCTTGCGCGAGCGCCGCCTAGCGCCGCCGAATAATCACCGCTTCATGTCGCGTCGGGTCTTAACGCCCTCATAGTCATTAGAGGGTGGGGATAAAAGCGACTTTGGTTGTCCTCGTGATGGCTAATGCACTCGTAAACGGGGCGGCGGACGAAGCATGGGGGCGAAATTTATTGGGACAACTTTGTTTTTCAGATTCGTTAGTGCCGAACCGAGCGCCGTGTGTATGCGCAGGGCGAGTGCGCGCAGGAACTCAAAGCAGGCGACCGAAAAAACAAAAAAAGCAAGAAGTAAATGAAAAGCAGAGCGCGCTTTTTGCCGTCTGCTGAAAGCTGCTTTGAGGCCCGAGTTTCAAGCGGAGAGTTCACGTACGACACACAGCCGTTACAGGGGAAAGAAAGCGAATGCCGAGACGCTCCAAGCTGGCCGCGTTTTAAACGTTTCCAGAAAGAGCTTTCGCTCGTTTTAGAGCTAGAGCCTGAGCCTGCTGCGGCGTCTTCTTGCCAGAGGTGCCGTGAAATGACGTGTACTCTGGCTCTTTTTTCTTGTCTACTATTTACAGCGGTTTTGAAAAGAGCGTCCTTTGGCAACCGCCTTTGGTTTACCTCCCGGCTGTTGCTTGTTTCCAAATTCTTAGCGACAAGCCGATGAATGGTGTCCTCACAAAGGCGCCGCCATTCCGAAGCGGGAAAAAGGCAAGATGGTCGTCGTCGGAATCAAGAAAGTCAGTCTATAGAGAAAAGAAGTTTTAACCGCTCGGTCGCACTGGATGTGTTCGCAGTACTGGCCCGACTGCACTTCTCCCTGCCTCGTACGCGTTAGAATGGTACACGCCGTCGCGCGCTTGCACAGTTCGCAACAACGCGCATGACCTTCTTTATGCGTGCCTTGTAACCGTGACCCTTCGTAAGCGGCTTCCAATTCAGTTCAGTTCACACTTATCTTCTTGATTTCTAGAAGGTTCGGAGAACTAAAACTCACGCTTACCAACTCCATTAGGATTGCGTTTCGACGTTACCTTGATCTTACCGTTTACAACCCACAAAATTTCGCTTTGTTTCCTGATGCCGATGTCGAATCGCCAGCACGAATACCGGCGTGGCAGTATAGTGATGCATCAAACCAAATCAAAGTAAATGACAGCATCCCACAAGGGATGACTTGGAGAGAGGCACCTGGTTCGGAACAAGAGCATGCTTATTGCGCACACTAAGGAGTGCATCTTGAAAATGTTGCGCTACTACATATAACAGATGCTTCTCCGTTATGTTTTTTTTTCATTATGTTCTGTTTACCCCTAGTTCCACATGGTCAGGTATTGCTGATATTTCGCAACTGCGTACGCCACAAAGGAAAAGCATCATTTAGACAGAATGTTGGCTATATGGTTTCAAAATGTTAGGGATGCACCGGTAAAAGAATATAATTATCTGGCGCCTTCGTTGTCCCCTGAACACAGTTTATTTTTTTTTGTTTATCTATATATGCATATATTAATGATACTCTCAAGACGAATGAAATTACCGAAGTAATTGATAAATAAAAATATACATCTTATTTTTATATTGATACTTTGAGCCTTCCGTAAAGGGTCGTAGAAGGAATGAATGGGATTAGGCACTTGCAAATTTCACACTTCTACAGTCAAGTTAGACTCCCGCGATGCAAAATTTCGACCGAACGTTAGGTATCGTGAACAGTTCTAGGAGCTGCATCATCAGGCAAACCATTTCAGACTGACTGGATGTTAAGTTATAGAAGTCCACGCCGAAATTTATACAGCGAGAACAAATCGGGCGCCTTTTCACCCCAAAAAATCACAACGTTTGATGATGGCATGCTGTGATTACTACGACGCCGAATTCGAACTGATTGCTTCTTTGTACCATGGCTTGAACTTTCTCTTGTTCCATTGGTCTTAAAAGTAACGGGCACGCAGTTGGCGATTACATCCTTTTCCATGCACCGAGCGGCGAAGCAAAAGAATGTGCATGACGTGGTACAACAGCGCAGGCAGTTCAAATTGAGCGCCGTAAGCACTGGAACCCGTCACCATCGGTTGCTCTAGCACCGAGCTTCCAGCGCACCTCAGGTCCTCACTTTCGGTTTGATGCGTTAGCATTAGAACGCTTAAGCGCGAACTCCAAGGACGCTTCCTCTCGCACGCTCCTAGCATCCGCGCTCTTCGGGTACGCCGGAACAGGTCTGCGCATGCGCACGGCGGGAGACGCCAGCGAAACTAGACGAGGCGCCTAGATCTTTCGGCGCCAGCGCTCGGGCGCTCGCGCGCGGGTCGGAAGCGGGCTGCGGTTTACAACTAGAGGACCGCGGGGCTCTCGGTGGCTCTTTTCTTCGTGGCTTGAAGCTCAATTAGGCTCCTACAACTTTTTTCACAGTTCTGTAGTGATAGCTACATGACGGTAGCATTTCGAGCCTTCAGCGTGGCGGCGGCACGTGACGGTGGGCCACGTGGTGCGGAGCAGTTGCTGCTGCCGGCGGCGCGGCGCGCCTTTGAAACCGAGCAGCCACAGCTATACACCTGCGCCGTGCCAAGTGGGACGAAGATGAAGAAGCAACGCCCAGAGAAATGGAGCGGCGAAAGACTGACTTTGCAATTTGACTGAGCGAGTTCCACTCGGCCAGATGTAGCTATCGCGTCACTCCAGGCTTAACCAGAGCTAAGCCACCGCCAATTTTTTTCTCCCGAGCCCCTATATCTTTTCTGCACGGCTTGAAATTCTTTCAGTCGGCTGGCGTCGTACCCATTGTGGGACAGTTGACAATGCACCTCAACACGGAGGTGCATGCCCCTTTTCGGCGCCCGTTCCGGCGTACGCCAAGGGCATCGACGCAGGGCGCGTACGCCCAGAGGCGGCCGTCTGTCGGTCACCAGCCTCTGCGAAAGCAGAAAAAAAACTTGCCATACGACCGCCCTCGAGAGGGATTCGAACACGCTCGAGGCCGTCGAGGCGGAGAGTTTTAGTGCAAAAGCACTACTGGCCACGAGCTCGCACTCCCACCGTGGTCGCACCGCACCACGTGACTAACCACGTGACGAACCACGTGACAACAACTAGCCAGACAACCAGACTAACCTGGACTTGCAACCAAGATTGCTAGAAACAGCCACCTGCCAGTGAAGTGGCGCATTAGCGTAACCACTGCGCCACTGCGCTGACAGTGGAATATGGACTTGCAGCCATCTATGACTGTTAAGCAGATAATGGCCACTTCTGCATATATGGGCATTAACCCACTAAAGCTATCGTGACATACCCTTAAGGCTGAGCTTAAGCGTCCCCTCCAAATTGAAGAATGAACACCTGCTTTCGCATGTCTACTCGATTTAACTGCGTTAATGTCCTAATAATTTTTTTAAACTGGTCGCGGAAACACCAGGTGTATATTTTTCCTGATTGTTATTTACCCCCGCAATGATTTCAAAATGCTCCAAGGCAAACAACACTAAGTAGCAAGTGGTGTTTCTGTGGAGTACAGCAATCAGCTACCAGATATGAAATATTACCCGGGGCGTCTTTCGGTTTCCATGGCGCTGTATTGTTGACATGGCTGCAGGAAGGTGGTTCCTGAGGAAGGTGTTAATTCCTCATGAAAGGATTTCTAACTTGAGGATAGGGTCTTGCTGTTATAGGCCATGCAAGGTAGCAAGAAATGCCTTCGCCAAACTCAGGTAGCAAAACACTTGAGAAAAAAAATGCGATGATCCTGTCTTCATACTGTGAATCGTCTTGCTTCGTAATTATTCGTATCTTTTCAAAATCAGATAGCGATGCACCCGCAAAAGCAAGGGTCTCGCTCCGGCGCCCTTCTTCAAATAAATAACCGCCAAATTTATACACCAATTTTGTGCTTCGATGTGTACACAAAGATACCAGATTTGTTTACCATGACTTGGCGAGATATTGTAGAAGAACAGCTTAACCCCGGAACAGCACTTCAATATGTTCTGTTTCCTTCAGTACTCCACTGGTAACTTGAGCGTGAAAACTTGCCGTATAAGCGGTTGACAGCCCCAAGTATGACGTCACAAATTATATCAATCGCTCCTGCTGAGAGTAAGTGCGAGGGTATCTGAAATAATTTTGCTCAGTTGAGAAGCTTTCCTTTTTTCCTACGTGTGGAGCCTAGGGCCAGCCAATTATTTAGCGCTCCTGTCCCCACGGACTCACGTACTGAGCCACAGTTGACAGTATAAGCACCCCCCCCCCCCCCCTATTTTCTTTCGTCTTGTCGAAACAACGCCGCAGTGTTTCACAAGGGCCACCATATGGTTGCGAGTCAGCATACTGTTTTGCAATCTCCTGTTGTGCAGCCGAAAATTGGAGGCAAAAAAAAAAAAAGACCCGAAATGAGGTATAGGTCAGTAGAGTAAGCGGTGAAAAGAAGGAAAAATAGGTAACTTAATAGACACTGACAAGACACAGGAAAGAGATCGCGGAACAAATTGCAGTTAACGATCTCCTGTAGCGCTTTACCAGAGACTAGAAAGAAGAAATGCAGGGGCACATAAGGTGGACAGCAGATAATCGAAAGTGTTCTCTTTATTTATTTTGCGTGTACTGCCAACCTTATGCAAGGTCCCGGGCAACAGTGGGTGTACAAATCATACAAAGATAAACAAGGTTTTAAAACAGACATGCTTCAAGATAACGAATCAAGAGTTTAAAACATATTCGCGCAAAGAAAGCACTCACAACTAAAATAAAGCAGTAGTAGGGCGGTAGCAAAGGGATTTCCTATGGAAGAGTACAAGGGAGACGCAAAAGGAGACAATAGAGAACGGGAGGGGGGGGGGGGGGGAGCCGGTGCTATCACTGTATAGGCTAGACGTGACCATGGCTTGGGCAGTACAGACCTGATTTCTGATCTCTGAGGTAAGCCCTTTGCACCGCAACGGGTACGACTCTAGTGATGGTTCTGATGACAGTGATATTGATTGCAGTAGGCATGAATTTAAAGAAACCAACATTCTCCAGCAGCGATTGGGTGCCAGATGGTAGCAATGACATCCGCGGCTTCCATACCCTCAACATTGAACACAGAAGACATGTACGCAATATTTTGGGCCCTCAAATGTCTGTGTCTCGTATCTTCTGTCCAAGTCGCGCTTGTTTACTATTTCGCGGCGTCTTTAAATTCCAGGGCGTGCCGATATGTCAGCGTATACGAGAGCGCCTATGCAGGAGCGAAGCACCACCATGGAGTCCGCTTGCTGACGCCGGCGCGGTCGCAGATGGCCGCCGACGTTCGAAGCAGCGCCGCCATCGTGGCCACCTGAAACGGGCGATGGCCAAACGTTTGGTTTCGTGCTTTAGCTTCCAGGCCTCGTGTGCGTGCGCGCGGCCTTTTTTTGGTGGGTATACGAGGCCTTCCTTACAGCGCCTTTGGCCTTCCGCCGCCCAGCTGAATACACGCAGGCCGTGCTTGGAGGTGCGCTCGCTCACTGAGGAATTTACGACTGGTCCGGCGCTTTTTGCGGACGCGCTATTTTGTACGCAGCGCGGCCCGTTCCTTCCGCTGCGCATGCGCGTTGAGGGTGTCCGCCGTCGTATTCGGACGTACAGGCGCCCGGCCTGTTAACGACTGCGCCGAAGTATGCGCGAAGAAAAAGAAAAAGAAGCAAATATTGAACTCCCGAACTAAGGTGTGAGTAAGCCGCTTTCAGCGCGATCGGTGAAAGGCAGCTCGGCGGTTCCCAGTAACGCTAGGTGAAACCTTGACAACACAGTACGACACGTGACTTCTACGGAGAAGGCATCAACTAACGCCATCTGGTAGCCGACACCTCGTGCGAAGCGGCTGTAGCCATTGTGCCTGAAACTGCGGATTCGGTGAATGAAACTGGCAACTTGCTCGGGCTTCGCAGGCTTTTAGACAACGCGGATTTTAGCTGAATGGTGTAAATTTATGCCATCATATAACAAAGGGCGACAATTCACTCTTTGCACATTTTATTAACTTTTGATTACGCCCTTTACCGCTCTATTGGGATTGCTACTCCGGGCTTCCATACCCTCACCTTATGCGTGCATGCCCCTTTTTCCTGGCTCGTCCCGTAATGTCTCAAGTTCATTTTGGATTAGATTTACCAGTTTCTAAAGTGCTAATCATTGTGGAAGAATTGTGGCTAGTGTCGTGGCATTTTATTTTCAGTTGATTATGTTTCTGTCCAGTCATTCCTCTTGTGTGCGTCTTTGCGCTTTTCGTCCAGTCTGGAACGTTTATCTTCGGAAATAACAACCAACTATAGTTCCGTTCTTGTCGTTTTATCATTGCATAGGATCGGCAGTAAAAAGTTTGTCCCTGACCAACCCATGCGCTTAGTTGTCCGTTGGCAGCCATTCGCAGCAGTAGTATAATGTTGGCTATGGCCTAGTCAACTTGTTTACACTAGTGCTATTCTGTGCCCTTATTATCAGCAAGTGACGGAAAGTTATCTAATTAGACATGGTGGTTGCGGGAAGAATTGATTTTGGTCACCAAATCAGTATTACAATTACAATAATTACTCTGAAGCTCATTACAAATAATGTTCGTCAGACTACGTACGCTTTGCGGGTCACATTTGGCACTTTTATAGTAAGCCAGAGTAAATGCGGGTGATATAGCTTGTGTGAACTAGAGGGGGGGGGGGGGGGCGTTTGTACGAACCAAATATCTACCTATACTCTCTGCGGCGTCAGTGTCAACGAGGGGTCTGTGAAATTGGAAACTGTTTTTTTTTTGTGGGGGGGGGGGGGTAGGAAATGGCGCAGTATCTGTCCCATATATCGGTGGACACCTGAACCGCGCCGTAAGGGAAGGGATAAAGGAGGGACTGAGAGAAGAAAGGAAGAAAGAGGTGCCGTAGTGAAGGGCGGCTCCGGAATAATTTCGACCAACTGGGGATCTTTAACGTGGAATGACATCGCACAGCACACGGGCGCCTTTTGCGTTTCGCCTCCATCGAAACGCGGCCGCCGCGGTCGGGTTCCGTGATTAACGAGAATAATTGCGCGAGAGCTCTGAAGAGTAACTTTAAGGAGCTCTGAAACAGCTTTGGTCCAATGCACATAGGTGGATCTCCCGATAGGAATTTGACTTCACACGTTGGAATAATTTATCGTCAACACCACTTTAACGAATTCGTGTGGTTACGAAGTAATGCTGTACAGCTTGCTCAGATACTCCACAGAAGAAAATTAGCGCTGGCCTAACGAGTGATTAATCTATTAAATTAAAATCTGCTCCACCTTGTGGTACTCCTCGAAAGAAACAGCGCTGCACGCAGCTTTAGCAATGGCAAGCACCTCCAGTTACCGGGACAGACAGAATTACCGTCTAGGAACTCCGCCACCTCCTGGAAGGTTACATGCAGCATCTCGTCGACGCCATGAACGCGATTTCGACGACGGGCACTTTTCCAAGCACATGGAGTGAATCGCTGGTTATACCAATTCTGAAGCCAGGAACAAGACAGCCCTCGTCCACCGCCTCAGGACTTTGCAGAGTACGTTACCCGCCAGAGTAGAAAGACACACAGTGAGGTTAGAAATCGGCGGCCGATATCTCTGACCAGCAATCTCTCCAAGATTATGGAACGCATCGTCCTGGAGCATCTTGGTTGGCTCCTATAGAAAAGAACCCTGTCTTTCATGCTCACCGAACAGGATTCCGTATGGGACTAAGCCCTCAGGACGCGTTCCTCATGCGACGGTATCTGGTTCTTGACGTGAAATCGTCGGTGCGGTCGAGAACCGTGGTTTATCAAGTATTATCAAGTACGCCGGATGTGTTATCAAGCACGCAGGCTGATGTATAGCATGAGCAAAGACTGTTTCACACGTGCCGCATATCATGACCAGTCATATGACCTTTGCGGTCTCTATAAAGCCAGCAACACCCAGCAATAAACGTTTTCTTTCTGCCACTACCCACCGGCTACGTTTCGTTATTTCAGTGGCGACGAGGATGGGATAGCTGCACGATGACAACCAGGCCACTCGAATTCGACGATACGACCGGCAGCTGGAGCAGTTCCCGTGTTCGTCTGGAGGCATTTTTGGAGGGCCACAGCATCACAGATCCGGGCAAAAAGCATGCGCTTCTGGCGTCGGCCCTGAGCGACAAAGCGGTTCTCGTGCTTCAAGGCCGATGCCAGTCGGAATTGGTGAACAGCTTGAGCTACGAAGTCGTCGTACAGCACCTGGACAACCACTTCGATCCACAAGCCAATGAGATTGCAGCAAGTTGCGCTTTATTTATGCGGAACCAAGCGGAAGCTGAAAAGCTACGGGTCTATATCACCGGCCTGAGACATCTCGCAAAGGACTGCAGTTTCGAGAAGTTTTTGGACTGCATGCTGCGGGATCGGATTGTCTGCGGAAACCGTGATGAACAAGCTCGACGACACATGTTGTCGCAGCAGAAGTTAAGCCTGGCGGAGGTAGAAGCGTTTGCTCGAGCGGCGGAAGCCGCAGAAACGAATGTCCGGGCAATGCAAGAGAGGAGCTTCGACGATAACGGTGCTGCCAACTTCGTATAGAAGCACAGGAGGAATCCGCGGAAGTCCGTACGCAGGCATGGATCCATGACAGAGTCCACTCAGTGCGAAAGGTGTGGCTCGAGCCATGCTTCGAAAGTGTGCAGACACGAGAGCGACGTGTCACAAGTGCGGCAGGAAGGTTCACTTGGAAAGGATGGGCTCCAGCGGTCGCGCTAAACCCTCAGGAACTTACTCGGTGAAGGAGCTAGACGGCAGTGACGGAAGTGGCGAGGAAATGCTCTACGCCTTGGAGGCCCGCAGCTTCAGTAAGAACGAGTCCGCACGGCCATTTGAAAGGGATTTCATCTGGGAAGGCCGGAACCTGCGCATGCTGGTAGATACAGGGTCCACTATCAGCGTCATTCCAAGAAGGGTATTCGAGAATAACCGCGAATGGTGGCCGCCACTGGAGAAGACTTCACTGCGCCTGACGTGCTTCCTGGGGCCGCTGCTGGTGCATGGCCGAGTAGCTATGAAAGCGAATTCGCTAGCACGCAAGTGGACAGCTCGCTAGTTGTAGTGGATTGCTACGCGCCTCTTTTGTGCGACCAGGACATCATCCAAGCCTTCCAGAAGGCTGGCATGGCACTACAGGCAGAATGCGCGTCGCAGAACATGCATGTCATAATGGTGACGCCACGACAGCGAAACTTTTGATAGAATTTCCAGATTTCGAGCAGAGTTTGGGTTGCTGTAAAGGGCCACCCGTGAAGCTACACAAAAAAGATGCCGCTCTACCACGTTTCCTCAAGGCTCGACCGATGCCATACGCGCTTCGGGAAGAAGTGTGTGAAGATATCGACCGCCAAGTACAGGAAGGAGTGCTTTCACCAGTGAGAGTTTCCGAGTGGGCTACGCCCGTCGTGCCTGTAGTGAAGCGAAACGGGGATATTAGGCTCTTTGGCGACTTCAAGTTAGCCGTGAATCCGGTGACACATCCGGAACAGTATCCGTTGCCAAAAATTGAGGACATCTTCGTATCTCTGTACAGCGGAGAGGTGTTCACTACTTTGGATTTACGACACGCGTATAATCAACTTCCACTGGACGATGAGGCACGAAAAATGGCCGTTTTGAACACACACAAAGGGTTGTTTGCATACAACCGCCTCGAATCCGTTCTCCAAGGTCTTCTTCGCGTCAAGGTGTACTTGGACGACATCAGTATTGCTGAAAAGGAGAACGACGATTCAACTCTCCGGCAAGTCTTCGAGCGACTGCGCGACAACGGACTCAAGTTGAACCTTGACAAATGCAGGTCCCGCGAGAAGCAAGTTAGGTTCTTAGGCCACAAGGTCGACGCAGCTGGCTTACACCCCCCTCAGAATATGGAAGCCATCACCGCCGCACCAAGACAAGAGACGGTGAGCCAGCTAAATTACTTTTTGGGATTGATCACATATTGCGCTATGTTTTTGCCGAACCTTGCAACCACGCTGGCTCCACTCCATAGGCTGTTGGCGAAAGGAGCACGATGGCAATGGAAAAACGAGCAGGAGAAAGCCTTTCAGGCAGCCAAGCGCGCTATGGGGAAGCGGAACTTCTCGTGCAGTACGACCCCGAAAAGCCGTTGCGGCTTGAATGCGACGCTTCGCCAGTGGGGATCAGCGCGGTGCTGTCGCACCGAATCGGGAACAGGGACCACCCCATATCGTTCCGTTCGAGAGCTCTGACACCGGCTGAGCGGAATTGTTCGCAACTGGAAAAAGAAGCTTTGGCCTTTGTGTCGGGCGTTACCAAGTTCCGAGATTACTTGTTGGCGAACCATTTCACTCTCCTGATGGATCACAAGCCACCGACCGGGCTGTTTCACCCGGAACGGCCAATTCCGCACATGGCCGCGGGAAGAATCAAACGGTGGTCACTGCTACTGTCGGCTTACCATTATGATCTCGAGTACCGCCCAGGGCAGCTAAATGCTAACGCAGACGCGCTCAGTCGCCTACCATTGCCGGGCTTGGGTGAGCGAGAAGGGCAACAACCCATGTAATTCGTGCTTTATACGCGGGGCCTAAATTCCATGGCCCTATTCGCTCGGCAACTAGCGGATCTAAGCCGCTCGGACGAAGCGCTTCAGCGGATCAAGGGGTGGAGCTCGCGCGGCTGTCCACGGTAGTTATCGGCAGCACAGAAACACCTGATACCCTACTTTTCTCGCCGCCAGGCACGCTCTGATTTACTGAGGCCATCGAGTGGTGTTGCCGGAAGCGGCGCAGTGATGCATGCTAAAGGGACTGCACGACAGTCACCCGAGTATCACAGCCATGAAGCGTACAGCTCGAGCGTTATTTTTTGTATCCTGGACTAGATATGGACATCGAAGTGTAGGTTCAAAGTTGCCGTCAATGTATTGAATGCTGGCACATGCCGGCTGCTGAAGTTCCGTCTCCATGGCCGGCGAGCAACAAACCATGGTACAGGTTTCATATGGATTTTTCAGGCCCCATCAATGGCTACCAAATTTTCGTTTTGGTTGACGCCGAGACAAAGTGGATGGAGGCCATACCTTTGAAGACAGCCACAGCAGAGACCACCATTCAAGTACTTCAGGGTATTTTCGCACGGTTTGGCCTACCATACTGCTCGGTGTCGGATAACTGACCACAGTTTGCAAGTGCCACCATGTCTAGTTTCTTTCAAGAAAACCAGGTGAAACGCATCAGAACAGCCCCATACCATTCTCCGTGAAATAGGTTGGCGGAACGGTCCGTGCGGATGGTAAAAGAAGGGCTTCGAAAGAATTCAGCAGGTACATTGCAAGAACGACTAATCAAGTTTTTATTCCGTTGTAGAACGACATTTTTGGAAGGAGGGAAATCGCCAGCGGAACTACTGTTTGGTTTCTGTCCCCGAACCAGGCTGACACCTTCACTCAGACATCAAGGTCGCAGGAAATGATTCCGGTGAACCTGTTCCAGCAGTGACAAAATCGCCAGCATGGTTTCATCCGGAGAAGCCTGTGTGGTCGCGCCAGTTTCGGTCCGCTCGGGAATGGATGCCTGCGACTGCAGTGTCCACGACGGGAGCACGCATGGTTACTCTGGAAACACCGGAGGGATCGCAGCGGCGCCAGGTGGACCAACTCAGGCCACGGCTAGACGTGGGGTCGTCACCTAGCAAGCGGAGCCCAGTCCGGACCCACGACGAAGCTTAAAGTAGCTCTGAGCAGGCAGAAGATCATCAAGGTACGGAGGCACGGGAAGTCCGCTCTCAGGGTGAAGACCAACAACCACAACGTCGCTAGACCAACCCACGGAAGCCACCAGATCGTCTCACTCACTTCAGCTTCGGGATGTAGTATTATCAAGTACGCGTGATGCGTTATCAAGCACGCGGGCTGATGTATAGCATGAGCAAATACTGTTTCACACGCGCCGCATATCATGGCCAGTCACGTGACCTTTGCGGTCTTTATAAAGGAAGCAACACCCAGCAATAAACGTTTTCTTTCTGCCACTACCCGTCGGCTGCGTTGTTACTTCAGTTTCCGTAGACGTTCGCAAGGCACATGCAGCGGTCATTGAGAGAGAGAGGTCAGCTAGGGTGCGTGTCTACTTACTCACGTTCATTAAAAATTCCTGACCCGCCAAACGTACCATAATAAAGTTGGCTACCAAATTGGCCCTCCAATACCAAACAACATCGATCTACCGCGGGGTGACGTTCTTTCTCTCACATTATACAATCCTGTAATCGCCGGACTTCGCCCGCTCTTTGCTGCCATTCCGTCATTGCATTATGATTTGTACGTACGCAGACGACATCGCGATCTGGACAACGACATGGCGCACCGCTATGGCGCACCGCCATAGCATAGCCCAAAAACCACCGGATAGTACACTTATCAGATGCACAGACATGGCAGAGACTGGGCTCCGCCCAAGTGGTGACAATACTACTTACGACTAAGGAGTTGCGAAGGATGTCCGGACAGTGCCGTAGGTCGACATAAGCCATTGCATAGTGAATACGGCTGCACTGTCCATCGTCGTCGACGTCGGCACTGCAGTGGCAGAGCTTACAGCTCTCCCCAAAGCAGGCACATACTCTACCGTTTCACGGACTCATCTCAAGCACAGTGAAATTTACAGAGGAGTGAACGAGAGCCCGTCAACAAATCATGGCATCGTCGGTGATCTAGATACTCGATACATTTCAGGAACTGCATCTTAGCAACATTACTTCGACGCTTTCCCGGGGCCTCACACGGTGGCATCGAAGGCAGTGACTGGGACCAACAGCGAGGCGTAAGCAGCAGCATTCAAGGTGGCAGCTGCACTGGATCGACATACCATTTAAGCAGGTACACACATCTGCCCCGGTAGATCCCTCAACCTTCAAATAAATGGCGAAGATGAGAGGCCGCTAGGCCCTTTACGACCTACGCAGTGAACTAAAGGAACGCGCTGAGAAGCAGGCACGCCCTATTCCGCATATTCCTGAGAAGCTGGCGAGGAGTGCGCAGACTCTAGAGTCTAGACCACCGCCTTAATCCACTACTACCCTTACCCGGACCTCGCGGACAGTTTTTAACAATGACTCCGACGAAGGTATGGGCTATCGCTGCCGAAGCGACCGCTACCCATATCGTGTGGGAACGGCTAGAATATTCGGAGCTACGCAGAAGGAAGCTAACAGAACTGCCTATTGCTATCCACCCGGCCATGTACAAAGGCTGGATTCCCCCAGCAGCGCAGTCCAGCACTTCCGTGGCTCTGCTCTGGGGAAAGTTCGGGGAATTTGTTGCAGAAGACCCGACCAAAAAGATTTGCTGCAATCCGCGGCGACCGAATCAGCATCCGTCTCGGCCGCCGTGACAATGGAGGGGCCACATGCCCAAGCAGATGCCTTGAGCAATGTGCACATGAAGAGCATTTTATAAATGACGTGTTTATGAGGTGTTTATCAATTCTTCTCCCGGTCGTTGTGTTAGGCGTACTGGCTACTAGCTTGGTTGCTGGAGCGACTGCACCGGGTATTATATGGTTTTGAGTTCCAGCCCCGTACAAGGCTAATAGTTTTTCAACTGCGCAGTTTCTGACAAAGTTGCATGGCTGTGGTAAAGAGGATGCCATCGAGAAATTACCCCCTTAATTATCGGCATTCTTACACCTGCACACTGTCGTTTGTTCTAATGATAGCGCTTCCTCTGCTTGCAGCTTTATAAACAAAAACAAGGACTCGAGCGTCGCAACGCATGCGAGATCTCTCTCGGTGGCCCATCTCGAACGCTGCCGAGCTCGCACTGCGGTGTGTCGCTGCCTGCCTCCGGCACGTGCGGCAATTAACGAGACGACTGGGGAAAACAGCTGCCCGCCACTTTACGGCCAGTGTCTCTAGCCCTCCTCGAGGACCCTCTCTTCCCTCTTCCACCTCTCCACATCATACCCTCATCCTCTTTCTCTTCTGAGGACTTCTTCGTACCTCGCTCCCTTCCCAAAACACTTACCCTCTCTCTCTTTTTTGCCTCTTTCCTACGACCTCGCAACCACGACCCCCCACGCTCACCCGACGCGACACCTTCTCGAAGGCACGCAATAGTTATTCGCTCCATCTGGGTGTGATGGCGGGCGGCCTGCGCCAGCTATGAAGAAGGAAACGCAGCAGGTGGCTGCAGCTCTGTCGTAGTCTTCCCTGCCATATCTGAGCCCGTGATGGTTTAGCGGGTTACCTTTTTCGATATTTTTTTCTGACTATGGCGAGTAATTTTGGGCAGTACTGCTTTGGTATTCCGCGTCAGGAAACGTGGCGAAAACACCGCGATTTCGTACAACGCTCATTCTGCTGCTGACAAGCTAATCTGGCGTCCCGACAAAGTCTCGAAGGAAAGCTGTGCTTTTCATTGGCAATAATCTCTCTCGCAATAATCTGTTCTCGAATATTTAACAGCGCTAACTAGATAAGGACCAACTATGATACGATAAACGAAAAATCGATGCTATACGGTCGTGGTGAGGTTTCAGGTGGTGGCGTTACGTGCAAGCATGATTAGGCTTTCATTAGTGACTTTGCTATTTCTTCCGCATGTCTCTCGTTGTCTGCAAGAAATCAACCTTCCAGCACTGGTACAGAAGACCAGTGTTTAGTAAAATTATCACAAGTATCCTTGTTAGCGCGCGCGTATCAATTAGTGGATCCTCAGGGAACAAAACGTGAACAACTTAAGTAAGAATTGCAAGCTGAACTAGTTCGTTGGTTGAGTGATTAAAAGCGCGAAAAAAACAAGGATGAAGGTCGTCGTGTTTTCTCGCGGTTAACCACTCAAGCACGTGAACAACGCTGCACACTCACGCAGTCCACCTCCTCAGAGGTACAGCGTTCGACTCATGCGGTCAGAAGGCACGGCTTAAGTGTCTTGCGTTGGTAGCCTAATTTCTGATGCTGAACTAGGACTGCTTGCGCTGTGTGCTCTTTGAACAAGTTGAACATCCAACAGTATATTAGCCTGATAGCGTTCGACGCGCCGTTCCCCAGAGAATCCGGAGTTGGCGGTGTCGCCATTTTGAGCGAAAAATCACGAGCATGACTCTGGAATGTGGTGCCGAGAGGAACCAAGGAGGCAGGTGGGCCACCTAGGTCACGCGACTTTGCAGCGTCATCACAACATGCCCACCGGATTGTGAGCAAACTGCCCACCGTGGCAGATGGCAGTTAAATTAATGATTGGTCGAGAGAGGTTGCTGGGAAGCTCAACCTGGATCGCTCGCCACACCTGCCATCGCAAGACAGTGGCCCATCGCTTAACCGCTTCACCACTGCGCCAGGAGAGGTATGAAGACTCCCAGGGATCTATGAATCTTAAGTAGAGAGTGCCCAATTCCGCATATATGAACATTAAGCCATTAGCCACCGCGTCATACCCTTAAGGCGTAGCTTAAACGCCCTCTCGAATATTTTCGATGAGTGACGAAGACAGCTGCAGAGTTTAACTGGGCACACTCTCAAGCAACGACATCGCTCGTGCATCCTTGTGTTTTATTTTCTAAGAACCCAAGACAAAGCTCGTCATCTCAGGCTTTGAGGAAACAGAAACGGCGTCTGTGGAAGGTGGTCACCAACTAGGCGCCATCTGATTATTTTGTTGCCCTGCATCAGATATGGCTCCAGGCGGGAAACTTGCCTTTACACGGCGGTAAAAGCTGCCATGTATATATCAACCTCAAGGAATTTAAACACCGAATTCTGGTAGTCTAGAGCCGGGCTTCAAAACATCACACATAATAACTTCCACGTTTTACCAGCAGTGGCTGAAAAAATATTATACGGTGCGTGAGAGGTTGCCGAGGGCGTAGGAATAGGCAAGGGATGAAAGGTTGCTAGAGGAACCACCTAGAGGGTGGTTACTGTTGACGGAGGAGGGTGTAGCGCGAGTGAGTAGAGGAAGTCGCAATCCGAATGTGGTTAACGCGGAAGAAGGAGGGTATGGAAAGAGGTGGAGGAATGCGCTAAAGAAGGGTCACTGCTACGGTGTGGAAGGAGGAGTGTGAGGCGGTAGTATGACGGTGAGCAACCGGAGGGCGGTTGCCACTGGTATCATCCGGACGGAGTCCGCCACAGGAACCATCCAGGGGGTGGCTGCCACTGAAGCCTACCAGACGGTGTTTACCATGGATAGAGGAGGGTATGGCGCTGCAGGATGTGGAGGAATGCACTACCAGAAAGTGGTTGCCACGGTGTGGTTGAGGAGGGTATAGCGAGAGCGTGATAATGTGCAACTGGAAAGTCTCTGTCAAGGGGGTCATCTGGAGGGTGGCTGCCACCGGAACCTTCATGAGCTTGTGTTCCATAGAAAGAGGAGGACATGGGAAGAGGTTCAACAGTGCGCTACCGGAGGGTCCTTGCTACGATGTGGAAGGAGGGTGCGGCGAGAGCATGACAATGAGCAAAAGAATGGCTGCCATGGGAACCATGCGAACAATGAATGCCACGGGAGTCATCCAGAGGGTGGCTGCTAGGGAAACCTACCTGAGAGTGAGTGAGAAAAGGAGGGTGCGGCAGAAAATGGAGGAATGCCCTACCATACCGGAGGGTGGTTACAACAGAAAGAAGGAGGGGGTATGGCGAGAGCGTTATAATGGGCATCCAGAGAGTGGCTTCCCCGGGAATTATCCGGAGTGTGGCTTCGATTTTAGTCATCCAGAGGGTGGGTGCTACGAAAACCTACCTGACGGCGTTTGTCATGGAAATAGGAGGGTAGTATGTCAAGAACTGCAGGAATGTGCCACCCGAGGCCGGTTTTCACGGCATTGAAGGAGGAGGGTATGGCGAAATCGTGATAATGAGACACTGGAGAGTGGCTGCCAAGGGAGACATCCGGACTGTGGATGCCACGGCAACTATCCAGAAGACGGCAGCCACGGAGCCTCCCTGAGTGTGTTTAACGTGTAAAGAGGAGGGCATTGCAAGAAGTGGAGGAGTGGTATGAGAACTCTCAGGGATCTAGGAATTATAAGTAGAGAAGGACCGATTTAGCATACATGGACTTTACCCATTAACGCTATCGCGTCCTACTTTTAAGGCAGACATTAAGAGTCCCTTCCATTTTTTTACAATTGGGGCAGTGCACTTCGCAGTGAGTGTTTTCCCACGGGTGATCTTGAGAAAGTGCAGCCCGCCGCGGCGGCTCAGTGGTTAGGCGTTCGGCTGCTGAGCGGAGCACTGCGTTCGAACCCGACCGCGGCGGCTGCGTTGCGATGGAACCGAAACGCAAAAGGCGTCCATGTGCAGTGCAATGTCATTGCACGTTAAAGGTCTCCATATGGTTGAAATTATTCCAGAGCCCTCAACTACGGAACCTCTTTTTCTCTTTCCTCGTTCACTCTCACCTTCCTCCCTTCCCTCACAGCGAGGTCGAGGTGTACGCCGGGAAGGGATACATTACCACGCCTTTCATTTCCTGATAACCAATCAGCCGGACGGAAAACAGTCTCTGCGGTCGGTCTTTCACCACAGGAATGCCGGGAAACGTAAACTTCGCACTAGGCCTGGCCAACAAATGGCCAAGAACATAGTTTGGCTTGTGAGAATATGACTTTTCTTAGAATGGAAAATTCTTAGAAAGGCTTTGCTAATTCCCATTTGCTCCTATCGCCAAACATTTACTGCAAGAAATTTGTTACACCTGCGGAAAACGTAGTTTTAAAATAATTCATTTTGCGTATGGTTGGAAGCGCTATGGAGCAGCTTTGTTTAAATATAATTATCATCGTTTCGCTTCCAAAACCGGCTAAGCCGAATACAAGCTTGGCATTTGCCAGCATTCCCGCGATAGGTTGACAAACTGAAGCTCCCCTCGATCAACAGATTTCGCATTACACCGGCAAATATGCTACCGCCCCTAAAAAGGGGAGCTTTTATGACCTAGAAAAGGTCTAAAAATGAAATACAGGTGTCTCCACCGTCGGCCAATTCCTCAAGTAAACAGCAGTACATCGACACAGATTTTTTGACGCGAATCACAAATACCAGGCTGCACTGTCATTCACTTGAAAACGTATATCACGGAGTCCTTTTTCGTGCCGACGACATGACTTCGAATCGAGTGGCGAGAAACTATGAAATGCAACTTTATCAGCAATAAATGAGTCTTAGAAATTTCTTGAGAGCAATAGAATTTATTTTTACTGAGTTAAATAATTAGACAGGGTTGGCCTAAAAGTCTCTGAAAAAACTCGCATAGATGGTAGCACTTCACTTCCCTGCAGATAATTTTGTAAACTCAATTTTTCCATCTGAGCAATAAAGAACTCTGGTAGAAGCTTTTTCCTCCTCCCAGAGCAGCTGAGAGGGATCTCTGAGGCTAAGAGAGAAAGGAGAAAGGAAGGATAGAAAGGGAGATTAATCGTGGCACTGCCCGGTTGACTGCAACCTACTCTACAAGGGAGCGAAACTGAAAACAAATAGAAACGAAAAATTAGTAAAATTGAAAGTATTTAACGTTTCCATGCTGTCCGTTAGTGCTTAACAAAAGATACCAACGCTGAATCGACAGTCTGACGCTCAAGTCGGTCTCATTTGTGCATATAAAGAGCTTTGATAGCTTCTCTGGCTGAGGCCTATAGTACAGAAAGAGGTGCCGTAGTGAAATACTGTAGTGGCACCTCTTATAAACAGATGAGTATGATTCAAAAACGTAAGCTTTGCAAAGAACAAATGAACATTACACAATCACGAAAGAACACACATACAATAACCATAGTAATCATTATTTCACATGTAGGCATTAGCAGCGAAACTATTCAGCACGCAAGAACAGCAATCGTAAAAAAAAAGTTATGCGACATTGTATAGGATGTTACTGAAAATAGATTAATAAATCAGAAAAAATAAATGCAAAACAAATGACCGCAACGATCGTGTTAACGATGACATGTCCAGCAATTTCGAACAAATTTTTTTTTAATTGAAAAATTGTAAGAGCATTTACGGTAATATTGAAGGTAATGGTCCATTCTTCTGGTATTTAGCAAAATCTTTCTTTTAAAGTACGCCCATCGGTCGAATCGAACAGTTAACTCCCGTAGACAACCTATGAGGAGCGCTTTTTACGATAGCAAAAATTTTAGTAGAAAAAAAATCAAGACTGCAGTTGGGTGATCTGCAAACATGTTGATTGCTATAGTAAAATGCTACATTATACGAAAAAATTGCGTTCATAAATGGTTTCCCGTTGAGAAACGCTTTCGTCCCGAATTGCTGGGTATGTAAACTCCGAGGTAGGCTATCCCAATGGCTGAAAGCTGCGAATTCAATTGCTGGTTTACCATAGTTAGTGCGTGCTTTTGGTAATACGCGCTCACTGTCTCGTTCTGGGTGGACACATGAAGGTCCCGGAATCTTTATAATGGACAAAATTCGCCCAGTAACAGTATAGCGAACTACGACGGTGGCTGCAGACTTTGTCCCGTGCTGCTGCCAACACACGTCTCTCGGCGTCTCCTCGAAACACTGGCTGAGTTGCCAGCGGTCTGTTCCTCGTGAGTGCAGCCGCCTGCGAGTCTCGTCTGTCCTCACGTTGCCGGACTGCCGAGACCTCGGCGGCTCCCTTTCACAGAGTCCGAAAGCACGATCCCAGCCTGGAACGGCTGCGACAGATGGGCCATGACGACGCACTGAGACGCCGCCGAGAACGCTTCCTGACGCTTCGTCGCGTCTTTCTGTCCTGCGCGCCTCGTCGTAATGCCCCGTCTGAAGGAGGAGGGTGTGAGAAAGGAAAAAGAGGCGCTGTAGCTGCCTCGCTCTGGGTGGACGCCTGAAGCTCGCAACAAGTGGAGGGATAGAGAGATGAGGGAGATAAATGGAGAAATGTGTGCATGGTATAAACTAATGATGGTGAATTTTATGGTGCAGGGGATCAGTGGACAAAAAGCGCCTTGTCACAGCACGCTCGTCTATTTCAGATGGGGTAAAAGCCCCACTTCTTAAACCTTTCGTCCTAAATAAGCCGAGCAGCAGACCAAGGGTTAGCTTGTACCAAATGTATTACCTGTTGGTACACAGAGGCACTGGGGATCGAACACCACACCTCCCGAACGCGAGGCAGATGTTCAAACCACTAGTAAACCGCTGGGGTTATGTTAGTATAAACTAAATACCCAGTAGAGACTGTAAGTACAGAAACATACCATATTGAGGACATTATATTACAAACCAGAAGTAGTCAATAAAAAAAAAAGAGGCATTAGACCACATGAAAAACGTAGCTGCCGCGTTTCATTTTATCGAAACGAAGCAGGAAGTAATCGTGAGCTCAACGAAGCCATTTAGCAACCTGAAGATACAAAATAGCGCAACACTTATTAAGCTATGAAACAATAAACTCGAGAGAGGTGCGTCGCTTGCAGAGGAAAATCAAGCGACGAATGGACAGGCTGGCGGACCAGCACTGGAAGTCCTTCCGTCAATCTATCGATCCTCGAAAACCCATGTCCCTCGTCTGGCGGACGGTGCGTGGACATCTAACGCTTCCACAGCAAAGACAGCCTTTCTATGCGCTAAATATTCATCGAAACCGCCACCAGATTGAAGTTGCAACTGACTTCTGCAGGACAATCGCGGGTGCAGTGACTACCTCGGGTTCCCAGCGTGTTCCTGCTGCATCACGGGATTCAGCCATGGATGTTATGTTTACTCGTGAGGAACTCGATGCTGCCATTGCGGAAAGTAAGCGTTCGTCCTCGCAAGGGCCAGGTGGCATTACATATGCTGCGCTGTGCAAGCTTGGCCATGACGCGCGTAGAGAGCTACTCAGCCTTTACAACCACTCATGGCAAAAGATGGTGTTGTTCCACCCCAGCGGAAATCCAGTCGCATGATTCCATTACTAAAACCGGGGAAATCCCTACTCGCCCTGACATCATACAGGCCAATGGCTCTGACCAGTTGTGTGGGAAAATTTATGGAAAAAATGATTCTGACGCGCCTTGAGTGGTACCTTGAGCACTCTAAAGTGTACCTTAATGCAATGGAGCCGGCGCGGTGGTGATCAGTGGTTATGGTGCTCAGCTGCTGACCTGAAAGACGCGGGTTCGATCCCGGCCGCGTCGGTTGAATTTCGATGGAGGCGAAATTCTAGAGGCCCGTGTATTGTGCGATGTCAGCGCACGTTAAAGAACACCAGGTGGTCGAAATTTCCGGAGCCTCTCACTACGGCGTCCCCATGGCAGAGTGCTCAGCCCTACTCTGTTTAATCTGAAACTTATAGCACTCCCTGAGAACCTACCTAACACCGTCCATATCTCTATGTATGCCGACAGTATCTGCGCCTGGGCCTCCTCTGTGATGCGTCTCCAGGTGCGAGCAATACTTCGGAGGGCAGCAACCATAACTTCCTCCTATCTCCGAGAGCAAGGTCTGAGCGTGTCAGCCGAGAAGTGCGCTATGGTGGCATTTACGCGCAAAAGTATGACTCGTTATCCGCTAAATAAAGACGGCCATACCATTGACTATCGTGCTTCTCATCGTTTTTTAGGTATTATCTTAGTACACCCGTGCTTTCGAGCACATGCAAAACGAATTTGCGTTACAAGGTCAAGCACTTCGCACATGGCTGGGTTTCCCTCATGGCGAATCAACAGTTGTTACCATTGCCACCGCCCTAGACTACAAACTTTCGACGTTTATAACCCTTGACACACTGCGGATCCACACAGGTCATCTAACAAGATTTTCCCCGCATCACCTTGTGTCAGTGGCGGTACAAAGGCCACACGCAGCGTTTTGAGTGCTAATAGCAGCCCACCAGTCTTCCATTCAATCACAGTTCACCCCGGCGGCACTGCCTTCGTCAGCGCTATGGCGTCTGCGGGAGCCATGTGTGCGCCTTACGATTCCGGGAATAGCGAAAAAATGGAACTTATGGACGCCAGAAATTAAACAGATGATACTCGACCTACTCCACGCTGAATATAATGACCACACTTATGTGTTTACAGGTGGTTCGGTCTCATCTAGAAGTTCAGCTTGCGCCGTGGTCATACCTGCAGGACAAGTCAGTATTAACCAGCTAACTTCGCATCGAACAACCTCCACCTGGTCAGAATTGGCCGCTCTTCGTGCGGCTGTGCAGTACATCGGTGCACAAACTCCCCACAAATGGGCTGTATTCTGCAACTCAAAAGCAGCCCTACAATGTCTTAACTCTGCTTTACGCCATGGCGATCACGAGCAACTCGTAGCTGAATCAAGACATCTTCCACACCAGGCACAGGAAAGGAGTCATGACATTGTCTTCCAGTGGATACCGGGACACCGTGGCATTGTCGGAAACGACGCAGCTGACGCTGCAGCTCGATCGGCTCATGGCAGTGCCAACATCGTCCAGATACCGTTGACAAGAGCCGACGCAGCAAGACATCTGCAAGTGCTTGGCCGAAATGAGATTTTAGCGTCATGGTCTTCTCCTGGAAACTCCTCATGCCGCCTGCACCGCCTCCGCCCCTTACTTCAACTCAGTCCTCCGTCCGGCCTCTCCCGCTGCGATGCTGCGCTGTTGTGTCGCCTGTGGCTGGGAGTGGCGTTCACAAATGCCTACTCCCACTTAATCGCAATGGCAGACTCTCCTGCGTGTGAGAACTGTGGGTGCGATGAAACAAGAGAGAACCTACTCTGTGACTGCCCTCGGTTTCATGATGAGCGTGTCCTCCTGGCAGCAGCACTCCGCCGCTTAGATCCTCGGCCTCTTAGTGAAGCCGAGATTCTGGGTTTGAGCAGGTAAATGAAGAGGCGTGCGGGGGCAATTTGCACTTTTATGTTTTTAATAATTAATTTTGTTTATTTGCCGCCGCGGTGGCTCAGTGGTTATGGCGCTCGACTGCCGACCCGAAAGATGCGGGTTCGATCCCGGCCGCGGCGGTCGAGTTTCGATGGAGGCGAAAATCTAGAGGCCCGTGTACTGTGCGATGTCAGTGCACGTTAAAGAACCCCAGGTGGTTGAAATTTCCGGAGACGTTCACTACGACGTCCCTCATAGCCTGAGTCGCTTTGGGACGTTAAGCTCCATAAACCAAACCAAACTTAATTTTGTATATTTGTATATGGTTCGCGGAAGAACACCAGTTTTAATGCAGCAACAAACTCGGCATGAGTTTTTTCTTACTTCTGTGTTAAGTTCGCCACTAAAATCACAGACTTTACCCTGTGCTAGGCAGCATGATTATCTAAACCTTGTGAATATGCTGAGCTTGCAATGCTGCTAAAATTGAATTTGTTCTCTAAATTCTCACAAACCGCTTCCATTAAGCATGTCTTGCATGCTTCGGATCAATAGGCTAAGCCCCTTTATCTGTAATGGCTTCCTGCATTCCGCCTCACCCGGTAGCTATTTTTTTTCCGTAGGGGTTAATTCATTCCCGCTTTATCCACAATAAACGCAACCTGCAAACAGCAGCGATGACGAACAGAAAAGTGGTCCCCAAAAGAGAAACAGGAATAAAAAGAAAAAAAAAGCAAAATAGGGTCCTGCACAAGCCTACATCAAAAGAAACCGCCGCCGGCAGTGTGTTAGAGCGGCAAACAGTCTCTTAAGGGGCGCTACAGCAGCACGGAGGAGACTTTGCAGCCGAGGCATAAACTGTTTCTAGCTACGTGTGCGTGCATGCATGCATATGCCACGCATGAGCTCGGATGCAAGCAGAAAGTGACGGGGTCCCGAGGTTCTTACGCAAACTTCGCATGGAGCCAGCCGGCCGCTGAATACGCAGTGTAAATATATTCATGGTCCACGGATGCTTTTGCCATGTACCTTTTCCTTCCAAGTCAGAATGGCTGCCACCTCACCCTGAGACGCCTTGGATTGCGAAGCAACAGTCGGATACCTAATTATGCACTGTTTTTCATTATCAACGAACAGATGGACAGTTACCAATGATGACCGAAAGCACATTATTGAAGGGATGCAGGGGACAACGGAGATTATATTTCTGATCTTAGTAAAAATTGATTATATTGCTCTTTCTAGCTACGTTTATGTTTGCCCGGAAGCTATTGGGCTTGCCGATAATTTATAGAAAGGATTGAAAGAAAAAACCGGTGAAAACTGCGCAAGAACTAACTTAGGAGAAAACTGGATTTTAAAATAAGGCGTTCCTTATTCCCCGCTCAGTTCGACTTCCTGTCAGGACAGTAAAGGATTCCGTTATCATCAATTTAAATCGATGATCACGCAACCTACACTCTGTACACGAATAAGCCTGATGGGAGTAAAAAGGGACGAAGCTGCCCTATAACGTGCTTCCTTTGAGCGGTAGGGTATGCCGCCCGTGTCCTGTCGCTTACAAAAATGGTCTGTAGACTGTCTATAGACCTCTTATAGACTCTGTTCCCCTCCTATGGATATTTATTTTTGTATATTTATGGTCTATAGACAAAAGCCTACTAAAACTGTATGCCATAAATCTACAGATTGTCTACAGACTGTTTTAGGATTTGTATTGCCTATAGACTGTTCTCTAGGGTTTGTCTATAGAGAGTCTTTAGAGTTTATGGACAGTCTATAGACCGTCTAAAATTTTTTTGAAGGGTGGAATTGATTTTGGTCACTAAATATAAGCAATGCTTACCCTTGGCACCGGAGGCATATCTCCACTGCAAAGGATAGTCACTTGATGCAGTTAGCAATAGGTGGAGGCTTTTTTAAACGCACCAACGGAGGTCTTGAGGTCAGCACATACAGGAGGTTGAAACCTCGGTTTAAATCATTAACAGCTAGAACTTCGTATAATTTTAAGAGGGAATTCGGTTCCACTGCCAACCGTGAGTACCGAACTGTTAGTAATGGAAATCTACAGCATACCTATCCTTGAAAGGGAGTGCGATAGAAAACAACTCACTAACTTTTTTTATTCCCATATGGGCTAATTAGTGTTTCGAGTGTAGCATCGGGGATACGTGCAAAAAAAACTGTCTTAACGAACAACAGTTCGCTCGCGGAAACGGAAGTCTTGTTTCTTGTTTTCACCTCTTCTAGATTACGAAAACTCCGTTGAAGCAAAGGTAACTCCTCTGTCACTAGAGCACGGCCATGTTCGGTATAAAGACCAGTTTTAATTTGTTCTTCTTGCACCTTTAAGGAACACCCCAGCATTAGAGTCTCGAGCTACACAAATAAGACAGGATTATAGAAGGACTGTCAAAGTTGCTCAGTGAGCGTAAGTGAGTTATGGAAGTGGAATATGGAGAGGGCTGCGCAAGCACGAAGCCGTATATAGAGGAAGGCTGAAATTGCCAAAGGAAAGTTTCAACGTTGGAAGAAAAGAAATATACACAATAACAGGCAAGGAGGTTAATGTCGTAAGTAATTTGGACTACGCAGTTATAGTGGTAGAGTAATCCTTTACTGGTTCGTGCAGTAGCCGAAATAGCATGAATCCAATATCAAGAACAGCGGAGCAGTGGACATAAAAATACTAGTACTAACGAACGAGGAAGTGAATAAAGCCTTAAGAGCACTGCAGGAATGGAAAGTGGTTGTAAAGGGCTTAATAACCGCAACCTGTTGAAAGATGGTAGTGGATATGTTGTGCTAAATATGCATGCTGCTCTGTTCACACATTATTTCATCAATTAAAGCTTGCCAAAAACATACATAATGGCTGAACATATAATATTACATTAAAAGTCAAAGGCTAGAAATATTATGAACTGATAATCTAACTGTTAATCGCCTAATAAATAATTACTAAGTTCCTAATAGACTCACAGCAGCCTTACATTTCAGTCGACCAAAACAAAAACAGGGTGCTTTTATCAAAGGGTATTCAGTAACAGACTGAACTGGTGCACAGGAGTTTTAACGCGAAAGCGTTAAGGTGCTCGTGTGGCAGAAAAGCCGGTGTCGTCGGCGTCGTCCGTGAGCGAAAAATCTCTCCTCCTCGCAATGTGCGCCATTGTCCCAACAAATGGCGCACGACTGCAGCGCCTCCCGCTCGTCTCGATCGGGCGCAGTGGGGCCGTGCGGGCGCGCAGGAACCACGCGGTGAGCGGCGAACAACGTGGCGCACATCCAAAGCGCGTTCACCACGAAGCTTGCGGCTTGCTGCCCGTTCGTTCGGCGCGGAAGCTATGCTGGCGTTCGGGGCATCGGGATTGTCGAGAACGATGTGCCGACGAACTACGACTGCAACTTGAGTCCCGCGCGTTTCGGCAAGGCGCCTGACACCGCTTCTACGTGGTTTGCCGCTCCGCGCGTCCGTTTCACCGTACGTAGCAGAGCGATCTGTCTAACGGGCAAGGCGTCGCGCCGAACGGGTGATGGCGTTCCGTGGCCTCTCTGGCAGTGCAGCAACAAGCTGTCGCGTTAAAGGCGAAGCTTAAGCTTCCTCCAATTTTCCTCTGCTTTTTATTAATGGGAGCGCCTTACCACCTTCCGATTTGCAAGAAGAATTTTGCTAGCTAAGTTGCTTATTGCAGGAATCAGATAGCATGATCAGATCTTAAGTTTATAAAGTGAAACTGAGTATAAAAGCTGTAAAAAAAACTAACCACTGAACTCAGTGAAAGGGGTCCCAGTGCTGCCGTTGTTTTGCTGCTGATGATTAGGACCTACAGTAAAGTCTGAGAATTACATACTTTGTGGCAACCTGGGCTGCAACAACTGGCGCACCTTCATATGCTGTGTTCTGGTGACATGAGCGACACGTGACCGCCACGTGACCGGATGCTCGTTACGCTGTGAATCCTTAATCCGCAGGGAAGTTCTACTTCTAACAGCTCTCGCTGTAATGGCTGAGTTAAATCCGAATGCAATAAATGCTGAAGCAAGACCTAATGACATCGCCGTCATCAACACAAGCTCAGCTGGGCCTGGAGTGGGACGAAAGCCCGATGTCCTCATATTTTTCCGTCTTGTGCTGTAGCCGCGCAATAGTAGATATGAGAGTGCAAACGTGGATACAAGCTAATAAAAGCTGGACAGAGGCTTGTTCACGACACTTTTATTAACAAAAAAGGAAACTTGTCGTTTCATCCTGTCTTCCACTCTGCGCAGAAACTTCCGACACAGAAGAGGATTACAAAGTGGGATACTAATGAAAATATTATGAAATCAATTGTAATACACGTCCGAGTTGGTTTATTGTGTATGGGGGTTCAACGTCCCGAAGCGACTCAGGCTATGGGGACGCTGTAGTGAATGGCTCCGGAAATTTCGACCACCTGAGGTTCTTTAACGTGCGCTGACATCGCACAGTGCACAGTGCATCACACAGTGCAGTCTAGCATTTTGCCTCCATCATAATTCGACCACCGTGGCCGGGAACGAACCCGCGTCTTACGGGTCAGCAGCCGAGCGTCATAATTACTGAGCCACCACGTCGGCACACGACCGATCTGTGTGTGTCGTCACATTGACGACATTCAATGGGTGAGAGTTGTGGATAGTACTTCAGAGAAGCCTTTTAAGTCGAGGCAGTTCGTGACCGTTAGATGCTGCTAAGTGGAGCCAGAAATGGTTCAATGGTATTTGGAATCCGTACTTGTGCTTTTATGGCGCATCTGTGGAGGAGTGATAAGCGTGGAGTGTGTCCTCCCTCGCATACTTGCACCGCCTACCGCTACATCACTATCTACCTTGGCGTTCTAAATTTCAATCGTAGAAGGTGGCGCTTCGCTCTGTTAGTACCTGCCACGGTTGCCAGGTGGCGTGTGGCGCCGACGCCGACGACGACGCGGAATCCACGAACGGGCGACTAAGAGCTGCGCTTTAAAACTCTGAATTGCCGTGGAACTGTGCGCATAACTTCTTTTAACATATATGTTCGAATAGAGCCAAGTGCGACCAGTGAAAAACGCATGCTGTTAGTGCTCAGTGGTTGAAGGTCCTTACTGCGTAGTCCTTATAGCTTACTCTGAAATAAACGTTAGAGACAAAAGTGGATACCCGCATTGGACGAATTCGAAATCATTGCCGCCTTCTCAACACTCGTCGCCTCTCTTTGCCCCTCTTTGGGTCCATTCACGTTTGTTTCTAATTAATTAGCTAATTAATCTGTGCCAGTCAAACTTTTTGTTCGATTAATTATCGCTCATCAAACACACTTCAATCCATTTCAATCTTTATTTTCACTTCTTCGCCTACTTTTCCACTATTTTGTCGTCCACTTCTGGTTTCCTATCCACTGACGTCCGGGCTATTTCGATATTTTTTGACATTATTGGCTCTAATTAACTAATCATCCTATTCACATCAAATTTTTTGCACATCATCCTCCCATCGTCTTCTATCGATCACAATTATTCGTTTGATGCTGTAGCCTCTGAGAACGTCACAATCGTTGCGGACACGTTGTGATGACACGCTCTGGTGACACGACTCCGGCAGCATAGCCTAGAAATGCTTTCGCATTAATAAACGTGATGCTAGAGGAGCTACTTGGAGCGCAGCGAGCTAACATCTGGGGACCGGCTGAGTTGGATGCAATTGAAGCCTGCAGCGATTCCCGCACAGCATCCGAACGTCCTCGCTGCCTTCCTTAGATGTGATATATAACCTGGACAGCAAACGACCGAGTGCTTTAACTTTCTAACTGTAACTTTCGACGGCGTGTTCATTGTAGCTTTGGTTGCTGCGAAATATTTATGGTCGCATGCGCAGCTGTTGTGCGAAGCATTTGAGAGGTTGTCGAGAGATCGTCGCACCTACAGGGTCTTGAAGCACTAAATATTTTTCCATGCGATTTTTGTACTAAACAAATTTGATAAGTAAAAACAACGGCAGGGGAAGCTAGAAGAGATTGTGTTCTTCAAATACCATAATTTCCTCATTTTCTGAGCACTAATTTGAAAATACGGCTTGAAGATTATTTGACTTCGCTGATTGTTCAAGTTTAGACGTATGCTTAAAATGCCTGTGTGCTCTGGCTTTGCTATGGAGTATATTTGTGCAGAAATTCTGGAAAACATGGACCTCTGTTAATCTTTCTACCTCTCATATCTCACTTATCAGTTCTGCAACAGCTTAGTGTTCCACGCGCTATCCTGTATTTCAAGGACATATAACTGACCTGAAATTTTCTGTTCACATGGAAATTGGCATGGCGCTGTTCTAGTTTCGTGAAAGATCCCCCCCCCCCGCCCCCCTCATGATTTAAGGCTGATGCGCATTACAATATTTAGTGTTGCGAATGAATTGATGTGTTTGCATGTGCCACGTCCGCTTTTTTAAACACAGACGAGCGCTCGTCTGTGTCGTGTCTCCCTCGTTGTCCCCGTCAAACTGCGCGCTGTTCTGTTTAAAATGGCTTACCGACTTGCCCAAGCATCCGTTTTAACGTCCGCTTTATTTCTCGACATACCTCGAAGCGTGATAGACAACACGCAATAATAAGCAGAATTGGAGCTTCCTTAAACTGGATTCGTCTTGAATGCAGGTGCGATCTCCCCCATAAATCGCTACGCCGACTTCTTATTCCAGTTCCGGACCTCTTCTGTGTTTTTCCCAAACATTTTGAATGCCCACTTTCCTGGACGCTATAGGTCTGAGAATGTATGAGAGAATATATGACGAATTACAAAATTATTCCATTAGTTTTTGTGGGCATCGTCTTTTTATGAACGCTCTGTTTCTCATAGCAGCGTTCCAGACAGGGGTACCAAGACCACACAGTGACGTCATCGTCGTAATCAGTTCTGTTCGTCTACTTAGCCTCAATGGTCTTCAATTAATCTACAAGTTATGAGTGACCTACGAGGCTACTATCAGAGGCGCGCTTGGTGTTCGCCCTGACACGTTCCCTTGCCACGCCTAACGTCAAAGCTCGAGCTTTTGAGCATCGCCTTAGGCCGCGCACAGCTAGGGTCGTAATTAGCGCCTTTAACGAGACGTAGCGTGCTTAAGCATGGAATCTCGGATTCGCCGTACACTGAAACCCTTGCAGTGAGCCCCTAATTACCATCGCCATTCAACGAGAATCAAGGGGGTGATCTAGTCCGCTTCTCCTTAATAAGCCGAGGAGTGAAAAGGGAATTAAGATCCCAGAAGCCCGCGTGGTCATGGCGAAAACAGCAAGAAAGGGCAAGTACCGGAAAGAGGCGCATCAGAGACATTTAGGAGAGCGTTGAGCAGGGTGTGTACACGTCGTTTTCTGGTTACGGCGCTAAATCACGTAGCCGAGCGGAGCACGCGTTGACAGAGCACAGCTGGGGGACACGCCGCAACACTCGGGGCTTTGCAGAGCGGCTGACGCCTGCACAGCCAAGGAGTTTCGGAGTTTCAACACACACTTCCGGTATTTCGCTGCCATCCATGTTTTATACTCACCTGCTCCTATGTATTTCTTTTTTTCTCCAACCGGTTGTTCATGAGGTTACGACGCCACGTTTCAGCTAGAGAACGCCCTGAATGCTACTTCTTTCTTTCTTTTATCCGTCATCTTGAAGGCTTCTTCGAGAGCCAAGGCTCGTCTCAGTGTTGACGGGCGTCTGAGAAGCTGTTTCCGAGAACTTGGGTTTTGAAGGCGACGAAACGAAAGCAGGACAACGAGCGCGAAAAATAAAACTAAACAAAAAATGTGAGAAAAGCTGGATGCCACCTGTGAGGCTTTGCCGCGACTCATAGCTGTTTTCACAGAGCGCCGCAAGGCTGACACACAAGGCTGAGTCGCTGTCGCACGGCAGTCTGGAAGCGTCGCTTCTTTGAGGCGACCCTCTTCACGCGTGCTTTTCATTGAATGTCAAGGAGCCAATGATTAACAGACTGACTCCTCTTGTCACTGCCTCGATTGTAAGGATGTCCTCGCGGATGCTTTTGCCAACTTGTCGAGAGGTGTTTCAGACACAATGACAACAGCTCAATGCTAGGTTTTATAAATGACACTGATGACACTCACACGTGTTCTCGGTGATCCTGAAGAGCCTGTGCAGTAGGTTTTGTACTCCAGGGTGTATACTGTAAGGGCTTGAAACCATTCCATCTTAAGCTGCCTACGTCAGCTCTTAACCCAAGCACAAAGTAAGCACATTAAGGTTATAGCTGCTACTTACTAGCATACTATTAGTATGCTGCAAGAACAAAATTACTGCTGATATCATGGTAGACCTCGAACTGCTTATTTTTTCGGTCCTTCTAAATCTACCGCTACTGCTCATGCTCATACTCACGCTTTTTATGCAGTTACTAAAAGCAGCTTTTATCACTTCATTTTTTTTTGTAATAGCATGCAGAAGGCAGTTTCACATCAGGATCTTTGTGTGCCGCGCACGCGAACAAAGGATGAGGCACTACTTACTTCAAAGCCTCCACAATCATCTGAAATATTCCTTGTCTTGCATTTGGAGCTTTTCTCTCTCTTTTCTTTATTCCAGAACACCAACATAGGTGGAGCATTGTCAAACTGTAATATGTTTCTCGCCTTCATAGGGGACAGAAGCGAGACAAAAGTGCTGACCAACTTTCGGCGCAATCTCTTTTGCAGAAAAAAAGTTACTGGGGTGAATTAGTACTTTTTGAGTGATTGATGTGCTACCAACAGTGCATTAAAAAGCATAAGGTACTAGCTTTCCCATGTACCCAAATGGTTTCCCTCATTTGGATGTTAACAGTGGTAGTGTCCTTCCATGAAAGTAATCTCCTAATTGCCCATTACCCTGCCCTGCCAATCATTCATTTTTGTAGTTCCATTAGAGGAGTACTATTAGCTCTATCTCTCGCGCAGAGGGTGTTTAAAAAAGTATCTTAAAAAAACTACTTGGCGCAATCTTTTTCTTTCTCCAGACACAATGACCATCCGCTGGCACCTTGTGGAAGCATTAATTTTTAATGTTTTAGTTCACAGCCATGTAAACCGAAAACATGCATGCGTGTGAGAGAGATACGTGGCTTGGTGCAGTCATTCGTCCTTTAATGGCATTCATCGGTGTCTCGTCACCTATTTGACGTACCAGCCGGGTATTCATGCAGTTTTAAAAATCGCCCCTTTCCACGTACAGGCCTCGCGATGTAGCCGGAAGCTGGGTTCATCTCGATGCGTAGATGCGCTGATGCGATCTGTCTTCACGTGACTCAGTGGAGGATTGCAGTAATTTCCTGTGTACAGTCTGCACCCGGTGTGTAGTCCACAGGCCTAAAATCTTGTACAAAAACAAAATTGTCACCAGATTGTCCCGACCCGTTAATAGTCCGCAGAGACCAAGCGTCAATCTGCAAATTTGTGAGGGTCCCGAAACGCCATTTTAGCCTATACTTTTGTTATCTTTGGCGAGCATACCTTTCTTTATTCAAATGCTACAAAAAATTGCTAAAGCCTTATATTCATTTTCGTTGCTGCTAGAGCAAACAAACAGTCTGACAATTTCATAGTGCCAAAATGCTCCTTTTCGCTGCTTCTTTGCTTTGATATATTTTTACAGCAGACGTCTGCAGCGCTGACTTCACAACCTTATCACTTGCGGGGTGGTACACACAGTAGAACAGTGTGCCGTACGATTAATTATGATACAGCGCATGTCATACGATGTTAAGCGCAGATGAGTAGCAGCTTGTTTTAGTTGCGTTGTTGGTCGCTGGAAGAAGTCACGTGATTTTGTTGGAAAAAAAAGATTTCCGATACTGCCAGTAGCCATGTGTACAGTACTCACGGATTGAAATAGGACATTCGGAGCGCTAGCCTTGCAGTGCCACGCAGGCATGTGGTAAACCACAGGCCGGCTGATTGGCTACTGGAAGGAACAATTCTGCTTTGTAGATGTTCTCCCTCTCACGCCATACCACAATGCACCACCTTGGTTCCATGAGCGTCTACGGGCGGCGCTCCATGAAGCGACGGCCACGCGCTCCGAATGTCCTATTTCAATCCGTGAGTACTGTACAACCGGTTAACTCCCCACTAACAAGAAACGTAAACACAGCGTAAGTATGAGCGTAAAAAATCTCCCGATCGTTAGAGCTACGTAGAGCAAAGCGTGCTGTAATAGGCGATCTTGAAAACAAAACCACTGCGCAGTCCGCACTGCGTAAACTTTTTAAGGTTCTAAATGTTACAGATATTGAAAAAAAATGTTTAAGCTTCCCTCCCTTCTTTCTGGGTCTTTTGCAGTATTTTACTCCCGTCTCGATCTCCTCCGTTACGTTGTTCATTTCTTATTCGGGTCCCAAACAGGGAACAGCCGAAATGACTTCGGTGTAACTGCATTAGCACTTGGCCGTGGGACTTCAGGAACCATGGAGAAAACGGCGAGAGAACCTTTGAGTGTGATTCAGAAAATGGAATGCCGTATTCGCCAGCCTTGTCTGACAAAATTCAGAAAACGCTGGAAATATTGTGCTCAAGCTTTGACACTTCTTTTCTACTTTCTCGTCAGTACGACAGCCGGTATATGCACGAGGCAGATAACATTCTGGCACGAACTTCTCAGCAATTTTGAGCACGAAGCTACACTAGCTTAGTACGTGTCCGATACTTGGCACAGGCGCTTGCACAGACGAGACGAAGTCCAGAGTTCACCCCTTGGGCCGATGGCCTATAGGGTTAGTATCCGGTCCAATACTAAACAAGGCGTTTGCACAAGAGCATAAGGAACGCACGCAACATTTCAGCAAATGCGAACCGAGATTCAAACAGTGAAATGACATTATAATTTGTTTGAATAAGAAACTAACTTCGAGAAAAGTTTAAAAATTATGGAAAATTTTATTCTGTTCGCAGTGTTTTCCAGACCTCGCTTCCAACGAATTTGGCTAATATCGAACCGTAAACGTTGTTACAGTTTGGAAGGCTCCAATTACCGTTAGCGGCATGTCTTGTGCTGTGGAAGGGCAAAATAAATAAGCTAAGTGGGAGGGGAGAGTTACTTCTTGATATAGTATTGACTAAAAGCGAAGTTTTTTTCAATCGCGCAGAGATGTAAATTTTAGCACCTGAAGTTATTCGGATAGAATTTTGCTTGAACGATCTAATGTAGAAAAAGTTATTATCCTTAATTCTCGATTTTGTAACCATTCTAGAGGTATTTAATAAGATCAGTGTACATGTCCTCATGACTCACTGCACTAATGTGTCAGTGAATAACTGAAATATAGAAGCTACAAAATATGTTCTGAGGGAAATGTTAACCAACCTTTATAAGGGCGCTGCAACCAAACGTCGTTTCACTACAAACCCTACAAAACTGCTGTTTACAGTTTATGTTCTCATGAAAGGTAACTTGAAGATGTTTGAATGACGCCCCAGGTTTGCCGACATTGTTATTTAAAATAATCATAATTTTCTGTAGTTAGAATTCCCTTATTTGGCAGTAAAAGACGACATATTTGGTTTTTACCACATTTAATGTTAATTGATTTTTAGGAAACCAGTTAAAAGTTATCAATAAGTTTTTCTTCATGTTATTTTACATACCAGAAACCGAATTACCTGTGAATATGAAGGTGGTGTTATCTTCACACATCCGCATCTTGGAAAAAAGAAGTGCCAAAAGAAGGTCATTTATATAAATTGAGAGAAGACTATGCCCTAATGAAGAGCTCTGGGGTGCTCCACATTTCATATCGTTCAATGCAGATTGGAAATTATTGTAGCCACTGCGTGTTGTCGAGGTTACAGTAACGGGCGATGAACTGCAGTCTACCATTACATCCCCACATGCGGCGAATTCCTTCGGGGACAAGAAATCAGAGATAGTGTGCAATGCTTGTTTGGGCGTATGAAAATCCGAACTGCGGTTTTATTTTGAAGGCCTGAATTTTTAAATTGGGAAAAGGTTACTACGACTGTAGACTTCGACTTGCCTGAGACGAAACTACGTTGCTGAGCGCAGATATTACTCTGACAAGACGTAAACGTCCGCAACAGAAAATTAATTACAGGAAACTGCACAAAAAGCTCTTCACGCACCAGTATAATCACGCACCTGATAATGGAGGACCTACTAAGACGCACGTTCTACTTTATAATTTCTGTTTTCAGATAGAAGAGAGCTCGTCATCCGAGTCCACAGAAGAATGTAAGCCGTTCTCGTTTTGTACAGCCAATTTAAATTAATGTATTGGCGAGGGGAGTAAGTTCATGTCGCAGCTTAATCCAGGTGCTAATATATTTTTGGTTATTTTTCTATGCAATGTCGTTACACGCAATTTCTCCTAGTCGAAGGACAACATGATGTTCTTGGACTCCCCGCCCCGCCTCCTTTTTTTTTTTCTTAGCTAATACAAAATATTCTACATATTTGTTTTCTACTGTTGAAAAATGCAACATTTCATCATCAGTGTTTGTGGTCTGTATATGAAATGCCCTGTGTAGTTTGGGTTGAAGACGTCTTTGTCAGGGTTGGACTGGCATTACTAAAATGCGCAGCTTCAATGTCGAAATGCAGTCGTCCGTGCTTCATGCTGAGTGGAACGGCATCTATCGATAGCAGCGAATGTTTTTGTTTACAGAAGCCCTTACCTGCACCTGGCAATGATTTTTTGGTTAGGAGTCCCTAAGCGATGCCAGTAAACTTGAAGGAATTTATAGTGTAGAAAAATTCGGACAAAGAAAAGAGTGGACCCGACAGAGCGCTACTAACAGCTTAAGTTGTATTTTAATAGCACTGTGTCCTGTCCACAGCGTTTCTGCATCCTCGTCTTTCTGTGCAAGAAATTCGGACAAATATGTACGAAACTAGCCTACGGTAATGGTCTCGCACGATATCAGTAAAAATTATCTCCATTAGATTTAAAAGAGTAGGTGATGAAAAGATATATTTTTCGAGAAAAAAACGTCAATAATATTTTCCTAACATGCAATTTCGCTTGGTTTCTTGCTGAGAGACGGCCATAAATTTATATTTGAGTGAGAGTTTGTATCAGTTTAACAGTAGAATACAATGGTTTGCCTGACAACACCACAATGAGCCATGTAATCGGTTAAAGGGACACTGAGGACAACTTCATCCAATTTTTGTTTTTTATAACAAAAATCAATTCTAAAGCTCTTTTTTGGCATGTCAATGTTTATCTAACAAAAATGCATTTATGGCTAGAAAATTGCATTTAAGAATTTTCCCGCCCCCGAATCATACTAGTGACATCTACACCGAGAAGTTCTCTGTGATCACTGTTTGGAAATGTGTGGTGGTGAAGCCTAGCCTCTTGGATCTGCGCTAAAAACTGCCGACACAACTCAGTTTGCTTGCGGAATCGACCCAGGGTAGCGATACCTCTATTTCGATTGCTTTTTCTGCCTTTTAAAGCTTAAAAATATCTTTTTACGTTAATGCAACCTCTTTGTTGATGAAGCACAGTATTATATACAGCAATTTTAACCTGAATTAGCCCTCAGTGCTTCTTTAACGGTGCACTATATGCTTACGCTTAAACACAAATCAGAGGATGTGTAGTGTAGTGCACACGAGCGCCGGCAAACCGTGTGTTCCTGTATAATGTAATAAAAAAAACATCAGTAATAACATGGTATGACAGAAAGACTGATGAGTCGGATCACGTTACTCCAGCTGTTCCTGGCATTTGTAATCGGTCCCACCTGTGACGTGGTTTATCAACGTTGCCACGGCGGTTTGCGTTGTGTTCTTTATGTTTTTCAAACATTTATTATAACATCCTAGATGCAAACAGAACCAGGCTTACATATCTGCTGAGAGGCTCTACTGTTCGATGCACTCCCGTTCCTCTAAGCACTTGCGTGGTACAGCACTGGTGATCACCCTTTATTTTCTTTGCGCTTTTCCAGATGAGCAGACAGACTCGTACCCACCGGTAGAGCAAGGAAGGGCAAGCACATCGGACATATGCGAAGAAGGTAATGCCAGCGAAGACTTATTCCTTGGTGTAGGTGATTGGTTGCACTTTTAAGGGTACTTTTCCTGTTGATATCTATAGTAAGCTGGTGTGCCAAACGTTTCGGACGCCAACTGCATGGGGTGGAGTATGTGGAAAAAGGAATGTGACAGTTGTATGGGTTATGACATGCAAAAGTCACGTTGCGCAGTGACATGGCACATTTTTATTGGTTGTGCGACCTTCCTTTGTGGTGACGTCATTCCTTGATAGCGATCAGGAAATTTTGGGGAGGTGGGGAGACGGTTCTGGCTAGAACAGGTGACAAAAAAAAAAAAAACTCACAGGCTGCCCTCGGTGGATCGTTTGGATGAGTAAGCAAAAGTTCGTTATATCCCAGGTGGCATACTTCCGTGGTACCACATGAAAGTGGTAACACCTGGAAGTTCATTATATCTGAAGTGGCGTGCTTAGTACGTTATATCTGAGGTTAGCGCTCTAAAGTTAGGTATATTCGAGGTGGGATGCCAACGTTTGTTGCATCCGAGGTAGTATACTGAAGTTCTTTATATCCGAGGTGGCCACGCGTGACGGCGGTCGCCGTTTCCGCTTGCACGATTCGTTCTACTGCTAGGTGATGAATGAATGAATGGATGAATGAATGAATGAATGAATGAATGAATGAATGAATGAATGAATGAATGAATGAATGAATGAATGAATGAATTCACAGGGACACTAATTTCATTACGAGTTGGTCAAGAGAGAGCAGTAGCAGCTGTTGATAGCTTTGCCGGAAGTGACACCAACTCCCTCCAGCCAATGGGAATGCTCCGGTCTGGTGACGTCAGTTCCCTTCGCCAATGGGCGACGCATGGCCAATGTCTAGCGACGGGTGACTTGGGAGTACTCTCGGAGTAAAGGTGGCAGGTGGTCCTCCGAGAGTATTCCCGGGAGTATGGCGTCGGGGTCCTACTCAACCGGCCCCAATGGCTTCCGCAGAGGTGCAGAAGTGGATGTGCATCGACCTGGTCAACAGCGACAGCGCCGTGGTGGCCGGGCCGCGAGTGACCGACTTCCCCACAGTGCCGGACGTCAAGTACGAGAAGCTCACGCAGTCCATAGCCCGGGTGACGCACGTCTACTCCGAGGGCTACGAACTCATGGTGAGCGCGGTGTTTGTCACACTTTGTTGGCGCTTTGGACGAAGCAGCAAGGTTCATTACCTGTACTGCACTTACCAGGTCGAAAGTCAAATATGTGGCGGCAGTTTGGGATCCCCACAATTAAAGGATATAACTCGATTGGAGAGAGTACAGAGGAAATCCGTTCGATTTATATTCAGAAAATCTAAACGGTATGATTCTCCTTCACTGCACGGCTTTCGTGCACTAGAAGCGCGAAGAAATATTAATAGGGTTTTATTTTTTCAGAAAATTATTACTGGTAAATTAAAAATAGATTCACTTGATTGCATAAAGCTATCTACTGCGCTAACAAGTGGACACACTCACAATCATTCCTTAGTCCCAATTCTTGTGCGCACGGAAGTGTATGAACACAATTTCTTCCTGAGAAATATCGCAGATTGGAATTCTGTGCTGGTAACAGCGATTGCTTCTAATGACTTTCCAAAGCAGCTTAAATATTTTTTTTCTGCTTGAAACTTGAAATATATCAAATTATAAGCCCGCCAGTATGTCCTTTGTTCCGAAAATAACCATGAGTTAATGATCCTCCTAGCGGAAGTAACGATAAGTAAATAGACTAGACTTGATATGTATTGGCAAAGCAAAGATGTGGTGGTCTGTTACGGCAACACAATACAGTTCATTCAAAGGAAAACGTATTAAGGGCCGCATAAAGTCAGGTAGGGAGATGAGACGAAGGAATTTTTGGATGCTGAGTTGGCGCTGTTGGCTTTGTTTTGCTGTGGGCGCGTAGTCTGACTTTCGGTATAGATGATATCTGTGGAAATACACCACACGGATTAAAGTAGGTTCACGTCTTCGTGTGCGAACATCTTCGTCTCCAGATTAGACATTTTTCTCTGCGCGCAGGTGCCGCCAAATGCGACGATACAGGTGACGTGCTCTCAAGTGAAGATCCGAAGTCCGACGTTCAACTGCTCCCATGACTACCTCATGATCAACAGTGAAAGGTATAGCTATTATAACTGCTTCCGTACGTGATGCCATGCGTCATTTCTCTACTCAACTAACCCCAAATCTCATGTACGACTCGCTGAATTTGAAATGTGAATTTGTTCGTAATGAGACAACTTAACGTGAGAACCCTGTCGAAAAACAAAGAAAAAATTTTTCTGCCGTCACAACAGATTTGTCAAATATTTTTGACCATGAATTTGTAGCAACCACACAAATTCTTTTAGTACCAGCAAAATTTTCTCTAGCACAGTTGAACCTCGTTATAACCAAATGGTTTATTACGAAATAAAGTATATAACGAATGAATGACGGTTCACCTTTGAATCTCGGTCAACACGGGCTATAACAAATTTACGGCTATAGTGAAGTAATCGCCGGGCCCCTTCAATTTTCTATAACGAAGTTCAACTGTATTAGGTTACCCCTAGTCGTAGTGACAGAACTACAGAAACATACTGGAGAAAAATACTTCAGTACTATAGGAAAATACTACAATACTACAGAAAAACTTTCAGTTTCAGCAAAATGACAAAGCGTTCTTTTGTATTTGACAAAATTTTGTCGTTTTTTTTTCGCACTTGGAACTGCGCCCTGAGTACGACAATGCCTGCGCATAGACTTTAAAATAACGAGTCATACAGCTCCAACATGTCCGCAAACATCACCTTTTGAAAGACAGTGAACTTGAACGCATCACTAAGGCTTGCACGCGTTGGTTTTTCGCTGATGCAGCGGTGACATACGGTAGTTAGATGATACAGTGTTCTCTAGGAGGTATTTCCTTTTGTTCTAAAAAATCTCACGGCTTTGTTTGGGTTTAAAATTTACGCCAGCATAGAAGTACTTACATGTCATCAACTTTATCATGGGCACAGGCGAAAGTCGGCGGCCCTGAAATTAAACTGCAAAATAAAAGCGCTCAACTTCCAAACATCCAAATGTACAAACGCAGGGCAAATTGCAGAGCGCGTGTTCACATTTTAGTCAAGTTTCGACCCAAAAAACAAGGCAAAGTGAACTGCTCTTGAAAAAGGAAAAAAAGATCGCTGATAAAAAAAAAAAAGGTCGTTTGAAGGGTTCCTCGGGTGCTTAAAAGTTCTCAAGCTGAGCATGAGCGCACGTCCGAAGTTAATAGATAATTTAAATGGCGGTCTTGTAGTAAGTTTTGAACAGTTGCGAGCCACGAGGCCCGACGTGCACTCGTAAGAGCTTTACTATCACCTCACTAGAGGCGACGTGCGAATAACGCCTTCTTTTGTTATGCCGTCCAAAGCAGCTGCAAGGGTTCTGACGCACTGAGAGCATCGGCGTGCCTTTGAGAGCCGAACCGACGGAGTTTGATCCAGCTCTGTGCAAGGCTGCGCAAATGGGAGATTATTGTGGGTCGCACATTTGCTTTCGCGCGGAATTCGCCGCCCGTGTAGACTAGACGACAGTGAAAACCCGCGGTTTCCTTTCCGTTCGATCCGCGTCAACATGTGTATGTGTCCATACGAAATGAAGATAGCCGCCCGAACCGTGACCGGCTGGGCACTGTGTCCGAAATCGTGTATAAACACCGGATTTACTTCTTAATCGGGGCGGCACGGCTTAGATGTTCGGCATCCACAGAGAGCTCCCTCTAAGCGAAAATAAATACAGTGAGCGCACGCAAGCACGCAGACAATCTGGCGTATACACGGCGAAAGCTTTCTCGTGACGCTCGGCTTCGTTTTTAGGCTTAATTCAGTCGGGTTCGGTAGCCATGCTGGTCAAAGGCTAGGTAGGCTTCTCATGGCTAAAAGATGTGCGAGATTGTTTGCGGAAGTGGAAATGACTGCGCTATGATTGCGGCCGTTGTCATGAAATTGCGTTTCAGGAGCGCAGGAACCGTCACGCTGTTGCTTTTGTTCTGTGAGCATCTGCAGCAGGACAGTGCATCCTTGCTGCCATCTATAACACCCAACGCTCCCTCTGAAAGAGATGAAAAATATGCGGTTCGTTGGGGTTAAATAGAACATTGCCAGCACCCCGTTGAAGGGCAGTGACTCAGACACATTAACTTGACAGGTAGAGCTGCATTCTTTACTGAACGGTGCCAAGCAGCACACAATTATAGTTATTGACAACAAATATGAGGTGCCTTATACTGTTCCTAGGTACAGCCTTAGTGTTAATTCATTACAAATGACAGGAACTGTGTACCTTTTATTATCACCGCCATCTGTTGCCTCCACATTTTACAAAATTCCCTGTTCTAATAAGACCATGCTTACCCATGCTAAGTCGCTGGAACCTGTATGCATTATTCGCATTGGTCACTGTACATTGTGTCTCTTTGAGAGCTATTTTTGCGATAATTCCTGAACATGTTCTTGCGCGCTGTACACCTTCCTTCATTTCTGTATAAATTCTTTCCCCACGTATATATTCTTGCTTCAGGACTCACCTCAGAATGGCGTGGTTTAGGTTCTATCCAGTGGAATGGTATAACACGTAGGAATGCTCAAAGACGCTCACGGGATGCATTAAACACAGCTATTGACGTATGAGTGAAAAAAAAAAATAATGAGCTGGCAAATCTAACTAACGACCTCTGTTTTGGCGATTTCTTGAGCCCGCGATATACCACAAATTGCAAACTGAGCGTTTTGCTCCAAGTAGCACTCTTGACGTCATTATGTTAATTGCTTCATTTTATCACGCAGGCGAATGCTTATATTCCTGTTTCAGAGCTGTCGTAACACGCGCATACATGCAGATAAGAATTACGCGAGAAGGAGCCATGGATTCCCGTTTCGACATGGAGCCCCTGAAAAGAAGGGTGACATATTTCTGGCAGTGAGATGTGTGCAGCAAGCTCAAGTTTAAGCAAACAATCCTGATATCACAAGGATTCTTGAAGATAAATAAGGTCAGCTGCACCTAGGAGGCGATGCTCTTTGGAAAGCGTCACTGCATCGTTCGATGTACAGTCGTAAGCAGTGAGAGAGATAACAAAGTTTGAGCACTAATTTATTGGCTTCCCGATAATTATGTGCGACAAGCTCAGTTTTTTTTTTCATTTTAACCAGTAGAATATCGAAAAATTATTCCTAAATTTATTTCAGAAATGACCAGATAATTCTCATTTTTGCCCAAAAAGTATTTTCCTCTCATAATGCTCACGACTGTATGTTTGTGATCCGTAACAGCAAAGAAGTGGCCCAAACCTGGGGGGTCTGTTATAATGACAAACTCTGCGACTGTAAAACCGCAATGTGGCGACACTGAATAAAGGCCTTCACGGTGTGCGGCTAAGTCGGGTGCACCTTTGCGCAGGTTCTGCAACAACAAGTTTCCCCAGGCTCCGTTTACGTTTACATCTGGCAACCCTGGATCTCAAGAGAGCATGATCGTGCTTAAGACGGCCAACCCGCAGCACGCCTCCTACAGCTGTCAACTCCAGGTGATCAAAAGTAAGCGGAAAACGCGGCCATGCAGATTGCTAATAAGGGAAATACTTTTTTTAGCTACGCTGACGCAATAGTCATTACTACCGTGTATAAGAAGCACCGTCATCCTTCCTGAAAGTTTTTTGATAACAATTCAGGTAGCTTTAATAATGAAGTATCTACTCAACCCACGCAGACGCGCCCTTCATAGATCAGCGATTCATGAGCCTAGTCAATAATCACGCTGACTGCAGTGTCCATCAAGGTTCATGTCCAGCAATTTCGGACAAAAGTTTTGAAAATTGAAAAATTGTAAGATACTTTCACGGTAATATTAAAACTAATGGTCCATTCTTCTCATATGTAGAAAAATCTTTCTTTTGAAGTGTTTGCATCGATCGCATCGAACAGTTAAGACTGCCATAGAAAACCAATGGGGGAACGCTTTTGACGATAGCACAAACGTCAATAAATAAAAAAAATCAAGGCTGCCATTGGGTGATCTGCAGATATGCTGATTGTTATAGTGAAATCTTACATTACATAAAAAGATTGCGTTCATAAATGGTTTCCCGTTCGAAAATGCTTTTGCCCAGAATTGCTGGGTATGTAAGCTTTCCGTAGATAAATGAGCGCATAACACATCAGTGCAGCATCACATGTTTGGACACCGCTACCCGCTAGTGCATTTTATCGGTGCCAATCTTTCCTTAACAATCCAAGAGAAATCCCGAGAAACGTCTTGACCCTGTACGCTTGTCGACGCACTTCGTGAGGTTAAAGTTCACTAGCCACTCAAACTAAGTATTCATGTTCCTTGACACTTATTGTAAGATGCGACGGTGCGGCCGAAGTCTTTCCATTGTTCTCTGTTTTATTTTCTTGATCCATCCAAATGTTTGGCGCTGCAAAGATTCTTTCGATGTTTCTGAAAGCCGTAAAATTCTTCCAGGTTTGTAGGATCGTACCCAACAAGGCAAACCCTAATATTAATGAGAGCATTGCGTTATGAAAACGCCAGCGTTCCTTGCTCTTTCGTAAAGAACAAAGACCTTAGCTTTCTTAAAATTGCTGGTAGTTTTCATTTTTGATCATGCATTTAATAACATTTTCATTACATCTAAACGGCAAGTCTAAATTTAATATCCCAGTTCTAAAAATTCGTGTCCCGGAAAACTTACTGTGTCTGTTGGAAAATAAGAAACCAAAGTGAAAAGTTAAAATAAGCAAAAACAATAAGCGACATTCATAACCATGAGCAGAACCGACGTGCTAGCCAGAAGGCTTCTGCCTTTCAAGATGGCAATTTAGGGAGTAGAGGTATAGGGTTGGCCAAAAGTTCCCAGGCTACAGGGTCTGCATTTCAGCGGCATATTCTGCCGCTTATGATAGAATTAAAGGTATCAAGTTTCTCAGAGGTCAGAATGATACTTATCCTATCCTCTATAGAGATTTCGGGGCTTCGGGAGTCTCGTAAATGTCCGACTATAACGCTCGAAAGCAGACCCTGTGGCCTGAGAACTTTTGACCGACCCTGTACTTCGGCGGATACCTACGATTTTTACGTCTGATCGGCTTGGTTTTGTATGCCAACTCCAACAGCCCGATAGACGCAACATGAAGTAGCATTCTTGTGGAAAATATGAATATGAATGCGTCTCGCACACATGACGATGAATGTTGGAGGACAGACCAAAATTCACAAGCAAGCGCATACACATGCGTATGAGCTCATCGTACTGTACCAATATTTATGGTTCAATTTGGGACGTCTAGGCAGGCAAACTATGAAAGCGCATCTGCTCTTTCCAGGGCACCCGAAGCAGATCATTGACCTTATAAAGCATGTCGAGTTTACGCTGGACGTCAGCGGCACGACGCACCGCGAAGAGACAGACTTCGTCATTCTGGTGAGTTAAGGGGCGAGGTGTACGAACCCTTGCTGTCGCATGAAAAATTTTCGCTTGGGACATTGTTATAAAACTCTGGATCGCGCTCTTTAAAATTTGCAGAATGGAATTTCAGAACCCGCCGCGCTGGCTCAGTGGTTAGGGCGCTTGGCTACTGATCCGGAGTTCCCGGGTTCGGACCCGACCGCGGCGGCCGCGTTTCGATGGAGGCGAAACGCAAAAGGCGCCCGTGTGCTGTGCGATGTCAGTGCACGTTAAAGATCCCCAGGTGGTCGAAATTATTCCGGAGCCCTCCACTACGGCACCTCTTTCTTCCTTCCTTCTCTCAGTCCCTCCTTTATCTCTTCCCTTACTGCGCGGTTCAGGTGTAAAACGATATATGAGACAGATACTGCGCCATTTCCTTTCCCCCAAAACCAATGTAAGAATGGCATTTCTGTGACATTAATTCCATTGAAAGGTGTATAGACTGGAAATCGATTCTTTAAAAATTACAAATTAATTAATCGGTAATTAAGCGGTGGTCTCGGGTTCGAACCCCGGACCAGGACGAATTTTCCTTTAACTACGAAGTTTCTGTGGAAGCTGTATAGCTTTCCTTTGTAGCCGTATGGCTGCGCTCGGGTGGATGCCAATGAGTAATTAATTCCTTATTATAATTTCAAAAGCGTTTAGCATTTCCTTGCGCATAATGCTAAAGGATCTAGCAGCATTATCAACCGGGTTAGAAGCATCACCAACAGTACTGTTATTTTTTACAACAATACAGTGTTTTCTTATGCTATTCCGAGGTGCACATAGACATTACCAAGAATCCGCGTGAAGCACTTCTAGTTCCCCTGGCTGCCAATACCTGGCGTATGGATTTGAACATTCAAAAACAGCGCATTGACATCATCCGTGACTTTGAAAGAAGGAGAATGACGACTGGCTGCAGAAGAGGAAGTGATAGTCCGCTAGGCTTAGCGACACTGGCTGAGCGCTGTCCCGAATTTCTGCAATGTATATCCACCTTTGTGAAAGGTGCCAGAAAGGTCCGCTAGGAACAGAGATGACAAAGACACAATAAGGGTTAAAGGAAGGGAGGGAATTCGGCGTGCATCACTGTACTATTGGACGATAAATGTTTCTCAGCCTAAGATTTCTGATGCTATATCCAGAGAAATGTATCTAGAGGCAAGATCCCGTCCATTTCCTTTTCATGACAAGTGTGCATAGTCGTGCACGTACACCTGTTATTAATTCAATGCACATCAACCCCTATCCCTCTTTTCCTTTTGAGGACACATTTGGAACCAGGGTGAGAGAGTTGCTGATGTTATTTAGTGATTCTGCTGTATGTGTGTTTGCAAGTAACACTTCTTAACAGAAAGAAAAAGAACTTACACCATGGCCATGCAGCATGGCCAGGGTCATCGGAACTTTTTTGGAGTTGGGGAGCAAGACTTCCAGTTTTTCTTATTTTTATTTCATTTTATTCAGAATATTAATTAAACGTTCTTAATTATTTATATTTTTATTTTCGCTCTTGAAAGACGTATACGTTCGCGCATATAAAACTTAAATTGAAATGACCAACTTTATAAATATGTGCAAATGAAGAGAGATCGACGGCATTAGAAACGTTTGCATACAGTGCGCTTCAATTCTGCTAGCCATAAACCGACGTCAGTTAACCAATGACTTCTGTTTGGACAAGATTGGCTTAGATTACTCAAAAGAAAGGTTTTATGACAGGCTACGAAGCCAACTAGTTCAGCCCCACTGGTCTTTACATTAATAACGTCTTAGAATTGCAGCGTTTGCAAAAATCTGGACTGAGTGCCAGCAGCTGGAGACTGGGAGGCGGCCCCGCCCCTCCTTTCGACAAATGTTGCGAAGGAGAGGGGGCTACCGCTCCCCTGGATCTCCCTGTTCTGGAGTCCCTAAGAACGGCATTTCAATTTCTGGGTAGAAGAGTGAGTTCTTACTGTGGGCACACAGGTGAGGTTTAACATTGAAAGTAAAGAAAGTATAGATGGAAGGTTTTTTTATTAACTTCAGCGATGTAGCCAAAAAATAGATGAATACTGTTCACACCTGCTTAACCGTTCGCATCCCGCGTGGCGTGCAGGCTCCCAAGAAGTCCTTCGTTGTCATGAGCTGCCCTGTGTTTGAAGTGAGCGACTACTGGCCCTGCAGGCAGAGCTACATTACGGTCGAACTGCAGAGGTATGTCAGACATGCTCCCCGCTCAACTTTCCTTTAAAGTGCGGAAACGCTAATCCACTAGATTTTACTAACAAAACCTGGAGAAACTGCGTTGCCTGCTACGGCCCAGCTTTGACTGCACAAGCTCACTCCCATGTAAGAAAAAAACTTAAGGATGAAAAAATAGCATGGCTATCCTTCTTATTCCTGGCAAATGGCTGCCGCTGAAGTCTGACGTATGTCATGGAAGTGACACATGTGTCAAGGTTGTGTTTGTGTGCGCTCCATCTAGGGGCTAAACAACAAAAAGATGCCGTGTGTCAAAGAAGAAGAGTGCTTAGCGCCGCTAGAGTCCAGCCGTAGTTCCATCATTGTTTATTTTATTTATTTGGAATACTACTTAAAAGGGTTGCTCCAGGGCGGAAACCTACAACAAAAGTGACACGATGGAAAGAAAGAAAAAAAGTAATACAAAACCAAAACCGTTTACAAAGCCATAGAGAAAAGCATTCGTTCCAAAAAGCGTGCAGATTTAAAAGCCAAACAATATGAAAGCTTTAATACACGATTAAACAAAATATAGAAGAAAATGAACAAATACTGACATCAAGAGTGCATGACATGACTCCCATGTCAGTACTACTGCAGCTCAGCGCGTCGAACCAAAGGAGGAATGCGCCACTGTGGAAGACAACATCGGTTGGAAGAAGTCGTCCTGGAATATGCTCGGCCTTTACTGCAATGCGTTTCATGCCTCTTTTATACTTGTAGCAATGCTTAAAAACAAAGGCGGGAGCCCCGTGATTTTCCACTGGTAATTGCTGTTTAGCCACAGCGTTCTCTTGTGGAACCTGCTGCAGGTACTGCCACTTCCCCACTGCGCACAAAGTCGAGATTGAGATCCCCCCGACGAGCACGGCCTCCATCAACGTCAAGCTGGCCTCCTCGCCCAAAGACAGGGTGCAGTGCGTCTTGCACAGGATAGCCGGTGAGCTTTTTTTTTTTTGCCATGACTGGCTGTGCGCAGCCAAAACTTAGTAGGGAAGGTTTCAATAACAGAAAAGTCGCAAGCGGTGCTTATTTAGTAGGCGTTATTTAGCACCTTAAGCAGTAGCTAGAGGTTACGTAACGCAAGTGTGGACGCCGGAAGGGGAGAGATTATGCGGATATCGGAGACGTTAAAGAAGCATTACAAGGTACCACAATGGCACTTTGAAGGTAATTAGGTATTGATTTTGTCAATTTCAGTGAAACGAGAATGCAGAATTGCTAGCACAAAAAAATCCACTTCAGAAACGTTCTCACTGGTTAGTTCTTGAAGAGAAGCTGCCTTGGAACTGGCTGGCACTTAACCAGCAAATGTGATCATAAGGAGAACAGGACCGAGGACACAAGGGCGCCGACGAAGAACAATTACTGCAATCTACTGACTTAGCGTAATTTCTGTACCATCATCAGCCTTCATTCACACTTTCCTTTTCCTCCTCTTCCCTTTCCCCTGTGTGGAGTAGCAGGCCAGGGCCCTGTTACCACCGGCCGACCTCTCCGCCTTTCTTTCATTAAAATTCCCTTTCTTCTTCTGTACGTAAAACATAAACACAAATGTTCCACAAAATCAAAAGAAAGACATTGACAAATATAAGTAAATTCAAAAGGACACCTAATTACATTATGTGTTGGCGACGATGGCAGCAGAAGCTGTTGATGCCTTTACTCGAGTTTTGCACCTGCACACAACCAAGCATCTCTTCGAGCCGGCTAGATGTGTCTGAGCATAGCGACACGGTCGCAGTGATGGTATACATCAAAATGTATAATAGTCACTTCCAATCTGGTGACGAAACTCTCGGCTCTGGAAATTATGTGACTAACGATGCATTTTTTCCTGATGAGGCTTCTAATGCTGTCACATTAATAGATCGAAAGATAAAATAACGTTTATGCAGCAAACATTAGCATCTGTACTTGTTCGTCTTTATTTGTCGTGGTGTTGCATAAGACGCAACTCTATTAGAGAAGAAGCATATTGGCTTCATCAAATTGTTTTCTTCAGCATCAGACGACATTTATTCAATGTGTGCGGTGTCGTTGTTTTTGTGCTTTTTAGGGAAGAAAACAGCCTGTGTCGAATCACCAAACACTCCAACTTACGTGGGAGCTCCTGAACAACAAGGTAATCATTTTTACCACCCTTTTCTACCCTCCCCTGGATCATGTTGTTATAGCAGTCTATGAGCTGTAACATCGTTTGTCTGGTTACTGGAAAGGAGAAAATATTTCTCGCGAAAGTGGGACTGGATTTTTTTTTCGTACAATATTTCAGCGAGGTCATTAAACACCGTTAGCGTGCGCCGACTACATACTAACATTACATTGATCCAAGTTCACTCAGCCTCGGCGCTTTACAGTAGCGTACGAATAATTGAATAACCTTATATAGAGCTTTCCGTTGCAGTTAAGTTACACACATCTTTATTGTAGAATGATTTCTGAAGTAACTTTAATATACAGAAAACCAAGTCGAAAAGTCAACAGAATGACGCCCAAAATACCACAAAATGTTTTATCGTTTTGTCACAGCGACCAATTTTTCATACAGGATTGTAGTATTGCAGTACTGTAGTATATTCTGTAGTATTTTGTACATTACCACAGTACTGTAGTGTGCAGTACTACTGTACTGCGCTGACAGAACTATGGTACTTTTGTAGTAATGTAGTTCTGACACTACGACAACGGACAGCACAATACAACAAAAAATTCTGTTCTTATAATACGTGCATGGCCAACTACAACACAAAAAAAACTGTTCTGACAACAAAAAAAATTCTGTCGAGTTTTTTTTTTTTTTTGCTGGGAAATGTCTCGCCAACCTGCACAGAAGCAGAACAGTACAGCAGGTCTCCCGGCGCGCTATTTTCATACCCGGGAAGTCGGCTCAGTTCAATTTTCCGCACGAAGCGAGTTTTCCGCGTTGACTTCCTCCAACACCGGCAGATGCCGGCACCAGTACCGCCAGCCTAGTTAGCCGGCTATATGGAGCTCAATATTCAAGACTATGTCGCTCAAAAGACCGGAACATTTGAGCAGATAACTCTGAGTTAGATAGCTATTCTTGTGTTCTCTCTTTTGTGCTAAAGACTAACTCGGCAGCATAATCAAAACTTTTATATCTAGTAATTTGCGCGACTAACGCGCGTTATGCGCTGAAAAAGTGTTTTTGTTAAGTCGATTGAAGTCAAGTACTGAAAGAATAAGATTTTCTTTTCACAGACATAAGTATTCTACTCAACTGCTCAGCATTTCGTTCTTTTGATTCGTTCTATTTGGCTGCAGCTCAGATCTGCGTCAACATGGTGGCCAGTCCCATCGTGAAAATTGTCTCGCCATTCAGAGACGATATGGAAACTGAAATGGACATGACCGTCCGCTACGATATCATGGTAAGCAAAGAACAGCGTGCAGTTGTAAAGCGTCTTTTTTGTTGCACATGTGATGACACGTAAGGCATATAGAAGCGCCATTTCTGATAACTGTTTATTCAGTTATTGGAGTGAGGTTGCGAAAAATAATATGCAAAACGAGGTCTCGTAGTCTGTGACTGTATCGGCACCTCCGAACATTGTCGTATAAAACTAAATACAATCAAAGCAGTGAGAGAAAAGAAATGAAAAAAGTAGAAAAATATGAGCAGTTTAATAAATAAAACAATTGACCTAGCTCAGAGAGGTGGTTCTCAATTCAGGATGCAATTCATTCACAGCATGGGCAGTAGTAAAAAACTGATTAATACGACAAATGGAAAGAGACATAGGTGAACTTCTTTAGGGATTCAGTTTCACTTTAAAAAAAAGAACGAGCCTGTTCCTAAATGCATGTGGGTTTAAGAAACATTTCATTTCGAAGTAGGTGGTAGCGATATCCAGAACGAAATAGCCGAATAAAAAGTAGCGTGTTCGTCATAACACGTATCAACTTAAAGTGGAATGCAATTTCCATTCAAATAAACTTATTATTAATAATTTTTTCTAGGAACGATTTAGGAATAATGGGAAGTAAGAGCTATTTATTGCTTTTGCTATTAAAGTGCAGTCCATGGAAAACTGGACTCATTTTTACCAAATGCCAACCTCAAACACACCCACTACGTTACCCATATAGACACCAACCCCCATGCCAAATACCATTCTCACGCACAGAGCACGGTCGGCAGCGGGCAAGTTGTACTCTACCTAAACTAATAAACTACTTTGATCAACTAGGTATCGATGTATTGACACTAAATAATCGGCTCCTAACAGAATTATTCTTGTAGGTAATATGCATCACATTTCACTAGACAAAAATGAATGAAATATTCAATTACAAATGCAATCGTGTTTTTTTGTGTCTCTTGTGTACAGCATGCATCTGCCTTCCAAGATTTACATATTTGATAACCATGTGCTATTTCGACACAGTTTTCTGTTACAACATATGTTATCATAAATGACAGATATGAGTGGTATTTCTGTTTTTGTAGCTCTTGATCAGCATCGATTACATGTTTTTTTTCTGTTATTATCAGTGTGTGTGTGCATGCACGTTCTTTACATGTACTATAGCCTGTCACTGCTCGAGGGGCGGACGGGGCTTCTGTCAAGCTGCGAAACTTGCAGCTTTTTCTCCGCCGCCCTTTTTCACCACCTGTACACTTTGTTGGTGAAATAAATGCTCATTGATTGATTGCTTGGATGATTGATTGATTGATTTTTACATAGCCAAACCAAGACAACATTTACCTTGTTAGTTGACCATTAGAATGTTGTTGGCCCCAAATAAACCTCTAGTGCTACCATTGTGTGGGCTGAATGTTAAGACCCTAAATGCGTTTTTTGTATTACTTCATTAAAGAGCAGAGATTGGTTGCAGAGCAGATTTTCGCCTGGTTCAACGAGGTTAGCTGCGTGGTCTTCCAAGTGAGCAGACGGCACAAAGAATCTCCAGGAGGAAGGGGAAGGGAGTGGACAAAGGGACAGGACAAGGGAAAAGACTGTATTCCAGATTTAAATAGGGAGCAGGGCAGTTCTGATAAGCGGGCTGAGAACGGAGTCTGAAAAAAAAAAAGAGTTGGGCAGGTGTAATGATGTACTTGTTTGTATTTTTGGAATAGCGTGTGCTCGGTTTAGCTGACGAAGTGTATGGGGAAGGAGACGTTAAAGATTATTTCACAGACTGTGCAGTCGGGGACAAAAGTCTCTAGACCGCGTGTTTCGTTAAGGAAGTCGATATCTCTCTTATTAGCAGACGGATGGAGACCACCCTTGTGGAGGGGAAATAACAGGATTTGGACTTTCATTTCCAAAAGAGTGATCTCGAGTCGGCTTCTAATAAGAGATATATCGTTTTCGTTCACGGAGCATACAGTGCGGGGACTTTTGCCCCAGATGCACATGAGCTTCTTAAACCATGATTACGGTCACTGCATTTCACGCGCTTTTAGACACCTGGCATCCTTGGCGGGACACAGGGCTGCTTACGCTTTCCGAGCTTTCAGTGCAGCCTGTGACGCCATACCTGACCTCATTGCAAAAACTCTGACTAGCGAATTCCGACCGGTAATTTTTGTGGTAAGCGTGCCCTAGATATGACATAATTTATCGACTTGGCTTGGCTTGCTTCATCACTATGGCTTAGCCACGATAATGAGCACTCTTTAGACAGAAACGCTCGGACGGATATGACCAATGTAAAGTTGCAAATGGGCCTAGTTGGTTCATATTTAATTTCATTCGCACGCAACTCACAGGAACGAACACTGGGCGCATGCAAGCATCACAAACACCCTGTCTGTGTGCGCCCTGTCTGTGTGTGTGTGTGATGCTTGCGCCCAGTGTTGTTCGTTCCTATGAGTATCGGGCTAATGAAGTTAGGTATTACCAGCACGTTCAGTATAATATCACACCACATGATTACATCACACGAATGCTTATGGAGTTAGCTGGGAGTTTGCTCCAATACGTGTTTCAATATCAAGCGAAGTTTCTGGCGCATGGCCGTATGGCCTTTGTACTGTACGTCTGCTCCAGCATGAAAAGGGTACCGACGTCCACCTTAATATTCCCTCAACAACGTGACACAATCACTTTTACGCCTGTTTAGAATTTAACTCAATCAGAAGACAGCAGTAAAAATGTTATGCTTGAATGCATCGCCCGCCACCTCCCACAGAGCGTCCCCCACATGGTCCACTACCTGTGGTGCAACGACTTCAGGCTGGACACGGATTGTTCCAAGGAGAGGCTCCACTGGTTCAACTACAACGACAGGCAAGGCCCAATATTACCTGTGTTACAGGACTCAATACCAGTAATTGCAGGACACATTTATGTGCTGCCAAGTAAGCGCCGTTCCTGGTAACCGCTTCAGTTACCTAATGATTCATCACGCAACAATCGTCTTGAGTGCATATAGCGAAGCGGCCATTAATTTTTAATACCTTGATGCATAGTGCGTTTTGGGATAGGAACAAACTTTCCCAATGATTTTTGAAGGAAAACTGCGCTAACTTCAAGCTTCGACAAGAAGAAAGAAAGAGTGCGAGTACAAACGACGTCACACGAAGTCACACAATTCTGACGTCACAGTACGTCGGAAGCTTTAGCTCCTAGGAACGCGAACCTTATGAAAGATCAGTCTGTCACTCATTGCTTGCACAGATAGCTGTGAGCTAGCTCGGAGTCGGAAGGATGTAACCGTGCGCTGGCATTTCAATACTATTCATTTCCGCAGTAGGCAGTCTGCGATGAAGTTTTCTGTGTGGATCACAGTGGCATAGCGAAAGTAGCACACATTTTTTAAGCAGACCCATAGAGTACCTTTCCACACCACTTGCCTTCTGCGCTTTTATAGGCATGGACTTCTGCGCTGTGTCGTAGCCGCAAGTGACGTGCGTCAGCTAAATGGGCTACGTCGAGAGCGCCTATAGGCAAGAAATCTTGTCAACCAAGCGCGGAACTCTAATCGTTCAGGATGTGCTATCCTATGTATCGCGGCCCAAGCAGCCGACGGCACAAGTACAGCTTTCTTGGGCAAAAATTTTGATAATTAGAAAATTGTATATTGAAGACAATATTTAAGTAATACTACAGAGAAAGAGGGGGGATTAGACTTTATTTCAGGTGCCAAATTAGGCGCCCAGAACACTTGTAGCCTGGCGGAACGCAGTGCATCCATGGTTGCAGCGGTGCGCTAACTTCTTAGTGCGCTGTACACGAATCACTAACGGTTCAGTGATGCTCTTCATCGTATCCACCATTACACAAGGAAAATGTCCTGCAATCCAGAAGCATTCCCATTGCAGATGCCTTAGCAGATGCAGATGAGATGCCTTTGCCTTGCAGTAAAAACAGCTTGGCTAGTGAGAACGGCGATAGTAAAGAGCACATGAAGGTTGCTTGTGACCCCGAGCGCGCATATTCGCCCTGAGCATTGGCTGAACAAACACCTTCGCAGGCTGTGCGGCCACTCGCGCCCCCGTGACTTCACCTACTCGTACGGCTCGGTCGAAGAGAGGGCCACCTACAGCCTGACCTACAAGAAGCAGCGCGGTGTGCGCCAGGGACACTTCTCCTGCTTCCTCTACCGGGAGCCGCAGACGAAAGGTGAGGCGGGCCACGTTTCACGCTGACGCCACGCAGTACGGAGGGATATATATTAAAGCGAAACGCGGACAAGCTTGCGTGGCTCCCTGGTCCGAAATACCCAAATTGCGTGCACTATATAATAGCGCCGCTTTCTTGCTAAAGCTGTACTGCTCTGTAGCTGTCATTATTCCCGTTAGGAAGAAGTAGATTCTTCGGGGCGGGCAGGACCTTTGTCAAGCTTGCGAACTTTTAGTCCTGGCTCCTTTTCTATTAGATAGAAAATAAATCGGTTGGTTGATTGATTGATTGATTGATTGATTGATTGATTGATTGATTGATTGATTGATTGATTGATTGATTGATTGATTGATGTTCACGACGGCGCGTACGCTGCCGCTTCGAAGTTAACGTTTCATTTCATCAGGCCTACACGCTAGTTACCTGCCTTAGGACGCAGCCAGAAAGAGTTCAGAGCGTACAGGGTTGCCGTGCAGAAACGGTGTACCGGTAGGATTCTGACCTCTTTTTTGTTCAATAAATACGTAACACAACAACAAAGTGTAGCTAGTGCGTTCGCTAAATAAAGGGTCAATGTGTCAAGCGTTTTCTCTTGCTCTTTTTTATTTCCTTTTGTTCCTCTTAGTGATGTTCACATGGCGTTTTGAAGGGACTCTTCTCTTATCAGGACGATGTGGTGTGCAGAACTTTGTATAGCTAGCTGCTGCAGCCCAGCCTTTTGATTACAGGGAGCAAGCACTTACGTCACAGTGGCCGTCGTATTGTGGAGTATTTAACACGGCGAAAGGCTGCCGGTGTATCTGCTATGAGGAAGCCACCCACGCTACCACTCCAAATAACTTTTCTCCTCCTCCTCCTCCTCCTCCTCCTCCTCCTCCTCCTCCTCCTCCTCCTCCTCCTGCCCCGGCTAGCACTACTGAAGCTGAGCTCTGTGCCACACAACGTTGCCCATGACGTCAGGTTACAGCCTCCTAAAGCGAACAACGGAATAAGCAGTTAGCTGGAAATAACAAAAAAGGATGCCGTGTGAAGCTGGCATATTTATTTTTAGCGGTGAAATACAAAACTTCTATATCAAACGAACCGTATTCTTTCTAGAAAACTTTCGCTCTCTTCAATCGATATTTTGGCTTTGCTCCTCTCTTGCGCCGGCTGTATGTTTCATTTTCTCTTCTTTGTCTTAATTAGGAAGCTTTTGAAGACCTGAGTTTGCTCTTTAAACACTTGTGCACCGAGCGGAACGATTTTCTTTTGCCATGTCCATGAAATTGCACTAAGTTTTGAATAGGTTTCAGGTACATACACATTGGATTTGTTCTCCAAGAACTCAGCCACCATTGAGAAACACCCCACGAGGAGGATTTTCCCTCACGAATCGCAAGTCATCACCTACTACGTGCTGGTACGTTCATTCGTCTGCGCACTTCGATGAAAGTGTCTCGCTCGCGATAAAACGGATTGAAAAAATGCTGCAAACCTTTACGGAGTATTGCATATCAAAGAAGCCAAGAGTCATCAAAAATAAGGAGAGCATTGGGTTTTCATCTTTTTCAAAAGTTCTGGTGTTAATCAATTGGAAATGAATAGTGTAATTATTTTATAGCTGAAAAGTAATTGAATAGAAATTAGAAAAGTTTGTCGTGTTCAGTGCTGGGACACAATTGCACAGGACGCGCCAATCAGTACAAGGAGGTAGATTCACAAATTCGATGTTCTTCTATTTATTCATAATTTCCAAGTCATTTCACTCTACCATAATATTAACGACCATATCGCCCAGCTACTTGTCTTACTTATGCCACAACCTTTTCATAAACATTTAAGACTCTACTGATTACATGTTTAAGAGAAATGTTTTCCCACGTGTACATGAATCATCGGCTGATTTTGTTTATCGGCATGTAGTTCTTGTGCTGTCTTTTTCTCAGTTCAGAGTTAATAAGCTAAAATTGAATTTTGTCGCATGTATTTCGATTTTTTTGGGTCATGCTGACAAGTTTATAAGTTTATGCATGATTCCAAGAGAATGCAAGCGTAGCAGGGGGCGGCAGAAAGTTAGGTGGGCGGATGAGATTAAGCAGTTCGCAGGCAAACGGTGGGCGCATGTGACAAAGGACAAGGTTAATTGAAGAGACATCGGAGAGGCCTTCACCGTGCAGTGGGCGTAGTCAGGCTGACGACGATGATGATATTGACACAGAGCTCAACAGTCGGTACTAGTCGATGCGTCGCTTACGTGGGTATAGTCAACTGACATCTATTATATTGTTTTCGTTGTAGTGCGTGGGGCTGCAATATGCCAGTAAATTTTCTCATGTAATTTGCCCAAATCACAGTAAGCTTCGTGTTCACTTCCTTGCACTGTCCGTTATGCTTTTCTGAAAGTTAAAAGCAAATGATTCCCAACTATACCGCTTGCAAATGCTTGTAGGCACCGCCTGACTCTGAGGTCGTCGTCACCTGCTCGGTCTTCAACATCCAGTCGGGACAAGACTGCTCAAACAGCTACTTGAAGATCAACGACAGACAGTGAGTGCACCTCTATGATTCTGTAAAGCAGAGAACAATCTGACTGAGCGAAGTGTTGCAGATATACTCAACACGAACCTTTCGCAACAACAAAAAAAAAATCACATCTTAGCAGTAGGACTAGGTGCAGATATTGTGATCACATTCCTAAAAAAAATATTGCATTAGTCACAGCTTTGTCGTCAGCTTTGTCAACTAGCCCGATCAACTACGCTTGCAAGCTTTGTCGGTGTTAATCAGAAAACTGCAGTTGCAGGAGTGCACATGCATAGAATTTCGGAGTTAGTGCGCGATTTCCTGTCTCGCCTATTATCCGTGTTTGCTGCGCTACTGTGAATCAAGAATATCTACCTACTCGCCCAACTTTCTTCACTTATCGATTTCTTAACCTCAGAACTTTCTGACTGCAATAATAATATATTTTGTTTCCAGTGAGCTAACATCTCAGCAGCGCAATGTCAGAATAACGCAGAACGTTTTCTGTTGCGTACCTAAGGCTAATAACGAACAAGATGTTAGATTGCCCCACAACATCTTCACTCGTTCATGATTAATCTGCGCGAAAGAACGGGGACAGAGACAGGAAACAGATGCACACACAGAGCGTTCTTTCGCGAAGTTTAATCATGAACGAGAAGCACCACACAGCCCGCAAAAAATTTTCACTTGGTTTTCAAAAAATCGCACATTATCTAATAACTGGTTAGAATACCACCTGTGACGTGTTTTTCTTTCTTTTTTCGAAATGCATATATATATATATATATATATATATATATATATATATATATATATATATATATATATATATATATATATATATATATATATATATATATATATATATATATATATATATATATATATATATATATATATATATATATATATATATATATATATAGTTATATTACATCTCAGCTGAGTAAATTCCAGACGTAGCAGCGCTTGATGTAGGGCTAGTTCATATTTTGACACAAAATAACACTACAGACAAGATAAAGAAGAACACGGACGGTACTTCTGAGCTTTCAACTTTTATGTGCGAACGACGGAAAGGGGGCACATGACCATTACAGACGGCCAAAAGACCAAAAAAAAAATCATATGAATGCATTTGTGCGGAGAACAAGAGCAGAAAATAATGTGACAAGCATGAAAACCTCAACGCAAACAGGCAACGAAAACAGCAACAAAAGCCGCGAAGATCCTATGAGGAGAAAAGCTGAGTGAAAGAACTAGCAACAGAGCGAGGATAATCTGCAGGGAATCAAGACTACACAACACAACGAAAACAACTTCTCATAAGGTCGCAGACGAAGAGGGGACGAAGATATGTTAACCAGAAGAATGTTCCAGTTGGCTACCCTGCAATGGGGAAGAAGGATGAGGGGATATAAAAGGGAAAGAGGGAAGGGGGTGAAGAACACAATCACAATCTGTCGTACAAGCACGGCACCCTCCGGTAATGCAACGCAACAGTGTTTTGTAGGCCTTGGGGGCCGTCGATTGCTGCGGTCACAGACGGATGATCTTACCCTACGTCGGAAGACCAGGATTGAGGCCGTCCAGAACACAGCTCCGCGCACGTATTTCGGCGCTAAATACAGGAATTAATTTTTAACAGCGAAAGGAAGGCACAGAAAGAGACAGTCTCTTCCTATGTGGAGCACCAACTCGCCTAGTCTGCCGTCCTTCTACAGGTAAATACAAGGCACTCACAAA